>NC_090321.1:254499885-254819501 GCF_040869045.1 Eurosta solidaginis
TGCACATATTTACCTCTTATGTTCCTATGTATTTTCCCTAAATAAAGTAAATGTATGTAGTTAACTTTATTTGTTCATTTAATTTTACTTCTCCCTTCAGACAAATCATACTAACATACATACAAATACATATAATCGAAGCCACTTTACTAAGCAAATACTCATGCCACAATGTGCTAACTCAGTGCTAACCAACTAATGACCCAACGACTGAATCGCAGACAACAAACATTTGAAATTAATTAAGGCCAGGGCTAAAAGGAGCATTATCAATAGGAAAACTAGCATAAAGCAATATATACAAAGATAGAATATACAGGACTTTACATACATAGTTCACTGTACACTGGTGGTAAAAGTAATAGATCCACAAGGGAATAACAGCCTCTACGTATCCTTTGTTTTAGGTTAGATTTATTGCCAACTTCTGCTAGACACTATTAGTTCACAGTATCGAGATGCAAGAACATTAATTGTCGAACTTCCCTTTCTCATAGCATTGTCCAGCGTTAATAACCACTTACTTAAAATTATATCCCAAAGATCACTGAATGGTATTTTGTTCCCCAACTTTTTTAAACTTTCGATAGGAGAACCAACATTGATCGGTCAATATCAGCTGTCCGATGCGGAGACTACATCGGGTATCAGTGCCAGCCATATCCAGTGCATTCCGTCTCATTCAACGAGTAATCAAGCCTTCGCGCGATACAGTACAACTAGAGATATCCCCCATTCAGCAACACAAGTCAGTCTGAAATCATCTTCTTATATCTTCTTTTCCAAATAGCGCATTTTCCTAAGGTCACGTTGACAGGTTGAAGACTATACCAAAAAAAAATATATATATATAAACAAATAAATAAATATACATCTATTGTAACGAATTTGAGGAATCATGATTATTCTGCACCTCCCGTTAATGTTCGAATTGTTAGACTGTCAAATAAATAACTCAAATAGTCAGTACGGCAAAATCTAACTCATTTACAACACTTTAAACTTCATTACACATTTACACATTTAAGCTGCAGACATTGGTGCGTTATCGGTAACCGTATCGGTAACCTTATAACAGCTGATACGACCAACCTTATGGGAATCAATGCAATCGATTATTGGTGCCGCTAAGGTCGTAACCGTATCGTAGCCAACCAATTGGTTTTCCGCCGTAATGATAAACAGCTGATTACGTTATGGATACGACAACAGCGATACGACAAATGGCACCAATGACTCCGCTTTTACTCCAATTACTACGTTTTACAACATCCCTGCAAAAATTGTTGGATTACGTGTTCCATTTTCTTCATGTTGGAGTACTCTAACAATACTCCTTTGCAATGCGTTTGCGGACTACCATCAGCCGATCATTGCTCGTTTTTTAACGACCCTGATCACGACAAGATGACGATCGAACAGAGTTGCCAAAAGTAAAATATTGCAATACAAATAACTGATAATAAAATTTTACTATGGCAACTCTGATAAAATGCAACCGCGCACTTGTTTTATGTATACATATTATATTAGTTTCTTTATTCACGTATGCGTATTATATTAGTTTCTTTATTCACGCAAATGCTAAATAACATAAGAATATTCGTAGTATAAAATATAAAAGTTGTATTTCCCCTCTTCATTTAGTTTCATTTTAAATTAAATTCACTCCGATAATTCTTTCCGACACAATTCCTCTTTAGTACTTTGGCATATGATCCTCTGTGGGTGCTCCATGGAGTACTACAGTGAATGTAATTTGGAAAGTACTCTCACGTATGTACTCTATGGAATACTCACAAACAAAGCGAGAGTGGGATCGCCTACTCCTCTCCTAGGACATCGCAATTTTAATAATGTTAATTGGAGCACATTTTTTGTATGAATACATATTAATCTTGGAACACTCCTATACTCCTAAAGGAGTATTCCTTACACTATTTATGGAGTACTCGCGTTTTTTGAAGGGATTGCTGTCCATCCCATAAATCAATTGATCACACGTATTCTTACTCTCCATCGTACAGTCGTTAGCGAACCAGCAACGAATAAACACCAATCTTTACCGCGACGCTTAGTGTATGCAGTTGTGTATGCTATACAATGCCCTGTGAGAAATTTTTTATCCTAGATGCAATGCCTTTTATGTTACAAAGGAGGTCATAGGTGTAATATTAAAAGCCATTTTGATTCCTCCCACAAAAATATACAAATTTTAGACAAAAAAGATGACATGACTATATTATATAAAGAACTATATTATATAAAGAAAAGAAGTTAGACTTTTTGGAAAAATTCAAAGGGTGGTTGGCTAAAGTAGAAAATGAGCAGGTTGTCAAGCAATCAAAAAGAAAAATGAAAACTGAGCTATCTCCCATGATCAGCTTAGACATTGCCAAACAAGGCCGGCCTTTTATAGATGGTGTTCTTGTTGAAAACATTTGTCTAATATTTTTTCAAAAAATGAATCTTGATACAGAACTAGTTAAAAATATACCCATATCCCGCCAAACAGTAGCCCGACGGATTGAAGAACTGGGAATACACATTCAATCTGCAATAAAGAAAAAAATTAATGATTGCCAATTTTTTCTCTGTTCTTGGACGAAACTATCTGCAGAACTTAACCGCACTGGAACAATATACTATAAAAGCGTGCAATTACTGGCATATGCTGATGACATTGATATTATCGGCCTAAACACCCGCGCTGTTAGTTCTGCTTACTCCAAACTGGAAAAAGATGCGGTAAAGATGGATTTGATGGTGAATGAGGACAAAACGAAGTACCTGCTGTCATCGAGCAAAGAGTCAGCGCATATGCGCCTTGGCAACCATGCTACTGTTGGCAGCCATAATTTGGTAATAGTAAAAGACTTCCTTTATTTGGGAACCAGCATCAACACTAGCAACAACATCAGCACTGAAATCCAGCGAAGAATTGAAAAGAAAATTTCTCTCTCGGCGAACGAAAATCCTACTCTACAAGTCACTTATCGTACCCGTCTTGCTATATGGGGCAGAAGTATGGACCATGACAACAGCAGATGAAGCGGCTTTGGGAGTGTTCGAGAGAAAAGTTCTTCGAAAGATTTATGGACCTCTATGCGTTGGCGATTACCGAAGAAGATTTAATGATGAGCTGTACGAGCTATACGCAGACATCAACATAGTCCAGCGAATTAAAACGCAGCGGCTGCGCTGGCTAGGCCATGTTATGCGAATGAAAGATGATGTTCCGGCCAAGAAAGTGTTTCTATCGGAACCCGCCTATGGAAGCAGAGGTAGAGGGCGGCCTCCACTCCGTGGAAAACGATTTCAACTCCCTTGGTGTGACCAATTGGCGCCGGTTAGCGGAGCGAAGGAGCGACTGGCGCGCCTTATTGGACGGCCATAACCGTTTAGACGGTTAAGCGCCAATTATATAAGTAAGTAAGCTTGGACGAAACCACCGATATCAATGATTTATGTCAACTGGCGATATGTGTTCGGACAGTTAACGTAAATTATGAAATAACTGAAACAATGTATTCTCTTGAAACATTCTGTAGTAATGTGACAGGAAAGATCTTGTTCGACGTAGTAAACGGAAAGGTTTTTTCAGTTTTCGATGCAAACAAATTTGCAGGAGTATGTACGGATGGGGAAAAGGTTATGACCGGCCAGAATGAAGGGTTCATAGGCCAATTAAATAAAAATGGAATTTCTGGAAGACATTTTCATTGCATTATTCATCAAGTTGCATTCGCTTCAAAATTTTTGAGCGGTCATTCTGTCGCGAAACGTGCAGGACAGATTATCAATAAAATGCGGGGACTTTGTAAATTTTTTAAAAACAACTTCTGCTCGGCATGCTGACCTAAAAATATTTACAGAGATTCGTTGGCTAAGTCGTGGTGCTTGGCTCAACAGGTTATTTGAGTTGAGGGAAGAAGTTTTGCAATTTCTTGAAATTAATTGTAACGAAGACGCCCTAGTTCGATCTTTAAAAGATGACAATTGTATTTTGGATTTAGCATTTTTGGCTGGTGTCTCCTTTTTTTTAACAAGCTCAATTTAAAGCTTCAAGGAAAAGAAACAGGAATAAACAATGCTGTAAAAAATGTGCATCAATTCCACGCAGAACTGTTTTTGCTTTTAAGGGAACTTCAATCTGACGATTATACCCATTTTCCGAAAACCTCGGTTATTATTAAGAAACATACGGATGCTAAGCCGAGTGATCATATTGCAATTCTCGAAAAATTGTTTAACAATTTTGAAGACAGATTTCAGGATTTTGTTTATTTTCAACCACTTTTTGACATCTTTGAAAACCCCCTTCAAATGCGATATAGGTAAGTATGAATTTTAAATTCAGTCCGAGCGAAAACGTTCCACCACACGGAGATAATGTTGAATTCTGGAAAAATTTAGAAGAATCATCATATACAATATTGAAAAGAATATTTTTTCAGTGCCTATCACTTTTTCCCACAACATATTTTTGTGAGAACATTTTTTCGGACTTAAAGTTCATTTGATCCAAGGAGCGCAAGAGTTTAACATCAAGTCATTTATCGAATATACTTTTATTAAGAAGCTGTTACGAAAGTATTGATATTGATGATTTTATTAAAGATATAATATAGTTTTACAAACCCAAATATATGTAAGGAGTTATATAAATATATCATCACGAAAAAAAGTTAAATAAATTTTTGTATTTATTTAAATTTCAATTGGAAACCGGGACGGAGGGAGGTAAGGTTTCTAAATGAACTGTTTAAATAAATAAAATATTGAATATTTTGATTTTGTGATTTTTTCCATGATATATTAATTTTTAAAGTTATATTATATCTTTAATCAAACTGATAATTGATAATTGAAAGTACATGAGAAAGATTGTTGTGAGTTTTTTGTGCTGCTTGGAACGAATAAACTTAAAGTTAGAAAAATTTCCACACAAAAGTATGGTGAAGGGAATGTGTTAAGCACTCAAAAAAATCCTTTTCAATATTGGATATTCTTACACTTTTTGCGAGAACTCAATATTAGCTCTGTATGGTGGAAAATTTTCATAACTCATATCTACTTATGTATATCGTAACTGAAGGGGGTTTTAAAGATATCAATAAATGGTTGAAAACAAACCAAATACTGAAATGTGTCTTCAATTGTTAAAAAATTTTTCGAGAATACCAATATGGTCACTCGGTTTAGCACCCTCAAGTTTCGTAATAACAACCGAACTTTCTCTCTTTCTCGCTGTGCTCTTAGACTCGAATGGAAGTTGATGGTTGATCCAATATGCCTGAAAAATTTAATTTTTGTTTAGTTGCCCTACAAAGCATTTATTTTACCAGTCATAATGTTTCTCATCAGTCCACACAATTATAAAAATTAATTTGCATTAAATCATTAACATCGGTAATACAAGAATTGTATCAAATACAAAATCTGTAAAATACCGCCCTTATTTAAAAATGCGTAGCTTTAACAAGTAACACACTTGAATTTTTTATTTGAAAATCCAAATTTTCTACTCCAATCCAATATGCTGTTATTTTGGTTTAAATTTCCTACTGGGCTGCTCCCATTCTCTCGTTCTTACTAATACACTCACATTTTTCGTTTTGGACACCACTGTTTTAAAATCAACTGACACATTCCTCCGCTTGCGCTGCTTTTATACCCTCAGTTGGTTCGTTAGTCTATTTCTCCCAGGGTTCCGGGTTTTCGTGAAAAGCTATCTCGAACACTTGCTTGTTTATTTCTCGTTTCTGCATCACAAAGTTGGTTATTTCGCTTGATACATGTGGACGTGTGAGTAATGACATCTTCGCTCTACATCAGACGTCGGAAAATAGTGGATCAATTGTTCGCACTCAATTCACACGTATTATTATTGTCCATATGTATATCAGGAGTACATATTTTGTACAAATATATGTATTAGGGGTGTATATCTGCAAAAAAAAAATTATCGTAGGATAAACCATTAACTTATTGGGTAGAATGGCAAAATTGAAAAGGAAATTATAATAATAATGATTTTGTCTTGTTGCTTTCTAAGAAGCGAATACATCAAATGATATGCTCGATCATCGCGCTCTCACTAACACATATGCATTTTAATTTTGACGGCATCTGCTCTAAATCTATGTGCGACTATTTCTCTTCGCTTTTAGCTTTGTTGTTTACATGTAAGTGCGGCTGCTTGCTTCGTTTTGTGGTACAACTATTTACTAGCAGCATAGTGACGTATAGAACTGCCTTTCTATGGTGACATAAATCAATACAAACTTTAAGAGACCTACAAATTTTACTTCATAAGACTAAGATTGATGGGGCTATAAAACAGCATACGCAAAAAATATGCATAGAACTCCCAATAAAGAATTCGAAGTTTTCATAAAATGTTATCGCTTTTTCGAATTGTTTTGAAAACGTTTTCGACTTTCGTATGCAAAAATCCAGATATAGAATTCATAAAAGATATCGAAAATAAATTTAATTTACGAAATTTAATAAAAGTTGTCGCTTCTCTTTTTCTGTGTGCTTCTATTGTAATTTATGGTGTGTTGCATTTTTATTTTTTCCTTCATATTAGCGAACCTACATAGTTGATGTCGAAATATGAAACGAGAAGCTTTTATGGCAGAAATACACTCGGAGATTGTGACTCCGTTTTAGAAAAAATGTCTTAAGTATTTTGATGTTAGTTGTCCTGTCATTTCAGTTAGACCAGACAATATTTTTATATATGGTGTATATAAAATAATTACATAGATAGGAAAGGGGTGTCTATTGAGCAACCTAAGCGAAGTAAAATTTTTTTTTACTACTATTAATTTTGCCAATAGTGTAAAGAAGAAATTGCTATGACTCCAAATGGCCACTTGACACTTCGTGCCACTTGAGTACCTCACTTTGGCATGCCCATGTATACAAACATATATTTGCATTTTTTTCCTTAGCAAATTATTGATTAGTATCCGTAACCGTGCTTCGCCTCCCTACGACAGCGTGTTAAAAGTTTAGGCAAATAAAGCATTAAACCCATTTAAACTGAGACTTTCATGTTGGCAATTGTCGGTAATCAAGCATCGAATGCATTTGAAATGAGTGCGACGAACAAACTAAGCTATCCAGTTAGACCAAAAATAAATTATCAACTGACTTCCATTTCTTACACTTTTTGTAGTAGACCATAGTTTTCTGAAGCAGTGGTGCACAACACCGGCAGAGCTTCGAATACAAACGCAACTTTTTTGTAGTAGTATGTATTTGTTTACATGGAGAAGGTTTAGACATTGAATTCAATAATGAGATGTTGTTGTTGTTGTTGTAGCGATAAGGTTGCTCCCCGAAGGCTTTGGGGAGTGTTATCGATGTGATGGTCCTTTGCCGAATACAGATCGGGTACGCTCCGGTACCACAGCACCATTAAGGTGCTAGCCCGACCATCTGGGGAACGATTTATGTGGCCACATTAAACCTTCAGGCCATCCCCTCCCTCCCCACGCCCAAGTTCCATGAGGAGCTTGGGGTCGCCAGAGCCTCGTCTGTTAATGAAACAGGATTCGCCGCGGATAGGTGGCAACCTGAAGGGTTGCGCTACACACCCCTTGAATCTGGTATTTTAGTCGCCTCTTACGACAGGCATACCTACCACGGGTATATTCTTACCCCCTTACCCGCTGGGGGGGTAGTGATGTTTACTGCTTGTAAGCTAAACCTCATGGGGGAACCATACAAGGTGGCCACTTCCATGTACTTTGTTTTTGTAATTCGATGGACTAATGTCAAAATCATACTGCGCCGGAAGTTGAAGTATCAAATCATACTGAAAAAGTACTAATCAGCTGATTTTCGGTCGTCACCTGCTAAAACTGAATGACTGCTTGATTTACTGAGTCTGTAGCTGCGCCCGATTATGACGAAGTTAGAATAGCAATAACCAGATTAAAAAACAACAAGGCCGTGGGCGCTGATGGATTGTCTGTGGAGCTATTCAAGTACGGCGCCGAGGAGTTTGGTAAGGCGAATGCAGCAGCTTCTTAGCAAAATATGGGCGGACGAGTGCATGCCCGACGGTCGGAATCTAAGTGTTCTTTGCCCAGTCCACAAGAAGGGGGATACTGCAAAATGCACCAACCATCGTGGGATCAGCCTTCTCAATATCGCATATAAGGTCCTTTCAAGTGTATTGTGCGAAAGATTGAAGACCACCGTAAACCGGCTGATTGGACCTTATCAGTGCGGCTTCAGACATGGTAAATCTACCATCGACCAGATTTTCACAATGCGCCAAATCTTGGAAAAAACCCGTGAAAAGAGAATCGACACACATCACCTCTTCGTCGACTTTAAAGCCGCATTCGACAGCACGAAAAGGAGATGCCTATATGCCGCTATGTCTGAATTTGGTTTCCCCGCAAAACTTATACGGCTGTGCAAAATGACGTTGAGCAACACCATCAGCTCAGTCAGAATTGGGAAGCACCTCTCCGAGCCGTTCGAAACTAAACGAGGTTTCAGACAGGGTGACCCCCTATTTTGCGATTTCTTTAATTTGATGCTGGAGAAAATTATATTAGCTGCAGAACTTAACCGCACTGGAACAATATACTATAAAAGCGTGCAATTACTGGCATATGCTGATGACATTGATATCATCGGCCTAAACACCCGCGCTGTTAGTTCTGCTTACTCCAAACAGGAAAAAGATGCGGTAAAGATGGGTTTGATGGTAAATGAGGGCAAAACGAAGTAGCTGCTCTCATCGCCTTGGCAACCACGCTACTTTTGGCAGCCATAATTTCGAAATAGTAAAAGAATTCGTTTATTTGGGGACCAGCATCAACACTAACAACAACATCAGCACTGAAATTCAACGAAGAATCAATCTTGCCAATAAATACTACTTTGGACTAGGTAGGCAATTAAAAAATAAAGTCCTCTTTAGGCGAACGAAAATCATACTCTACAAGTCACTTATCGTACCCGTCCTGCTATATGGGGCAGAAGCATGGACCATGACAACAGCAGATGAAGCGGCTTTGGGAGTGTTCGAGAGAAAAGTTCTTCGAAAGATTTATGGACCTCTACGCGTTGGCGATAGCAAGTACCGAAGAAGATTTAATGATGAGCTGTACGAGCTATACGCAGACATCAACATAGTCCAGCGAATTAAAATGCAGCGGCTGCGCTGGCTAGGCCATGTTATGCGAATGAAAGATGATGCTCCGGCCAAGAAAGTGTTTCTATCGGAACCCGCCTATGGAGGCAGAGGTAGAGGGCGGCCCCCACTCCGTTGGAAGGACCAGGTGGGAAACGATTTAAACTCCCTTGGTGTGACCATTTGGGCCCGATTGGCGGAGCGAAGGAGCGACTGGCGCGACTGGCGCTCCTTGTTGGACGGCCATTACCGTTTAGACGGTTAAGCGCCAATTAAGTAAGTAAGTGAGTAGCTGCGCTCGCACAACATATAGGTAAACGCCGAATAGTTTTCGGTAGCTCTACGAAGCTCTCCAGTGCACCACTGGTTTTTTTTCTTTTTAATTTCCCATACTAAATATTTTACAGTTAAATATTCAACTAAAATTTTTAGTATTGACTGTTTGAGCGTTGATGACTATGCAGTGATTGGTTGACTAGGTGGTTTAAAACCATTTACTAGTTTCGTTTGTATGTCGAGAGGTAGAGAAGAGGCCAGAATCAGGAGGCAGAGAAGAATGCAGTAGAAACTAATAATGACTGCGACAAAGTTTACGGCGCTAGTTAATGCCACGAGCCGAGTTTATGTTAAAAGTGCTAAGCCTTTGCTCTTTGTTCATCCTTTTATGGCTGTTATTTTCATACAATTTTCTTCTGTTTCTTAGTCTTAAACTTACCATTGAAAAAGTTCTTTAATTTTTAACTGAAATTCAATTGCAATTTATGCTTATTTTTCCATGCAGATTGGTATGTTAATTGCACTGTATTGACTTAGAAAAGTTAATTGGACAACTGAGCATAAAATCTTGATTATTCTTCTTATCTAGCGAGCTTTTATTTAAGAATGATTTGATTTTTCACGATGCATACTTTGTTGTTACATCTGACGTCTTAGCGGTAACCAATAGCAGATTAAGACAAAGAGGATCAGTTACAAGCTTCATACAAGGAAATGGGATGTTATTTCTACAGCTGCGAATACGAAAAAAGCAGTGGAAATTATTATCAAATTTCGTCAATTTAGTTCTTCCCATTTTTCAGCAGTCTATATTCACATATAAAGAAGGGTGTATGTTTGTATTCCGCCGATTTCATTCATATTTGCAGGATAGCTTCACAGCAACCCGCAGAGTGTTCTTGTGAAGTTTCTTTCTGGGAAGTGGACCAGGGCTCGATCGATCAAAACAAATTCTATACACGGTTAGATTTGCCTGAAGTTTGTTGTCTATATAGGTAGCCCTTTGCCTAGATAAGTATGTACGACATTATTTTTCCGAGCATTGGCCGACCAGGATTGGGATTGGGACTGGCACTTGATCTAGTACTTTAACTGGAGCTGGAAACAAGAACGGGAATGAGGAATGAAAAAGAATAAGAACAACTAGGGAGAAAAAAAGGGAAGGAGAAAGAGTCTGAGATAGAGATAGAGTTAAATGAAGAAAAGAGATAGGGATAGAGAGCTGAAGGGAATTGAGGAAGAGAAAAACAAGTAAGGAAGGCTAAGTTCGGGTGTAACCGAACATTACATACTCTGTTGAGAGCTATGGAGACAAAATAAGGGAAAATCACCATGTAAGAAAAGGAACCTCGAGTAACCCTGGAATGTGTTTGTATGACATGCGTATCAAATGGTAGGTATTAAAGAGTATTTTAAGAGGGAGTGGGCCATAGTTCTATAGGTGGACACCTTTTCGAGATATCGCCATAAAGGTGGACCAGGGCTGACTCTAGAATTTGTTTGTACGATATGGGTATCAAATGAAAGGTGTTAATGAGTATTTTAAAACGGAGTGGGCCTTAGTTCTATAGGTGGATGGCTTTTCGAGATATCGCCATAAAGGTGGACCATGGGACCAAAATGTGGAGCAGGGTGACCCAGAACATCATCTGTCGGGTACCGCTAATTTATTTATATATGTAATACCACGAACAGTATTCCTGCCATGATTCCAAGGGCTTTTGATTTCGCCCTGCACTACTTTTTCATTTTCTTTTACTTAATATGGTAGGTGTCACAACCATTTTACAAAGTTTTTTCTAAAGTTATATTTCGCGTCAATAAACCAATCCAATTACCATGTTTCAACCCTTTTTTCGTATTTGGTATAGAATTATGGCACTTTTTTCATTTTTCGTAATATTCGATATCGAAAAAGTGGGCGTGGTCATAGTCAGATTTCGGCCATTTTTTATACCAATAGAAAGTGAGTTCAGATAATTATGTGAACTGAGTTTAGTAAGGATATATCGATTTTTGCTCAAGTTATCGTGTTAATGGTCGAGCGGAAGGACAGACGGTCGACTGTGTATAAAAACTGGGCGCGGCCTCAACCGATTTCACCCCTTTTCACAGAAAACAGTTACCGTTCTAGAATCTAAGCCGCTACCAAATTTCACAAGGATTGGTAAATTTTTGTTCGACTTATGGCATTATATGTATCCTAGACAAATCAAATGAAAAAGGGCGGAGCCACGCCTATTATGAAATTTTGTTTTATTTTTGTATTTTGTTGCACCATATCATTACTGGAGTTGAATGTTGACATAATTTACTTATATACTGTAAAGATATTAAATTTTTTGTAAAAATTTCACTTAAAAAAAAATTTTTTTTAAAGTGGGCGTGGTCGTTCTCTGATTTTGCAAATTTTTATTAATCATACATATAGTAATAGGAGTAACGTTCCTGCCAAATTTCATCATAATATCTTCAACGACTGCCAAATTACAGCTTGCAAAACTTCTAAATTACCTTCTTTTAAAAGTGGGCGGTGCCACACCCATTGTCCAAAATTTTACTTAGTTTCTATTCTGCGTCATAAGTTCAACGCCCCTACCAAGTTTCATCGCTTTATCCCTCTTTGGTAATGAATTATCGCAATTTTTCGATTTTTCGAAATTTTCGATATCGAAAAAGTGGGCGTGGTTATAGTCCGATAACGTTCATTTTAAATAGCGATCTGTGATGAGTTCCCAGGAATCTACATACTAAATTTCGTCAAGATATATCAAAATTTACTCAAGTTATCGTGTTAACGGACAGACGGATGGACGGACGGACGGACAGACATGGCTTAATCAAATTTTTTTTCGATACTGATGATTTTGATATATGAATGTCTATATCTATCTCGATTCCTTTATACCTGTACAACCAACCGTTATCCAATCAAAGTTAATATACTCTGTGAGCTCTGCTCAATTGAGTATAATAAAGGTACAATTAAATAATAGGATAAAGAAAAGGGGAAGAGTGTGGAAGGGAGAATGAGAGGTAAAATTTCTTAAAAGTTATGTAGATAGACCAAAGTAAGGACAGGACAACGTCTGCTATAATAAGAAGTGTTTCCTCCAGAGGTCAAGTACACTCTGTCCGTCGGCGGTTTTAAGGTAACTAAACATTTAAGTGTAGGTATATTTATGTTGAAATATAAGTATTCAGCTATTTTCAGATAAACAGCAGCAGTCAATTACATATTTCACCATGCAATGGTGCCGGTTAATGAGCAGAGTTTTGAATTGAGCTTTGAAACATGAACTCGAACGCATAAACGAATGTATCTATACAAATGTGTTTACTTGCGCGGTTAAGTGATTCTTCCACAGAAGTTGCAATTTAATTTTCCTGCCACTTACAATTTACGTTTTGAATTTCAGTCTTTTTTCATTACTATCGACATGTATGTATGTAGTGTTTATAGTTTTCTTGCTCTTTTATGATGTTGAAAGCAATTCAAGAATATGCATTCAGTTAGTTGGCAAGCTAAGCTATATAAAATTGTTTGTTGTTGTTATGAGCATTTAATTAAATTCGCGCTCAATTTCATGCGCATGCGCGGCGGCTCGTTTTTGCAGCTTCATGCAATTTATTTAAATCTCTATTGTGATTGGGTATCATTCTTAAGAGTGTGCTATTTATATGTTTTTTTCCAAAGTTTTATTTTGTTGTTGTTTGTTGCTATGGTTGCGCGCGTGCGCATTCACACAAAAAGTAGTAAGCACATTCACTTAGCGAACTTTGCGTACTGACGTCTATGATCCATTAAGTTGTGAATGAGTTATGAGCGGCATGCGAATTATGTGAAAAGAAGCTAGAGGGGGTGAGGGAGATTGGGAGTATGTAGCTTATTTCAATTTTTACTAGTCAAGTCGTGTAGGACATGATTTGGAAAAAATTTAACTTACTCTCATGAAAATGATACACACCCGAATCGAACCATCTAAAATATGTAATGACCTTTTAGTTCGTCTGAAGTTAGCCCTAATATTGCACTCAGCAGTTGTGAAACGAATTCTCCACATCTTAGGTTACGTAAGGTTAAGGGGGTGTGCATGGGAGTTTCCGTAACTTCCACTCGAAAACACTTTTGTTCATTGTGAGTGCCGGCTGTCTGCACATTTGTATAACCAGATTATTTTTTAGTCATCCACAACGAACCATTTGCTTTCTCTGATGAACCTTAGTAGAAGTGAAAGATCCACTTTCCCACCCTCTGCCAGTCCAGCGAAAAACCGTGCGCCCAGAAATCTGATTCGTCTTGTTTGAAGTCCTTAACATCATCAGAAGAAGTGATGAGTTGACTCCTCTTTTCCTCCCCATCCTAATAGCTTCTGCATTGGGAGCTTTTTGGTATGCGGCGCCGTCGTAGCATTGGTGCAGTAGCGCAATGACTTGCGATGATACTCTGAAGTTTTCTCACTGTAGATTTGTTCAACTTCAGAAGGAAGCTAGTTGCTTTCCTACCCAAAAAAAGGGCCTTGAGATTTCGCAATTATCCTGGTTCGTCCACAGCAAGTTTGTTGCCCTTGGTTCAAACTCCTCGATTTTCTCCAGACGATAATCCAGTGGTGGTCATACAGTCATAGAGAGCTGTTCATTTCGAAAACCTTCCTGGTCATCTCGTCTGCAAATTCATTCCCTTTAATACCGCCGTTGCTTAAGACCCCACAAAGGGAGATAGTAGGGTGCAGTTTCAGTATTTGCCTTTGTTGTAATCGTTGCAGCAAAGCTCGACACCTCCGCAAGATATCTGACTTTATTACGTTTGATTCTAATGTCTTTAAGACGGCCTGGATGTCGACAAAGATCGTTACATTAATGTCTGGGACCATACTATCCTGGATAGACCGGCTGCTCTCTCTATGGTACAGACCTCCACCTGGAAGATTTGCATGAGTCATGAGATTGATTTACCTGCAGATACTTTGAGTAAACTCCAGTTCCAGCCGTCAGTGTAGACTGTAATGCCCTTACTACTGTCTCGACCTTTCTCCAATTCCTCCCTTGAAGAATATCATATTTTATGCACCTGCAAGTCCACAACTGCCGCGATGTGGTCGGTTTAGGACGTTAGGTCAGTTGTGATTCCGTTTATGCGTTCCCTTGTCATGTTATCTAATATCGTCGCGTGCCAGTATTCGATTTAATTCCACTTGTTGCGTTCTCTTAGTAGTGGAACTTCCTTCGCGTCAAATCTCTGCGGGAACACTTGTAAAGGTATTAAGTAAAAAATTACATTTAACCCTTTCTGAGATGAGCTACTCACTGAGCCTGACATACGCACGTATGCTAGCCTTCGCACCTTCCCAACCCTATGTTGATCGCTCTTATAGTCTGGCGCCTTCCATCAGACAAGAGCCCCGTATGTTAGTATCGGTCGGATGACTGTATTGTGCATGCCATATGTGGTGACAGTCCTCAGTTCTTCCCGAAAGTCCTTTTTCCGGCATATTTTCCTGCCAGAGATTTCTTTGATCTTACTTCCAGTGTCATTTTCCCGCTTAATTTGGAGTCGGATATGGTGCCAAGATGTGTGGCTTCAGAAGAGAGATTTATCGTTGTGCCATTTAGCCTCGGTAAGTTAAAGAAGAGGCCTTTTGTTTTTCTGGTGAACAGTAGAAAATCCGTTTTTGTTACATTTACGCCCAGCCCGTTTTACCCGAGCCATCGCGAAATGTCGAAAAGTGCCGTATCAATGAGTTTGCTAATCGCTGACAGGATCTGATCAGAATCACTAAGTCTTTGGCGTATGCCACTATCCTCGTTGCTTCTGCCCTAAAGATTTCTAAATTTTGTTAAATTATGAGTATTCAAAGAAGAGTTAATAACAGGCCGTGCAGTGCTATGCCTCTGGTAGCCATTTCACTTACTGAGCCAGCTCCTAAAGTTGCATTGACGACTTTACATCTTGGCATGGAATCGATCCATGCAACTGTAGGGTCTTGGTTTCCATGTCGTATAAGTGATCTGCTGATCGCCCCCGCTTGGGAACATAAACATCTTGTGGGTATCTTGAAAATATACCATGTATATAGGGTATCAATTTGTGGCGAGCGGCTTGCGACATGGTTCGAACGATTTGATAACCCATAATATCTTATCCTGGTCTACGATATTTGCGGCGTAGGTTTTCGGAGAACAGCATCCCGGAAAGTGTGTATCCATCAAGTCCTCCAAAGTTTTCTGACTGGAGACGGTACATGAGCTATCAGATTTCTTTGAGGTACTTGGGCTATTTTTAGACCAGATAGTATTTTGCGAAGTCTTGATGCATTTGTTATGGCCATGTTACTTTTGCTTTCCTAATGCAGCTTTTGATTTTGTTAAAGCTTCATCTGTAGGCATTCCAATCCTCTTGGAGTCAGCTATGTTCAGCTTTGTTGGAGACATTGTAGTTCAGTCTGCAAGGAGCCTTATTTAGAAAAGTGTATGATGTTGACAACCGAATCCACCTCTTAATCAACAGTCATCATTATTGTAGAGTCCTTGTAATAGTAATATTAAATTAATACTTTTTCTCGTAAAATAAGAAATTAACTCGGGCGTTTTGTTGTTGCCGGCGAAACATTGTCATTTTACACCTTCCATTTTATCTTTACAATCTTTTTCCAAAGATCTGCGGTTAATTACGAATTAAAAACAAAAACAAATTGCTAACATATAATTTTACACTAAATTACTGTATACATACATACATACATACTTATACACCTTTTTGCTCTTTATCAACTCCAATCAAATGAAAAATAAACTTAATAAAAAATTGTTACAAAACCTAACTGAATAGCGAACACTGCACGTAGTAATTTTTTACGCTGCATAAGCAACTCTAACTACATTAATGAAAATGTTTTAATTCCAGTAATTACATATCGAAAATATGTATGTATGTATCTACGTTAGGATGGTACTTATACGGCTGCAATATATTTTAATTTTTATTCTTTGGCAGGGCACCATCTCAATTGGTTCCCTATCCTCAGAAACTATTTCAGTATTTTTCTCAATTTTTATACTCAGTTGTGCAGAGCTCACAGAGTATATTAACTTTGATTGGATAACGGTTGGTTTTACAGGTATAAAGGAATCGAGATAGATATAGACTTCCATATATCAAAATCATCAGTATCGAAAAAAAATTTGATTGAGCCATGTCCGTCCGTCCGTCCGTCCCTCCGTCCGTCCGTCCGTTAACACGATAACTTGAGTAAATTTTGAGGTATCTTGATGAAATTTGGTATGTAGATTCCTGGGAACTCATCACAGATCGCTATTTAAAATGAACGATATCGGACTATAACCACGCCCACTTTTTCGATATCGAAAATTTCGAAAAATCGAAAAAGTGCGATAATTCATTACCAAAAACGTATTAAGCGATGAAGCTTGGTAGGTGAGTTGAACTTATGACGCAGAACAGAAAACAAGTAAAATTTTGGACAATGGGCGTGGCACCGCCCACTTTTAAAAGAAGGTAATTTAGAAGTTTTGCAAGCTGTAATTTGGCAATCGTTGAAGATATCATGATGAAATTTGGCAGGAACGTTACCCTTATTACTATATGTATGTCTAATAAAAATTAGCAAAATCAGAGAACGACCACACCCACTTTTTAAGAAAAAAATTTTTTAAAGTCAAATTTTAAAAGAAAAGTTAATATCTTTACAGTGTATAAGTAAATTATGTCAACATTCAACTCCAGTAATGATATTGTGCAACAAAATTCAAAAATAAAGGAAAATTTCAAAATGGGCGTGGCTCCGCCCTTTTTCATTTAATTTGTCTAGGATACTTTTAATGCCATAAGTCGAACAAAAATTTACCAATCCTTGTGAAATGTGGTAGAGGCTTAGATTCTAGGACGATAACTGTTTTCTGTGAAAAAGAGCGAAATCGGTTTGAAGCCACGCCCAGTTTTTATACACAGTCGTCCGTCTGTCCTTCAGATCGGCCGTTAACACGATAACTTGAGCAAAAATCGATATATCTTTACTAAACTCAGTACACGTACTTATCCGAACTCACTTTGAATTGGTATAAAAAATGACCGAAATCCGACTATGACCACGGCCACTTTTTCGATATCGAAAATTGCGAAAAATGAAAAAAATTCCATAATTTTATACCAAATACGAAAAAAAGGATGAAACATGGTAATTGTATTAGTCTATTGACGCAAAATATAACTTTAGAAAAAAACTTTGTAAAATGGGTGTGACACCTACCATTTTAAGTAGAAGAAAATGAAAAAGTTTTGCAGGGCGAAATCAAAAGCCCTTCGAATCTTGGAGGGAATACTGTTCGTGGTATTACATATATAAATAAATTAGCGGTACCCGACAGATGATGTACTGGATCACCCTGGTACACATTTTGTTCGATATCTCGAAAAAGCCTTCACATATACAACTAAGGGCCACTCCCTTTTAAAACCCTCATTAATACCTTTAATTTGATACCCATATTGTACAAACACAGTCTGGAGTCACCCCTGGTCCACGTTTATGGCGATATCTCGAAAAGGCGTCCACTTATAGAACTAAGGCCCACTCCCTTTTTAAATACTCATTAACACCTTTCATTTGATACCCATATCATACAAACAAATTCTAGAGTCACCCCTGGTCCACCTTAATGGCGATATCTCGAAAAGGCGTCCACCTATAGAACTAAGGCCCACTCCCTTTTAAAATACTCATTAACACCTTTCATTTGATACCCATATCTTACAAACAAATTCTAGAGTCACCCCTGGTCCACCTTTATGGCGATATCTCGAAAAGGCGTCCACCTATAGAACTTAGGCCCACTCCCTTTTAAAATACTCATTAACACCTTTCATTTGATACCCATATCGTACAAACAAATTCTAGAGCCAGCCCTGGTCCACCTAAATGGCGTCCATCTATAGAACTATGGCCCACTCCCTCTTAAAATACTCTTTAATATCTTCCATTTGATACACATGTCATACAAACACATTCCAGAGTTTCCCTAGGTTCTTTTTACTACATGGTGATTTTCCCTTTTTTTTGTCTCCACAGCTCTCAACTGAGTATGTAATGATCGGTTACACCCGTACTTAGCCTTCCTTACTTGTTTTGAATAATAGTTAAAGGTCGCTAGCGAGGATTGAATTTTGTATGGCGAATGGTCCTTTTAAGGTATACACTAATCAGTGTACGACTCTGATTTTAAAACTAAGATATCTATGTAGGTTTAATTCGATTCTTCCTTACGTATGCCCCTTCTTCTGTTTCACGTACTGTAACTGTAGAGTCTACGATATATGAATGGACACACTCAACTCTTGACTTAGTGTAAAAATGCTGCTGATCATCGGGTTGCTCTTGTCTTTAAATCTGTTCTAAATACTACTGTTGCGATTCTTCACTGTCTTTGCTAAAGCCGCTCTCGGTAAAAATAAGAGCTTCCGGTTGTTCGTCAACTTGCGTTTAATTTTCTACGAGCATTCTGCTCTTCAGGTACTTTCGAGTGTGCTTTTCTGTCGCCGAACCTATGAATTTCTCGTCCACTACACGAAATTTTGAGTAATGGAAAATAATAAATTCTGTGTTTAATCTTAGAAATTTGATGATATTAATCATAGTTTCAAATGTTTGCAGACAAATGACAACCAAGCGATCAACTCAAAAAATAGCAGTGTTCAGAAAACTCGAACAACGGACTGCCTCTCCCATATGCGCAAATGCAATTTTTATTTTTTACAAAGCCTTTTTCGCTAATTAATCGACGTTTTAATAATTTGACTGCACAGTTCGTTGGTATTGGGAAGCTCGGTGATACTCATAACCCGGGGTGGGCGTGAGCTTAGCACCTGCTAAGCGACCATATATGTATACGATAAGCGAGAGCACAATGGCTACTTCGTCAAAATCAACGACAGCTCTTTTAGTTTGATTTCGATGGTCGTACAGTGGGGAAGTGTCGCACGCGCGCTTAAAACAGAGTACCAAAGAGTGCGTGTGACACTTGTTCACCGTTCAAGCATTGAAATCAAACTAAATAAATAATTGATTTTGCTTTCGTGCTCGCTACGCGTTCGTGTTTACTAACACATTATCAATTTGGTAACCGTGTAAATGTGGTGGTGCCCACCGCTGCTCATAACTTAGAGTTTTGAGTTAGCTGTGCGATATGTCAAGCAGTATGTTCGTGGTCTGTAAATTTTTATCCATTGCAACAAGATGTTGAATCAACTGCGCACAAATCGTTGATTCGTAATTGACCGTTTTAGTAGTCAAATGAACAAAAAAGTTATTGCGACAGCTTTGTACGAAAGTACCTATGTTGCGGCATTTGCAAGGCAGATGAGTTTTCACTAAGATCTTTTCATGGCAGAAATACACTCGGAGTGCTTGCCGAACAGTGCCGAGGGGCGACCCCGCTTAGGAAAATTTTCTTCTAATTGAAAAACCTTATTTCTAAAATTCGTCTGCTGCATTGCCCGAGGTGTGAACCCAGGGTCTTTGGTGTGGCAGGCGGAGCACGCTACCATCACACCACGGCGGCCGCCATATACATACGTAAATATGTGCATACATATAGTACACAGCATACATAAGTACAAAGTAGAGAGCGCAGTGAGCGTAAAATTCTCTTTGATATTTGCTCATGTATCAGTGTTGTCACTCTACCACTATTTAGGCTAAAATCCGGATCTACCACTCCTATCACTTTTTTTTTAAAATCTACCACTTTTTTATTTGCCTGCATTTGACTATGTTCTTTAAGTTGCTAACAATGACCTAAAATTACGACTTGGTTACAGGTTGGACTACGCTAAAAAATGAAAAAAATTTCTGCGATGATTTTATGTTTGCTGAATTATCCGCATAAATGTGCAATTTGGCAGTCCTTCCCCATAGCACTGCTGGCGCTGAAAGATTGTTCTCACTAACGAATGCAATTAAATCTTGTAAAAGAAATCGTCTGAGTGTGTTATGTGTGGAAAATCAAAATTTCACCAAAGAAATGTGTGATTCGAAAGAATTTATACAATTTTATGTAAAATTTAACTTTATGGATGGGAAATTCGTGCCAAAAACTTTGTAATAATCTGATTTTTCGACTCCTGAGTGGAATATCGCCGTATCTCTGCCGCCGTTTCGAAAACGCCCTATCCCAGACAATTTTGGAATAACGCCCTATTTCAGAACTTGTTTCAAAAACGCTCTATCTCAGCTTAAATTTAATAAATTTGTGACATAACTTGGGACGTTTATGAAAAACATTTTGGGCGTTCTTCAAACGATTTCTGAGATAGGTCGTTTTCAAAAGAAAAACTGAAATATGGTGTTTTTGCAAAACATCTTCAGATAGGGCGTTCTCGAACTGGCAGCCGAGATGCGAGCGATATTCCACTCAGCCGTCGATTGCAGTATCCGATAGATGACTTCGTTGTCACGGATGTAAGTTGTAAGATTTAAAAAATAAATTGTTTTAATGCACAAGTCTATTTCATTAGATTTGGGCTATTGGTATTCGTTGGATACCATTGAAGTAATTTGTTATTTTAAGGTTTCTTAGTAGTATTATTATATGTTTGAACTATGTGTTATGAAAAATGAAATATTTGGAGACTGTAAATTAACTTTAGTCGTATCCACACATGATTTGTTAAAGTTCTTGGGCGGTAGTTCGCATTTGATTATCAATTTCAGCTGTTAAGGTTTTTGTAAAAAAAAAAAACGCCTAAAAACTACCGACTACTAACTTCAGAATTAAAAACTAGGTGAGAGTCCCACTACTATTTAATTATATTTTTTTATTTGATAAGGTCTAAAGCCTATACAGTATACACATACTCTTCATACAGATGTTTATATGTATGTTGTTAATGCACTTGAAGTTTTTATGTTCGTTTTAATGGTTGAATAATAATAATTTGAAAAAAATTGGTTTTAATGTTTTTGAAAATTTTACTACTATTCTTAGGAGATCTAACACCCTTTTTTTGAAAATCTACCACTAAATAGATTTTAAAAGTGACAACACTGTCATGTATTGACTGTTGATCGCTGTTGAAACGACCAGCGAGATCAGTTGTGTTAACAAAAAAATCAGTTAGATTGATTAGGAATCTGTAAATTTTACAGAATTTTGTTAACTTAAGAGCGCCAATTTCTCTTCTGTTGAAATGACTAAACTAATTTGTTCGCTTGACAAAGAACTCGGTCGAATTAACCATAACTCGATCAATTTCACCGAATCTCCGTTAAGTCAAGAACAACAGAACCGATTTGTTGATTTTACTAGCACCATTTCTTTCAGTGTACACTGACTAGTATAATATTCTTCTTGTATTCAACTAGTTGGTTTGACTGCAGGTATGTTGTTGGTTAAGTTGCCAGTTTTTATAGTTTATCTAATTTGCTTACATTTTTTCGTTTTATTACATTATATTTTTTTGTAGTTCAGCAGCCCATAACTGAAACAATTAAATTTTTTAGTTTGTTTTCGTAGATATAATTAATTTTATTTTAATTTAATTTATTATATTTATCTTTAATTGTTATACAAGCCCATCTTACATACATAATGACATGCCATTTTAAGTTGCTATTTCTAATGTAATTCATTCAACACATAGTCATTAGGCCGGGTCGATTTGTGGGGAGGCAAAAATATCGTCCATTGCTCTGTGAAAATCATATTCTAGGGATCAAACTAAGAAACTTTGCCGAAGGAACCATACCTCTAAAACTAATTCTGATGCCCCCCCTCCCCCCCTTTGGGTTGTAGGGGCAAATTTTGAAAAATCCCACTTTGAAATGCCTATGTTCTTTTTCTTTTCGGAGTTTATTTTTCTCTTTAGAAATTTATTTAGTCAGAACATATGTAAATGAAAAAATGAATTTAATATAGTAATAGAAAAGAAATTAAAAAAAAAAAAATTATTAGAAATTAGCGTTTTTACAACCCCCTTTTAAAACCAAGGCATCACTGTGATGCATTTGCATGTCGTAAATTTGCTTGTGTTGTTTTTTTTAAGCCACCACAAGACACAGCAGGTAGAATTGAAATTGCCCCTACCCAAAAGTTCGACTCAAAGGGGGGGGGGGGGGGGGGGACATCAGAATTCGTTTTAGAGGTATGGTTCCTTCGGCAAAGTTTCTTAGTTTGATCCCTAGAATACGATTTTCACAGAGCAATGCGCGATTTTTAAATCGACCCGCCCTAATAGTCATACATGTTTTATTCAGTTGTTCACTTGCCTCTTGCCGCAATTACTTGGTGCTTGTGTGTGATAAATGAGCGAGCGAGCGATGCGAATAATTTTTAAAATGATTACATAACTACCAAAGCTTGCCAAAGGGTGCATTAATTGTTGCTTTTTAAATATTTGTCCAAGTAAAATGATAAAGAAAAAATAAGGCCAACCAAAGAGGCGCTGTAGAAAAAGTGTTTTCATTTTAGGGCGGGTTTAATCTTATAATTCCCTGCAGCTAAAATCCAAAGTAGTCAGCGAGCATTCTAGTTCATTGACTAGAATTTTTTGGGGCTATTGAAGCTAAAACACCTTGGTCATAAGGGCATCAGCTACCTAACGCACGTTTCGAACTTGTTGTTTAAGCCCTTGTCATTTCAGAATAATAAAGAGTGGCATGAATAGTCGCAATACAAAAGCCTGGAAACTCAGCTAACGATGGTGAGTCGTATCTAACGATCGTGTTCATTTAAAGGCAAATATACTGTTAGCCAGCCAAGAGCATCGCTTTCGTAAAACGCATATCGCTACCACCGCGTCAAACGTCATCAACATTCAGATATATTGCGGACTAAACCAATGAAAACTCCATCATGGGACGGTGCTCGTGACACTTGACATGCCAAAAGCTTTTGACACAGTCAACCACCGCACTCTACTCCAAAGGGAATAAGGAAACATCTCCGAAAGCACTACGATGAGACACGACACCTTCCGGCTCAGCCGGTTGATTCAGATTAACATAAGGAAATCCTAATCCACACTATGTCGGGAAGTAGCATCGCGAGGTCGCAGCCAGAGAACGCTGTTATCAATATACTCTTGCTTAAACTAAATAGTATGTTATCTGGTATAATTCTGGCGAGAGGCTGACTATTGTATAATTGATGAGACCCTGATGCATATACTGACTTGTGTGTCAAAAGATACGATGCCGATGCAGGGGCTGGCAATTGATATTTTGTAGGGCATCGCCGTGTTAAAAATAAAGAACAGACAGAATTCTAATTAGTTTGGGATTTTTGGCAAACTAGTATTCTTCTAGTATACGACTAGTTGGTTCGAATGTAGGTTTACTGTAGGCGGTCGAAAGTAAGCTCAAGCTATATTCGAATGCACCGTCAAAGCTTTGAGGTAGATATTAAGTTCACAGACTCTCCAGCGGCGACATAAGAACAGAGAAGGTGCCAGCTGTTTCGGTTATATCTTGTAAATCTCTTCAAAGCGTTTTCTCCTGGGAGTGGGAATCGAACACATTATGATATCGATATGTAGCCTAACAGACTTGACCAAAACCATGCCTTTTTGTTGTCGGCTTACGCTGCATATTTGGAAAAAAGTTTAGGTACCGCTTGATAGGTATAAAACTGATGGGGTGACATAAGATCAATTGACTTTACGACCACTTTAAGTTGCCATAGGATCAGTTGGCCTTGCGACCACTTCAAATAGCCATACGGTCTTTATAACCTTTTAAATTTGACGTAATGGCCATTTTGGAAATTTCCGTTTGAACAAGAGAAAAGGCTTAAACCATACTTTCACTGAATTGAGACCAGCAAAAAAAAACAGACTTCGCAGAAAGAATTTGGCGCATATTTAATGTAGTTCGTATTTCATAGAAATTACTTTTCTTTGTCATTCTCGCTCCATCATAGTCAGGTGGCGGAATCTGTTTTCTGTCATCAGAGATTAGTGTATAGGTTTCGTTTATCTTCTTCTTGTAGCACACTCAGAGAAAAACGCCGTTCTAAAATCCAGCACCACCGGACTCAATTCAAGCTTTTCATGTTCTTACTTTTTTGTTCTTGAAAAACGAACGACGTGTTCTCAAAACAACAACCTTGTTCTTGAACTGACAACCATTTTCTTGAAAAGAGAACGGCTGGTCTTAAAATATTGTAACGAATTTACTTGCAAATCCTCTTATTTGCAATCTTCTGCTGAGTTCGAATCACTAAACTGTTGAATAAATAACTCCAATATTGAATAATGGAAAAATGGCCTTTATTAAAGTACTTCACAATAACACTTATCCTTTGCAACTAGCTTGCTTAATAACCAAACTGACTGATAGCTTAAATGAAACTCGACTATTTTTCGACAGATTGCGTGCTTAATCAATAACTGCTTGATAGCTCAAATCAAACTGAATTCCAGCGCCTCTACATTTGCTGTCTTTTATACTCTCTGATTTCAACGTTCGCATCTTCTAGGTGCTTCCATTTCCAGAATCTACTAGTTGCCATCAGCTCTCAAATTTCTCAGCTGTAACTAGAATTGCACGATTTTATAGCTTCTCTCATTGCATACTTTCAGGAGTATCTCAGATATATGCATGTGTTTGTGCATTGATTCTCCGCTGCTCGTATACGTACATGGTACATAAGTGTGATTCGTTTATGTAGATACATAATGTTTGAATTATTGATGTGAATTCACCACGTCACTGCTTAGCATCGGCTTAGAGATGGCAGCACCCCTTAGTTTTGCTAATATTCGTAACAATATGAACAAATGTTCTATTAATGAGAACAATATTCTTAAATTAAGTTGAAGAAAAAAGAAACGGTATAATTTGTGTGTACCGCAATGTTAAATACAACATTTGGCACGAGCTATCAGGCATTTGTAGTGGCCCAGCGGCTGTAACGTTGCGGTTGCGATCGTGTTTGCGCGAGTTCGATCACCGTCAAACTCTGAAGTTTTTTAAAACAATTTTTTATATCCTATTTTTTTAACTCTTATTTTTCGTTGAGTTCCCTTTACATATGCACAGGTAATTCTCAAATTTGTTATGCAATGTTTTAAATATATATTCAGATTGCATCATCAAATAAGAAGAATTTCTCAATAAGAGAAATATATGAAAAATTTTAATAATAATTTTTTTTTTAATTAATATTTTTTATTAATGACAAAAAAATTATTTATTAATAAAAAAAGTTAATAAATGGGTACTACTTGAAAAACTCCCCACTCTCCCCAAAGATCAAGCACAAACCGTTCTTGAATTGAGACCGAAAAATTTTAAATCAAGCCCAAATAGTGCTTGAAATGACCACAGAAGGTTCACACATCAATACCAAAGTGGTCACAAAATACGAACGGTGTGCTTGGAAAAACTGTTCTTAAAACAAGCCCATCGGTCACGAGTTAAGAAAAAACGTACTTAACATACTTTTGTCAACGAATGTTCTTAATTCTGAACTTATTTCGTTCGTTTTAAAACGATTTTTTCTCTGAGTGCACTGGCTTGTATTCTTCCCCGCTAACTGGCAATGATGATAAGGGCTTCTCCCACAACTTAAGTATGTTCTGCACGTCAGTTACCAGGTCGTCACTATCATTCCTGCAGGAATGTAGCCTGGTCTTGAAAACTCCCTACATCCGACGGATTTTTTTTGCATTATTATTGCAACTCCACCCACTCACGCCGTTTCTACTCACGTTTTTGTTTTTTCTTAGCAGTCTCTCTTCCTCCTTCGCGTCAAGATAATATTCCACTATACAGCGCGTTTCAGCCAGCATTCCTTTTTTTTCATGTCTTCATGATATTTCTTATCATACCAATTGATTTTGCGGTCTCACTGAAAAATATGCTTTACTGCTCGGCTATATCGTCAGGTCGAAGATTGCTCGCAGTAAGCGGATGTAAGAGCCGCGGGGAGTAACCATCAGTTATCAGCTTTGTGAGCAGCTTTGCGTTAACGAGCTTATCTTGTGACACTGCGCGCACTTTCTTCGCTACTCATAGGGGTGTACGTATGTATATTGGCTGCCACACGTAAGGGGTTCAGTCGATATTTGGACTTTCAGCATGCGCAAATACTTACATATATGGCAGCACCAGGCCTGTGGATGTGATCGATTTGGTTTTTGTTGCTGTTGTAACAATAAATACACTACCTGAAGGTTTACGGGAGTGTTAATGATGTTGATGGTCCTTTCCCGGATATAGATACGGTACGTTCCGGTAACAAGCACAATTAAGGTACTAGCCGAACCATATCTGGAACTATTTAATATGTCAGCATTGAACCTTCTAGGCCATAGCGCCCCCACGACCTGGTTCCATGAGTAACTTGAGTTCGCCAGAGCCTGGCCTGCCAAATACATATATGTATGATACATTCATATTTGTAACAGGATTCGCCTCGCGTAGGTAAGGTTGAAAATTGGGTTGCGGAAGCTATGAATTGCACTTATCGACACATGGTCGATTTGGTTTCACATTTTTCGTCGTGGAAGCAGCTGAACGAATTGGCGTATCTTTTTGTGTTGGAATTTGGCATCGAAAATAAACTTCTTCGCAGGCATTTCCAACCGTAAGAACTTTTTACGGATTACCACCTAGAATATAATGCAGTGCCATCTAGCTGGTCTAGGCTTCCTAAAGTTTGGAACTTAAATACCAGCTCCCGTTTTATTATTATCAAGTTTTGATCCATTTGTAAGCAAAACATTTGAATCTCTCTCAATATATGAATTACCTGTTTTCCAGACCGTTCTGTCTGAAAGTAACATCTCAAAGGATAATACAAAATACCCCGTTTGGCAAATTCGATAGTGACAGTGAACGTTCTCGGGCCACGCAAATATTCACCGATGAGTCTACGATTTATGAGAAAAGGGGAAGGGCTATCTTTTCACAGGAGTTGATAGCAAACCCCGGTGAGGAATAACTTTTAGAGACTACCAAGCACTTCAGTATCAGCCTTATATGCATAAGTCGCTATACCTGGGTTCGACATTAGAGCCTATGGCAGTTCCTCATTGAAGGAGGTATGAACCAGAAGGTGGCCATACCAAATAGTTTCTCATATGGTCGGGCTAGTACCTTAATGGTGCTATTCACTTCATTTTGTTACGTCGTCGCGTCAAGTTCGTTTTCCCCACAACAACCGCGTGCTATAAAAGGACGCTATTCATGTGGTTGGGAATAAAATAGCGGAGAGTGCGGGAATCGAAGTGGGAAAAGGTTAAATTAAAAGCATTTATCATACTTGGAGTAAACTATCAAATCAGAATATAGCTAAATATATAGTGGCAGAAACCTACGCACATGGTTCTGGCCTTAGTCTATTACCTGTGTGTTGGTGGAGCAAATGTACAGCAATCTGAAGACATCACACTGCTGTTAAAGAAACCAAGCTAGACCTCTGAAAGATTTCATAAAATAAGAATTAGTTATGGCGTTAGGGCTTCTAAGTAAGCCGGGCCAAGAAGGTAGTCTTTCTTCAAATAAATGAATGGAAGCAACTTAACCTAGGTTTACCGATACCCACCTGGGTGACCTTTTGGAATTTCATTAATTGATTATTCGACAACCATTGACTCCACTAATCAAAATTTTGAGTTCTTTCAGAAAATCAAAAACTAAATTGACTTTACAATTCGAAATATGTATTTCTTTGGAATTTCTCATTTTATATACGTCGTTTACCGATACCCACCCTGGTGACCACCATATACATGAATATATATACTGTTGTTGCAAACGATTTATTCATGAATGTAATTGAAATATTTGCACAGGAATATGTTTCTTTACTGCATTGAACGTAAACTAAAAAAATATGTACACTATTTCCATACGGAACGATTTGTTGAAGGGCCCGCGTGACAGTTTTCACATTTCGTTTGACTTACACTATGCTCTACGCAAATGGATTTTTTGCACTTTATGCAGATTATCTTTTCGACAAGACATTTGTATCATTTGCCTTTGACCTTTATTCATCCAGTTGCATCCCTTTCCAGGGCTTCATTTGGCTCAAACTGCTCATCATCGTGGGGTTCGGAGGCTGGGACTCCTACAAAAATAAACACTAGAGATACTTTTCGAAGCAATATCTATAAAAAGTACCTAAACTGCATTCTATTGTAGATTTTATTTGGAACTTTCCAGTAATATTTCGATTTGTAGATCTCAACAATATATGTGGCCTGCAGAGCTCCTCACCTAAATCCTCAAGGAAACGCCTTCTTTTAATTCGGTTCACACGATTGGATTGGCTCTCTTCGTATATTATAAATGCAGCAAGAGCTGCTACATCGAGAATATTAAAAAATATTGCCAAAGGCCAGCGAAACGTTCCTCTCTTTGTGGAATACTGCGATACCATTCTGTACATCGTGTCAACTCCGCCCTTGGTTTTGTTGTAGAACATAATTATATCAGGCTTATTTTTTGGCCCAGTAATACCTCCATCTGCGTGCATAGTTGAGAGCATAACTACAGCTTTATTCTTGGCTGGGACATATGAGCACATTGTAGTAGTTTCGTTAAATCCAAACAAGTTGGAATGCTCCTCCCGATTTCGAGACGGCTTGAATTCGTTAATGATAAATGAGTTGTTGAAGAATTTTGCCTTTTTCGTTTTTCAGGCGGAAATAATAGCAGTGAAAGTAATTCTGGAGGAAGCGAGCTTAAGCTGAAGTCCCGTTAACATATATATTCATAGTCAGGCTGCGATTAAGGTAATAATCTCACACAGTACTTCATCAAGAAGTGTTCTGGAATTCAAAGAAGCATTGGGAAAACTTCGCTCAGGCCGGACCATACATAAGTAATGAAAAGGAGGATGAGTTGGCAAAGGAGCGTGCAACACTCGCTGAGTCGACGATAGGTGGCCCAATCCGCTTGGGAGAAATCAAAAGGAGACAGGGGTTTCATATGATCCATCAAGGAGGAAAGGCGGGGACAAAAGCGCGCGGCTGCGAAATTTCTGATATCATGTGCAGAGCTTACCATATTAGACTCACAAAGTGCGTCAAGGCTCCAACTATTAGAGGCGGCAGAGGCGGCAATTAAGCTGGATCCTAAAAAACTGCTGGTATTTGCCAAGAGGACGGATTTATTCTATAACGTTCTTCCGTATGGCCGAGTAATACCTCCATCTGCGTGCATAGTTGAGAGCATAACTACAGCTTTATTCTTGGCTGGGACATATGAGCACATTGTAGTAGTTTCGTTAAATCCAAACAAGCTGGAATGCTCCTCCCGATTTCGAGACGGCTTGAATTCGTTTGGAATATATGTTTTATTTTTTTTTTTTATTGTACCCACCATAGACAATTTCCAAATTCTTAGTTCGTTAGCCAATGAAAGTGTAGTAAAAAAGTTGTCTATTGTGATATTCTTCTCCCGGATCCTTTGTATGGAGCTACCAAGTCTTTCACAACTCGCTCGCCTTGGTTTTTTTCCCGCACATTACCTTCTTTTCTTGTATACAATTGTTCCCGAAGTGGGTAGTAGCTATAAGAATCACAAGCCCACCAGATTTTGATTCCGTACTTAGAAGGCTTAGATGGCATGTACTGGGTGAATCTAGTTCGTCCTCGATATGCAAATAATTGTTCATCAACAGTAATAGATTCGTGTGGTCGGTAGTAAGTGCCCCAAATTTGAGTTAACCAGTCCCTTATAGCTGCAGCTTTGTCAGTTTCTTGACGAGTTAGTCTAGAAGTATGCCAGTCAAAACGGATGAATCGTAATATTTCTGTAAACCTATTGCGAGACATTGTCGCGCGATATAGAGGGTAAGCGTTTTTTTTTTCCAGAGTTTAGTTACTGGTTCTTTACTCGAAATATGGCAACCAGCGAAAAGCAAAATTCCAACAAAGGCTAGTAGTTCGTCATCCGTTATGGGTTTCCATGATCGCGATGGCTTTTCAGAATTTACCTCGTTCCATTGGGCGTATGCATACTCAGCCTTTTTGTTTGATTATCTGGTTCACTAAATATAAGTTTGAATATATCAATTTTTGAAAGGTTTTTTGTAATGCGACTAGGCCCCATAAGGATGTATCTCTTATTATATTATGAGCCGGTTGGCGGTTAATTCGAGGAGGGTGCTTGTACCACTTCGTACCAACTTTAGAAGAGAAAAAACCGTCATTATTAGAAGCAGATAATGGTTCTTCATTATAGGCATCATCCTCATCACTATCTGTATCATCATTTATCTCTACTTCATACTGTTCAACTTCCATATCTGAGTCTAAATTTGGTCTGATATGTACATCGATTTCACCATCGTCATCCTCAAACATTTCATCGTCCGCCTCAGAAGCAGCATCAATCAAATTCCGATAATATGCTTCCCTATCTTCGTAAGAAAGCCTATGACCAAAGAAAACAAAATGTTCACTTACCTAGAAATGAAAATGTTCGCTTACCTTGCAACAGCTGCTGCAGAAAGATATTCAAACTTATTTTCACTCATATTTATCATTTATTTTTAAGTTATTTTTATTTATTTTATCCACACTCTCTAGGAAAAATAACTTCTGCTTAGTCGGACACGGTGAATCGCTTTCATAAATACCGCTTTCTCAGGAACAACGGTATTTTCCAGGGCGAATTCAATAACAAAGCAGCTGATTTGTTGAAATAAGGAGGGCGAAATAAAGCAAATAATTAATAATTAATTCGCCGGACCATATGTGTCGTTCTCATTGGACAACTTTGGTCACAACTTAATCCACTTAGGAGAAAATATTATTAAAATAGATAATTTACTAATCGGCATTTAATAAAATTATATATGCGAACGATTACAAGACATTGTTTATTATAACAGTCATAAATATCTCTACGCTGTAACAAGTAACAAATATGAATATACCACGCAACATAGCAAAAGAACACGGGTGGGTATTAGTAAACTTCGTACATAAAAATCTCTAGTAATCGTAAGATTAAAACTACAAACAAAATAATATTTTCCTGAACGTAATCTTAAAATTTTGTCGTACATGCTGAATTATATCGTATCCAGTAAATCAATATTCGAATTAAGGTAAAAGACGGTCAACCAATTTCCAATAGTCTTACGGGATCGTCATTTTCTTAACAAACAACTATTTACCAAGAGGACATTCGATTAAAGTCTCCAATAACCCAACCAGTAGTATATTCAACAAAATCTCCACAAAAGTACGAATGCGTCACACTCACCACTCCAATATCGAAAAAATATTTCGAACACGAATATTCCAGTTGGTTGGTTGGAGTCGCGCTCTCACGCTCTTATCTACACTCAGAGGCCAACAATGCCTAAAACTGGTTAAAACATTCACACATTCACGCATATATACGATGCCAACAACTCAATTGAAAAAGAGCCATCAATATGGATGACATGAACGAGCAAGAACAGCAAAGCCCGACAACAGCAACCACAACAACATCACTTGAATATATAACAACAACTAGCTAAACCAGTTTCCCCAGGCAATCGAAATGGAGATGTAATTTACGCATACATACACACACATTGACCTGCATAGGCACATCAACCGTGGCTCAAAATTTGTTATTGCGCACAGTGGTGCAACATGCCACAAGCGCAGCTGCGAAGTTACTCGGTGGGCAATGGATGTTGGTCGGGTTTTTTTTTTTTTTGTTTGTTTCTTTTGGGGCAGCTGCAAGCAGTAAGGCGGAGCTAAAGTACATTATTGTTGGCGTTGAACACATTTTGGGTAATGTTATTTGCTCTATAGGAGAACATGCCACCAGATGTTGCGCACCACCACCGTGAGATGTGAGCGCAAATGCCACGCTATAAATGGATTGGTTGTTTGTAGGTGAAATGCTGGATGATAGAGCACACTGGATGCTGCTCTGAATGGGCATATGCGCAGGTAAATTTCAATCTTCTCTCGCTTGTATTTATGTACCTAAGATGGGTATTCATTCGCATAAACACTTATTTATATAGCGCCGTACATATTTATCTTTATAAAAGGTTTAAGTATATAAACTCATTTCAAAAAGGGATGAGCTCCTGGCCACAAACTACCTACATATGTATACATTACTAACGAGCCTTGCCTGTCGGTCAAAGTGCCTTTTGCCAACGTTATCTCTATTTACCAACTGAGAATTGTAGGGAGGACCCGCATGTGCAAGATGTTTCTTAGCATACATTTCCGTTTGTTGGCTCAAGGGTTTTATTTACTTAATTTATGGCATATTTTTACTGTCCCGCTGTCGGCCTTTCTGCTCGCAGGGCCCGTCTGATAGGCTCGTTTGTGTGCATCTTTTCATTTTCAGTAATTCGATTATTTATGCAAACAGCTTGTTTCAATGCGTCAGAATGCTAAGAGATTAGGTAGATATGTTTAATTATATATATATATGTGTATATACCCATAAGTATGTTTGTGTATTACATATGCATGAGTATTTTAATTTAGATTTCGTGCTTTTGTCGAAAATGTTTCAATTCTGTGAAGATATCTTTAAATTGATAATTGAAATGGGCAAACAAGATGTAGAGAATCTTTTATAATTGAACTTTGGTGTTGTTGTATTATGTATGTATGTTTATGCACTTAGTTTAGGTTAGGTGATAGCTGCCCTGGTAGGGGCAGCTTATTTGGACAGCATGAAGGTCCGTTGAGAGTCGTAGCATATAATTTCGAATGAGACGAGATCTCAAACTTGTATAAATCATCCGAAGATCCAAGTGGGTCGAAATACTCTCGCCTAGTTCTGGCAAAAGCTGGGCAGTCAAGTATAAAGTGACTCGATGATTCCACCTCATCATCCTCCATACAGTTGCAGCAGGATGGTGTTTTCTGTATATTGAGACGTATCGCATGGAATCCTATTGGAGAGTGTCCTTTCAAAAACCCAATGACCATTGATAGGTGAGCACAATCATTTCGGCAGGCCTCTTGCCATCTACTTCCGACAAGAGGTGGTGTCCGTCCAACGCTTACTGAGTTGGTGCGTGGCCCGTCTATGCCGGAGCAGACCACATGAGGGCAGCGTAGTTGCGATATCCCTAAAGCCATTTTTAGCCGGTTCAGTTGTACCGATGCAGGCGAAGAGATCCGCTTGAGAGTTGCCCGTGATATCACTTTGGCCCGGGACCCAAATAATCTCAATCATAAAATAGTTTGATGCAATCGCAAGCGAGGTTTGGCACTCCCAGACTACCCTCGATTGCCCCAGTTTAACTCAGGAACTTGATAACCGCTTGGGTATCCGATTAGATGGTAAATACCTTAACCGTTGTAGCGCTGGTTAGTATTTCATCCACCGCATTCTTAATAGCAGCTACTACCACTTGGAAGAGGCTGTAGTGATCAGCCAATTTAAACTTGCTGCTTACATTTATTTCTTGAAAAAAGACCCCTCACCAATTTTTATACGCTTTCATCTATATAGGCATGTGTACTCCCAAAGATTAGGAAAGTCCATCTCACTTTTCTGTAGTTTTTTACGCCAGGGTTAGTAATTTGTTTCCAACGAAACTTTGTTGGATCCTTGCTAGAATGTTTTAATATTGTATGAAATGAGGTAACGACGCTTACAAAGTTTACTATTGAAAATAACTGGAATTAAGTATACTAGCTAGTAAGTTTTCGTGGAATCTCCATGTGGAAGAGAGAGAGCGAAAAAAGCCTCCGTAGCACTGTATGCATGCATGAATGCATGAAAGGATGGGCTTATCGCCCAAACCCTTCCTTTTAGTTGACATTTACACCAAAAAGTACGCATACCAAAAAACTAGAAGCGGTATGCAGATTATCAACGTAAGCCCCAAAAACTTCCCCGGCAGCAGAAATGCATGCTTTACTTGTGGATTTCTGGAAGAACGCTTATACTCCAATCGTGAGTCACATACTGAGTAGCTCCGTAGATAATTCATCAGCATCCTCACCTTTTTGTTTTTTATCCGGATAACGCGATTTCTTCCAATCATATTTCCATCGTCTTGGTTTGCGGGCTCGAGTTCACCATCTTTCCTGGACGGTAAATGGCTGTCTCCAGTTAGGAGGCCAGAGCAGTATTTCCTCCATAATCTAAGTACTCTTTGGACATCGGTTGCCTGGTTGCGGTTTTCTTTTTTACAGGGGTTTGCCACCCTTCTGTCTGTCGCCAGATTTTTTGGTAAATTGTTTGTTTTCGCTCCTGGTGGGTAGCAGCTTAAGCTCCTCGCACTCACGCCTTTCTGCCTAGGATTTTTTCCTCCCCTCCTGTAACGGCGTTTCGCTTTCGTTTTCCATTCCTTTTCACACACTCTTCTTATTGCGTTCGCTTTTAAGGTAGCCCTGTAGGCAACGTCTTTTTTTTTTTTTTGGTGGCAACGCTGCATTCTTCATCGTATAGTCGCGTAATTTTGCACGTGGTAGTGATCAGAGTCGATGTTAGGTCCTCAAACCTTTATTTATACTGTAACGAATTTACTGCAATTCCGCTTATTTGTAACCTTCTGCTAACGTTCGAATCACTAAACTGTTGAATAAATAACTCCAATATTCGATAATGCAAAATGGTCTTTATTAGACTACTTTCAAAATAACACTTCTATTGCTCGACAGATAGCGTGCTTAAATCAAACTGATTGTCGTGCCTCTACTGTTGCTGCCTTTTATACTCTGTGAATTCTAGTTCGCATACTTGTAGGCGCTTCCAGAATTTACTTAGTTACTGCTATAAAATTTAACTACAGATGCACGTGTGTAGCTTCTCATATGCGCGTGTATATGTGAGTGACACTTCCACAGATAATTGCCTACTTTTGGGAGCATCTCAGATAAAATATATGCATGTGTTTGTGCGTCTCTTCTCCGCTGCTCGTATAGACATATGGGTAGGCATAATGATTGATTTGTTGATGTGCATACGAGTCACTGCTTAGTATCGGCTTAGAGATGATAGTACCCCTTAGTGTTGCTAGTATTCGTCACAATACTTTTATGCTTAAACCTAGTGCTGGCTACCACCATATTTCGAGCACCGGCGAAGTCTACCAATCTCAGTCCATTATGGGAGCTGTACTTTTCACCCGTGAAGCCAAAATACTTTCATCCTTGTGTTAAAGTCGGCAAGAACGACTTTTATACCACGGCGGTGGCAGCGCTCGAATGTGCGTTATAGGCGCCCATAGAATGCGTCATTCATCTCATCATCCTTCTCTTCCGACCGGTGCATTGGCCCAGATAAATGAGTTGTTGAAGAATTTTGCCTTTTTCGTTTTTCAGGCGGAAATAATAGCAGTGAAAGTAATTCTGGAGGAAGCGAGCTTAAGCTGAAGTCCCGTTAACATATATATTCATAGTCAGGCTGCGATTAAGGTAATAATCTCACACAGTACTTCATCAAGAAGTGTTCTGGAATTCAAAGAAGCATTGGGAAAACTTCGCTCAGGCCGGACCATACATAAGTAATGAAAAGGAGGATGAGTTGGCAAAGGAGCGTGCAACACTCGCTGAGTCGACGATAGGTGGCCCAATCCGCTTGGGAGAAATCAAAAGGAGACAGGGGTTTCATATGATCCATCAAGGAGGAAAGGCGGGGACAAAAGCGCGCGGCTGCGAAATTTCTGATATCATGTGCAGAGCTTACCATATTAGACTCACAAAGTGCGTCAAGGCTCCAGCTATTAGAGGCGGCAGAGGCGGCAATTAAGCTGGATCCTAAAAAACTGCTGGTATTTGCCAAGAGGACGGATTTATTCTATAACGTTCTTCCGTATGGTCGTCAAACAAATTTTGTTAACACTATGGACACATTCAGTCTATGTGAGGTCTTTATTGACCGGCCAGTTCAACCTAACCTAACCTTGCCTTTATGCGGATAGTGGTGAGATATCCATTCGCATGGTTAGACGACAGTGCTTGACGCCGAATTCTATCTCCCACCACGAAGCCAACACCGGAATTGCATTTACTTTTATAATTACTTCAGTAAATGTCACACTTTTTAATATTTTCTCTCCACATATTGCTATGGCATCTCCTTGATTGTGGTGCTGTCATTTTTTGTCTTCACGACGATATCAACCAACCGGGCAGCTGCACCAATCTCATGAAGCGAACGGACTTGCAAGGTGCATGCCCTCAGGTCACATTCCACTATGATACTAAGTGTGAGAAAACAACTAAAAACGTAAGGAACTCGTTAATTTCAATATCCTGAACTACAATTCGCAAGTCAGTAATTAAAGTAGATATATATTTGAGCAGATATTTATTAATAAGTATGTAACGTATCTACTTACCACCTCATGTGTTGCACAGTCACTTCAGACGACATTCACACAAAGCAACTTATCAACTTGTTGCTCGTGCAAACCCAATTGGTGTGTCGCTTCATTTGGCTGCCAACAAACAATTGCCAACTTTGTCAAGCCAATTAGCAATACTTTAGTTTTAATTACCAAAGCAACTTAAGAGTTATTCGCTGCGGCTTAACTTAATTTGGTTTGGTTTTATTTGGGATTTTCACCAGCGCCGCACCTTAATTTTAACAAAATCGCTTGATTTTCAAAGCTTACATTGATTGCGATCGAGCTTTAGAAAAAAAAAAATAAATGTAAGGCGCGATAACCTCCGAAGAGATCTAAGGCCGAGCTTCTCTTCCAATTTGCGTCGTGCTCCTCTTGATTTTCCCTACAAATTGGCCGGACGGGACCTACATGCTTTATGCCGACTCCGAACGGCATCTGCAAGGCAGATGAGTTTTCACTGAAAGCTTTTCATGGCAGAAATACACCCGGAGCGCTTGCCAAACACTGCCGAGGGGCGACCCCGCTGAGAAAAATTGTCTTCTAATTGAAAAACCTTATTTCTAAAATTTTGATGTTGCTTTGCCCGGGAGTTGAACCCAGGGCATACGGTGTGATAGGCGGAGCACGCTACCATCACACCACGGTGGCCGCCATCGAGCTTTGGTTGTGGTTATAATGCTTGTAGTTGTTAGTGTAGTCATGTATGTATGTGTGCATTTTGTTAACTTTGAAATGACGTTGAATGTCGTGCAACAAATGCTCTCCCTAATTTGCTATTAAATTTGAGAGTGTGTAGGCATCTTGCTAATCAAAAGCCAATTAGTTGACATATATTTGTATGTATGTGCACATATGCATGAGTGTGATAAAATTTGTGTTTCCATATGCGAATCCAGTAACTTCTATGCAAGGCATTAACAACTGAACTTTGTGTTTATCTTTGCCCTTTTGCCGTGTATGTTTTTGGAATTTAGATCACCAATTGTTTGAGAACGTGAGAAAATGTAAATACACTTAAGGCTATTTGCAAACTATTTACCGTTAAATTATTTAAATTATCTTCTTTGATCTCAAGCAAATCTATCTACACTTTTAATTTTTTATTTACATAAGTTAGTGAAATACGTTTCTCACGTTTAAGGAGACGCAATCATCATAGCCGAGCGTTTAAACTAATCTCGGTCGTTACTGGAATGCACTCACTTTCTCTCAACAGTTTATAAAAACGGGTTGATTAGAAATTTAATTAAGGCCCAGACGAACTATGATATGTGTGTTTGCAAGAGATCAAGACAGCGTTACTGCTAAAGGGATTCAAGGGGTTGATAAGCGCTGCTCACAGTTTCTACAACCCTACTGCCAACCTCACCTCCCCGAAGCGAATCCTGTTAGAAATATGAATGTATCATACACATATTTGGCAGGCGAGCCTCTGGCGATACCAAGTTCCTCACGGAATCGTGAAGTGGGGGACGGGATGTTCTAGAAGCTATGATGTGGTCATACTAAATCGCTACTGCGATGAACGGGACAGCATCTTAGTCGTGTTTGTTACTGGAACGTACCGAATCTATATCCGGCAAAAGACCATCAACATATATAACACTCCCCAAAACCTTCAGGAACTGTCTTTATCGCTACAACAACAACAACAATCCTACCACTAAATCATTGTGGAAAGTGTACAATCACCAACATGTCATATTTCGAATACTCATCTGATTGGCACTGTCCATGAGTACGAGCCGTAGTCGGCTAACATTCTATCTATCGCATTTTGGCAATAGCATCAATAGCCATAGAATTTCTAAAACAGACGATGATAACATTGGTCCCCAGATGGATGAAAACATACAGTGTACGGCGTAAGTGTGGGTAGCTTGAGATGCAGAAGCTTTCTTATGGTATAATGATGACTACCGTGAAATAAGTTCACAAAATCTACTTAAGTTACATAGGATGCACTTCTCCTCCTTGCTAAGATATTGTAATCCTTGACGATGGAAAATACATTCCCTAATACAAACGGCTACTTTTCGGCTTAAAAGTAGTTTGCCAACAATTGAGGACATTTTCAGTAGATAAACTGGTGCTGTTAAGTTCAAGGCGGGTATCGTCTTGTTAATTTAAAATTGGAAGGTCTAAATACTCTCCGCGATACTATCCCCAGTGGGTTAAGGGCCTTAAAACAAATCATTCCCGAGGCTTTAGGGCTATAACCATGAGATGCTAGTACTAGATCATATCGATACATATCCAACAAAGGACTTTCCGCATCCGTAATACTCACCTTAGTCCTTGGAGAAAGTTCTTCTACTTTCAAGTAATATTGAAACTTGCCTTTGCTATCTTTCTTCAGCTATCAATTTCGTTTTATTTGAATATTTTTTTAAATATGAAAATTTGGTTAAATTGTTTCGTTAAATTAGTTGTATATGTGACGGCGCTTTCGAGATATCGACCAAAATGTGGACTAGGGGACCCAGAACATCATCTTTTGGATACCGCTAATTTATTTATATATGTAATACCATGAACAGTATTCCTGCCAAGATTCCAAGGGCGTTTGATTTCGCCCTGCAGAACTTTTTCATTTTCTTCTACTTAATATGGCAGGTGTCACACCCATTTTACAAAGTTTTTTCTAATGTTATATTTTGCGTCAATAAACCAATCCAATTACCATGTTTCATCCCTTTTTTCATATTTGGTATAGAATTATGGCATTTTTTTCATTTTTCGAAATTTTCGATATCGAATAAGTGGGCGTGGTCATAGTCGGATTTCGCCCATTTTTAGTACCAAGATAAATTGAGTTCAGATAAGTACGTGAACTAAGTTTAGTAAATATATCTCGATTTTTGTTCAAGTTACCGAATGAACGGCCGATCGGAATGACAGACGGTCGACTGTGTATAAAAACCGGACGTGGCCTCAACCGATTTCACAAAAAACAGTTACCGTCATAGAAGCTATGCCCTTACCAAATTTCACAAGGATTGGCAAATTTTTGTTCGACTTATGGCATTAAAAGTATTATACAGAAATTAAATGAAAAAGGGCGGACCCACGTCCATTTTGAAATTTTCTCTTATTTTTGTATTTTGTTGCACCATATCATTACTGGAGTTGAATGCTGACATAATCTTAATATACAAAAAACACGTGTCACAGGTTTGAGGCCAATGAACTCCTAAACTACTGAACCGATTTTGAATTTGTTTTGCACCCCATGTGTAGTTTGGTCCAACTTGAAATATAGGATAGGCTATATATCGGTTTATAGTCGCAATATTATTTTATTGCAAATTTTTTTATTTGTTTATACGTAATAATAAAATGTTACGTATACGCAGTGGTGTACATCTTTCCAGTTGATATGGATATATTTGTGTACGTGTTTTTTTAACTTTACATACATATAACATATATATATATAGCACATCACCAGGGCCGGCGAGAGGGGGCCGGGGTTTCTGAGTGGGCCTGCGATTTGAGCAGATAGGCCAAATTTTGGGCAGGACAACGTCTGCCCGGTCTTCTAGTTTACTTATATAATGTAAAGATATTAAATTTTTTGTTAAAATCAAATTTTTAATACTTTTTTTTTAAAAGGTGGGCGTGTTCGTCATCCGATTTTGCTAATTTTTATTTAGAACACATATAGTAATAGGAGTAACGTTCCTGCCAAATTTCATCATGATATCTTCAACGAATGCCAAATTACAACTTGCAAAACTTTTAAATTAGCTTCTTTTAAAAGTGGCGGTGCCACGCCCATTGTCCAAAATTTTACTAATTTCCTATTCTGCGTCATAAGGTCAACCCACCTACCAAGTTTTATCGCTTTATCCGCCTTTGGTAATGAATTATCGCACTTTTTCGGTTTTTCGAAATTTTCGATATCGAAAAAGTGGGCGTGGTTATAGTCCGATTTCGTTTATTTTAAAATCAGCTACAGAGAAACTCATCAGCTGAGAAATATAGATTCACAAAATACAATAGACTAAAAGTATAAATATAATTTTTTAATTATTAAGAGAAGATAGAATCGTCTTTTTTATGGCAAAGAGCGAGTCCGAAACATCAATTATTCTCGAGTGAGAGTTATAATCTTCACACAAACATAGAAAAGGTTCGTGTAGTTGGAAATTGCTTCTGCATTGTTTAAGAATTATAGGTTTATAATGCCTTGAAACTCGGCATGGAACATTCAAGTTTACTTCGTTCAATAGAAATGGGCTTGAAATCGATCCATTTAAAAGTCTAGCCATAAATAGTACACCTAGCATTTCTCTACGACTTGCAAGGGTAGGAGGATTTATTAGTTTTAATCGATTAGTGTAAGGAGGAAGATTATACGGAGAGTCCCATTGAAGATTTCTCAAGGCGAAAAGTAAAAACTGTTTTTGAATTGATTCTAGTCTATCCACATGAACTTGATAACGTGGATTCCAAATTATCGATCTATATTCTAATATCGGCCTCACCAATGATGTAAAAAGGGTTTATGTAACATAAGGATCACTAAACTCCTTTGCCCATCTTTTCACAAATGCTAAAACTCCTCTCGCTTTATTGACTGTGGCATTAATATGAGGGTTGAAACTAAGTTTGCAATTCATTGTAACTCCCAAGCCGACAAAAACATCAACGCTTTCCAGAGTTTGGCCATTAATTGTGTAGGAGGCTGGCTGTATGTTCCCACGTGAAAAACACATAGATTTACATTTTCCTATGTTGAGAGGCATAAAATTCGCATTACACCAAATAACTAAACGATTTAAATCCGCCTGGAGTACAGAACGTTCTTTAACCGACGCGTATGACTTAAAAAGTTTTACGTCGTCGGCATACATTAAAATTTTAGAATATTTTATAGTTGTGGAAACATCGTTTATAAAGATCAAAAACAGAATAGGACCGAGATGGCTGCCCTGAGGCACACCGGAGGGAACATCGATGACATTCCAACAAATTTTTTTAAAAATGACTCTTTGAGTTCTACCGCAAAGATAGGAGGAGATCCAGCGAGTTAGGCCAGGTTGAAAACCAAGCAATTCGAGTTTATAAACAAGTAAAGAGTGGGGTACTTTGTCGAATGCTTTGCTGAAATCAGTGTATATAATGTTGGTATGATGATTGTTTCTAAACCCATTAAAGACGTGAGTTGTAAATTCAAGCAAATTGGTTGTGGTTTATTTGGCTCTACAAAAGCCATGCTGAGAACTATCTATCAATTTAGAAATCGAAAATGTAAGGTGATTAGTAACGATTGCTTCGAAAAGCTTAGGGATAGCGGAGAGCTTTGCTATTCCACGATTGTTTTCAATAGACGACTTGCTTCCTTTTTTATGGAGTGGGATAAGAAAAGATTCCTTCCAAGCCGTCGGGAAAATGCCATTTTTTAAAGAGAGGTTAAACAGATCAATAAGGGGCTGGTAAATGTATTCCGCACATTTTTTAAGAAAACATGTTGGGATCAAATCGGGACCGTGTTTGAAGGATTCTTTTAGGGTCTTTAGATGTAGTAGAACATCTTCAGGCAGCAAATGTGGGGCATATATTGAGTTACTAGAATGGAGCTCATACGGATAATTTGTAGGTGATGAATCAACCACAGCAGAGTAATTAGAGTGAAAGAATTGAGCGAAGAAGTTTGCAATCTCTCGATCGTCGCTGGAAATGCTATTTCTAAACTTCATGGCAGAAGGAAATCTGTTAGTTCTGCGTTTAGAATTTACGAAATCATAAAAAGACTTCGGGTGGCAAATAATGTTTCTTTTAATTTTACATATGTAAGCTTTATAACACTTTTTATTAAGTTCAAAATACTTATGACGGAAAATAGCGTACTGTGCATAATGAGAATGCAAACCGGTTCTCTTATATAATTTGAATAAACGTGATTTCTTATTTTTTAAAGCTTTTAAATCTATAGTAAACCAGGCTTGCACTGGTTCAATGTACGAGCATTTGCGTTTGGGCACATGATTAGTTTATGCCGTTACGGGGCACCGTTATGCGAACAAATTTAATATACTCTGTGAGCTCTGCTCAGCTGGGTATAAAAATATTTGTGCACACGTTATTTGCACTTATGTAAGTTTCATAATTCCGTTATAAAAAGACTCCAGTTTTTTTTTTTTTCTATGATGAAGCCCTCTAATATACTTAAATGCAGACAGATCTCGTGCAATTTGTGATTAATAACTAATCGTTTGTTGTTCAACTTATGAAGCAATCGGTTTTACAGCCGATATTATAGTGGTGCCATTTATTTTGCCGATTGCCTTGTAATCTTAAGTGCGCATGCGCGAATCGCCTTCTTCCTCGTTGAATATGATAGCCATTTTCAAGTGAAATTCAAGTTTTAAAACATTCTTGAAAGGTATGCGCATTTAATAAATTCGATATAAAAGTGCAGCGCCTATTAAAGCTACTGTTGTTGTTCTTGATATTGCTCTGATTGTTGTTGCTGTTTTTGCTGTGGCAATGCGGAATTGAAACATAAATCGTGCGCGCAATTATGGTGATTACAACAGCCTGAGTCACAATGGGCAGTAATGGAATTTATATACAATTTTATATATATTTGAGCATGTGTGTGTGCATGTGTGAGTGTAGAGCAGCGTCGCAACCCTGCAAAAATCGTGCGATTAATACCTAAAGAGATTTGTCTCCGATTGATCTGTTTTGTCTATATTTGGTCATAATTTATTCCCTTTAGTCCCTTTCGGGTACGGTTGGGATTAGTCAGTATGAAATCAATGTAGACCAATTTAGGAAATATTAAAAAAGCGGCAATGAAATTAGTAAAATAAAAAAGATTACAGGTGATTGAATCGAATTATTTAAGAAAAATGCGGAGCGCTTTACCGAACCTAAACGACTACGGCGGAGTTAGGGTTAAATTTTCGGAGAATGATTTTATCAAATAGATTTGGTGGCTTGTTAAACCCTTCGATTGTCTTTTTGCCATGAAAAATGGGTCTGGTCCCAAATTGTGTGCTTATTGAACCGAAAAGGGACTATTCTTCATATGTTCCAATATGGGTACAAAGGGGATTGGTCCTATCGATCCCTTTCGGGTATAAATGGAAACAATCAGTCTCTTCATAGGACATTGTCAAACAAAAGCGAACAGTTCAACTCATACAAAGAGGTCAAAACTGGCATTGGTCACATACTCCTTTGCGACTCATCCTAGACTAATCGCATTTTTTGCATGGAAATGATGCAACGTTGCGTTCGTTGAATAGAAGCCGCAAGTAAATTGCATAGTGATGATGAAGATGAACAAGAAGTGAGTAGTGGAGGTTACTTTTTATTGAGTGTAAGAAACTTTCACGGTTGATGGCGTGTGTTTATGAAGTGATGAAGTGCACAGTGGGGTGAAAAAGCGAAAATGTACCACCGAACGTTAAACATCTTTTCAGGTTAGCGGAGTTCTAAGCGTACATTTTTTGATGTCGTCATTCTTGTTGTTGTTGTTGTAGCAATAAAGACACTCCCCGAAGATTTTGGATCCGATACGTTCCGGTAAGAAGCACCATTAACGTGCAAGCCCGACCATCTCGGAAACGCTTTAATATGACCATATTGAATCTTCTAGTTCATCCCGTCCCCCACCCCCTAGTTCCATATACAACTTGGGGTCGATAGAGCCTCGGTTGCTAAAAAAACAGGATTCACTACGGGTCGTGGCAGTTGGGCTGTGGTCTACCTGTTAAAAATATACATAAATCCGGAATGCTTTTCCCTACCTAGCCAGCTAGCCGTTATTTTAGCCTTGAAATCGTTGTTGTATGGCATAGAGCCGAAATTCCAGCCCTTTTCAGTCCCCGCAAGACGTATGTGATTGTGTCACAGAATTGTCCGCAAAATTGCTGTTTCTCTATCTTGATGCTGGAGGAGTTGTTTTGAATGAGAGGAGCAATTATAATATAAAGTGAAACCCTCTATCGACACGAAAATAGGAATACAAATCCGAATAATGGACGGTGTCGAAAGATGGTGGAATGGCCCTTGTAATATTTTTGGGAAAAGTTTTCTGCTGGATTAATGGCCCTAGCGGCGGAAATTTGCCGCAAAGGAAATGGGATACCACTTTGCTAAGAGAAAGTGATAAAGGAAGACCTGATCATTCTTGGTTGTGCTAAGATGGGATGACTGACATTATTCTACCATGGCTAATATCGCTTTGGTACTCAAGCGATTATAAATAAATGAACGAAGGTAGTAAAAGCGCAAAATTTTATTTCAGTCACGGTTGTAGTTCTGCTTTCGCACATTTTCTGTTGAAGTCGCTATTTCGGTTTCATTTGCGAAAATTTAAATCACAGTTTCAGTTCTAATTTCGGTTAGGCCCCATCCTTCAATCACGGTTTTAGTTTCGGTTCCGTTTTTGGTTAAGGTTCCTCTTTCTTTTGCGGTTATGGTTTTGGTTGCAATCTTTGTCCTATTCTCGGTATAAGCCATAGCGTAGGTGGAGGGTTCAATTTCAATCCCGATTCCGCTTTCAATTCGGAGCTTGGTCGAGTTTATCAATTCAAAAGTGGCGCAATTTTCGGGTTTGGTTGAAATTAAGGCCCTGGCCTCTGTTTGGGTTTCAGTAGAGGTCCCAATTTAAACACCGAGACTGGTTTCGGTTTCGTTGAATTTCCGACTTCCATCATGGTTTCGATTTAGGTGTAGTTGCCGGTTTTTGTTCTGACTTGATCGGTGTTTCAATTTCAATCACGATTCAAGTTTTGTTTAAGCGCGCATTCAGTCAAGGCTTCAATTTCAATAGGGGACGTATTTTCTGCGATGGTTTCTGTTCGGATTTTATTCTTAGTCTCACCTCCTCTTGATGTTCTAATATCAATCACGTGGATAGTTTTGGTTCCGTTGGACTTCCATAGATATTACCAGTTCGGTCTAAGTTCCAGCCTCTGTTAGGGTCTAAGCTACAGCCTGGGTCACAGTTTCAATTTCAATCTCGGTCCCAACTTGGTTTAAGCAGCTTCATTTAGTTCGCTTATGGGTCGCGTTTCGGTTTTGTTAAAGATTTGGCCTTTATTTCCAGTCTGAGCTGCAGTAGAGGTACCAATTTCAACCACGATGCTAGCTTCCGTTCTGGTTTTTTTGCGGTTCCAGTTGCAATCACGGTTCTAGTTTCAGTTGTATTTATGATTTCGATTTCAGCCTAATTCCAGTTCCTATTCGGAATAGGTAGAAGCTCCAAATTTAATTGAGATCCTGGTTCGGTTTAGGTTACAATCTCAATCTTGGTCCTAGTCTTTATGTGGTAGAAGTCACAGTTTCGACCTTTTTCCTAGTGTTGCAGTTTCGATCAAGATTCGGTAGGCAATTTCGGTCCCGTTGTTGGTTTTGATTGTAGTTTGGCTTTCGTCTACACATCTGGTTCCGTTCTTGATCTACATTGCAGAGCCGACCCAGTTTGCAGTTTTTACTTCGGTTCCGGTGGTAGTATTCTACAACCAATACATATTTGGCTTATTTTCCAGTTTCGGTCTGGTCCCGCTTAAGCGATTGCAGTTTGGCTCTCAGTTGGAAATCCAGTTACGTTTTCAATTTGCGTTGACCTTTCGATAGAAGTAATACGGTTTAAATCGGTTAGTTGCAGTTGGGGGCAGTTTCGTTTAAAAGTAACATTGTCATGTTTTCTCATCTTCTCTTTCCTTCAGTGATAGGGAGACTCACCGAAGGTCTTGAGGAAGTATATCGATCTTGATCTCGATCGTTCGGTTTTTGTATATGTCCTAGTTTCTATTACAGTTTCCGTTCCGATTTGTCTATATCGCAGTTTTCGATTTAGTTTCGGTAGGGGAATTAATTTTAATGCCATTCACAGCTTCGGGTCGGTTTCGGCTTCAGCATAAGTCGCGTTCAGGGGTTTCGGTGAGTTTTCCAGTTTCAATCTAGGTCTATGTCAGGGTCCGGCTATGTTTCTGGTTGCGGTGGGTTTAAGGGTATTATCACGGTACCCTATTCAGTTCTGCTTTTGGTTTTGGTAGGCGTTAGAGTCTCAATCGCGGCCCCAGCTTCAGTTTAAGGTTTTTGTTTTGATCAGGGTCAAAGTCTCGGTTGCGGCAAAGGTTCCAATTTCAATTCCGTTCTCACTGTGGGTTCCAGTTCTCTTTGCAGGATTACTTTTCAGTTTCAATCTCGATTTTGGTATTTGTCTTGATTGCACTTTGGTTCCCGGGTCAATTGCTTTGGTAGGCTACATAAATTGTGTTATTGGATGCGAACGCCTGGTCTGTATAGAGGGAGCGTTTTCTTCGAACCCTCGAACCTTCAGGTCCGCCTTCATCAACAAGCTCTGTTCGTGTTCCTGTAGGTTACAGTATTGGTCTAGTTTGCCGTGCCGATTCCACTCCCGATTCCGCATCTGGTTTTAGTTTCGATTGCAGTATGACCCTCTATATGCTTTAGTTTTCACTGTCGGTCTATGTTGCAGTTTCGATAGAGCCTTCACTTTCGACTTCGGTTCCGATTTTGATCTTGTTCCTCATTTCGGTCCAGATTTCACATACGGTTTCACTGTCGATCTTTGTGGCAGGTCCGTTTGGAGTTCAATATTATTTTATTTATTATTAAAATATGATTCTACACCATTGCACAGTGCAATCTTTGAATTTAGCATAAAAAGCTGCGCATGCGCCTTGCATTACTTTAATACTCAAAATGGCTGAGGCGAGCCATGATGTTGTTTTTGTCGTTGATTAATCGCTTGAACGTTTACAAAATAATATTCTGACTGCCTGCCTAAATCATTGTTAACGCTACGTCAGGTGCTTATTAAAAAATTTATTTAACTACATCGTTTAGTTTAATAAAAATGTACGAGCAGAGCGTGTACTAAGTACGTGACTTTGTTTGTGTTGAGTAATCAAAAAAAAAAAAAAAAAGAATATACATATTTAAAGAAGAAAAAAATGTAGTATGCTCAAAAAATTAAACCACCCAATCAACGTGACAGCATTTATGTTGCATAATAGTCTTGCGGCATGTTCGCGTTAAATTGCACAATTAAATTTCCATTGCGCATGCGCATGCGCGCACTCGCTCTTTGCTTCTTCCAACTTGCATGTATTTAGCAATTTAGTAAGCGTCAATTTCACTACACTTCCATCACTTCCAACGACTTGGCTCGTTTGTTATTATTATTTTATACATTTTTATGTATTTAAATCAATTAAATTGCTTTTGCCAGCTGTCCACTGCTGTACGACACTACACACACACACACACACACACGTGAGAATGTCTTCTTCACATTTCGCATTTACTTATTAGCTGCAGAATTTTCCTCTTTCATGTTGTTGATGTCAAAAGTGGGCGTTATCCAACACTGTGCTATGCAGCTCATCCGTCATGTAATAATTCTTGACAGCAATAAACTCGTACATACTTATTTGTTGCAACTTGACACTTGATTGGGGAGCTGTAGGGTATCTCATGTTCAAAGTCATTTGGTTAACCTGTTGGTCAGCCATTCCACATACCTACTCGTACTCTTCTTGTTCCTTCTCCGTCATCGCATATTAATATCCAGTTATTTATGTGCTGTGAGGCTGTTAAAATGTTTTTTCATTTCATTATTCGTTTGAGTGCTTTAAATTATATGTGGAAGCAATTTTCAATGCTAGTCAGGCATTCAATTTCCGAGATACTCATATAATGGCTAATTAATTTATAGTTTCTTGAATATTTATATGCTTGGTTTAGTCTTAATTCAACAAAAGTTCAATAAACTGCTACTTGTACAAAGTAGTTGCAGAGTACCCCCCTAATATCTCAAATTTGGTGCCCCATTTTAGATTGAGTGGGTAATTGAAATGTATAGTCCATTATCGACAAACAAAAATGACGCCACCTATCATACGCGTCCGTATGTATTTCTCGTAATCATGTACAATGCCGAGAGGAGATAAGAGTACATTTGGAATACTCAAGAGAAAAGTACTCCGCAACGTACCGGATCTATATCTGGCGAAGGACCATAACGTTGAAAATATTTCCCAAAACTTTCGAGGATGTTTTTATCGCTACAGCAACAACAACAACAACAGTTGAACTAGTACAGGAACTTAGCAGCTTCATTTTTTATATGCAAGTACAGTTTTGAGTGTAACTTTCGTGGTGCTCACGCATATTAGAGCCGTCAAATTCGGAGTAAGATTTGAAAAAAGTGTATACCAATAAGAGAGCAAACTAAATATATTGTGGCGAGTTTTAGCATCACTATGTTATTAGTAAATAAAAGCACAACAACAATAAAGCAAGCTGCCACTCTTGTGTACGTAAACAAATCAATCATCATTTACACACATACATACAATGCAAAGAAGAGATACTCAGGAATACATGTAATCATCAGCCGAAGTAGTTACTCACATATACACACGCATATGGCTACAAACTACAAATATACATGTATATGGTAACCAAGCATGAAGTTCGCGAAATTACTAGACCTTCGGAGAAATGGGTGAACGATGAAACCGAGAGTATAAAAGCAGCGCAACTGATTACTTATTAGTTTGATTTAAAAACGCAATTAGTTGTGGATTATAAGAGTTATTGTGAAGTACTCTCCAAGTAGTCTAATAAAGATCATTTTGCATTACTGAATATTAGAGTTATTTATTCAACAGTTTAGCGATTCGAACGTTAGCAGAAGGTTTCAAATAAGCGGAATTCCTCAGAATTCTTTTCAATACCATAACTGAAAAACGAAATTGGCATAAAGTTAAAATAATTATATCACTACCCTTGTGAAAGGTCGTCAAATAAACTCAAACCACTTGTCCCAAACTCTCGAATTATTTGAACCACTTTCACCAGCCTCAAAAATACAAGTTATACAATACATACGATCATTCATTGGAGGTTGTACACTCCTACCAAACGCAAAAACTTCAAATTTCACAAAATTTCAGAGTCAAGTTAGCCCCTGCAGCCATTTCGTTCACACATATATCACGCGCTTGTCAAATGTCCAACAACAACTAACCGAACAAAATTTTAAATTAAGCAGTAGAAATAATGTTGAAAATTATTATTGTGCGATGAGAACGCCTGCGCTGCACCCACACAAAACACCATCTAAATATTAACCTAACAGACGCGCAGCATTAATTTAACAGCTCTACAACATTCACGTGCAAGTCACATCCAACAACAACAACAAAAGTGTTATAGCTGTGCCTCTCCACCACCAGCAAATCATAGTCTTAACCACCTGCTTATCTAGCAGGAAAATTTATATGTATGTATATGTGTCGTTCTAGTGGGTTGGGTGAGGCACAGTGGGCTAAGATGAAGGATCTTTTGTTTGGCAAAACCGAATAACTCGGTAAATGTCAGAGCTAGCTTTGTCAACTTTCCCTCAATGATTTGCCTCATCAGAGAAGGTCAGCCACTGCAGAAGAAGATCAGGAAATCGTCAATATATGTCAGCAACTTGAACACACTTGCCTTAATTTTTCTACGATATCATTCAAAGTGATAAGCCATATCAAAGTTTAAAATGCAGCATCCTTTAACTCTGACTACTCTCCTAGCTCTCGCTTAAAAGTGGATCGGTTGATTATGTGTTTCCTTCACCCATGCCTACTAACGGTTCTCATATTTAGTAATATTTCAAATGTGTTAAGAGGATTTGAGACTTATTCCTCCTATTAATCGGCAGCAGACAAAATAAGACGACTTTCAGGGGATTCAAGGGGCTGTTTAGTACAATTTATAGCTTCTTCAATCAAATTTGAACCTCATCTACCTACTGCAAACCCTCTTTATTTAGCGCGCGGCGACTTCTGACGACACAAAGTTCCTCACGGATGGAGGGGATTAGATGACCTGGAATATTCAACGTGGTCATATAAAATCGGTCTCGATATGATCAGGCTAGTACTCTAATGGTGCTATTTTTTGGAGCCTAGACTACTCAATGTAATTTGGCAAGCACTCTGAGTGTATTTCTGCCAAGAAAAACCTCTCAGCGAAAACTCATCTGCCTTGCAGATGCCGTTCATAATCGGCATAATACATGAAGGCCCCGTCCCGCCAATTTGTAGTCAAAATTAAAAGGAGCACGACGCAAATTGGAAGAGAAGCTCGGCCTAAAATATTTTCGTAGGTAATCACTCTTAAATTTTTATTTTTTTTTTATCTTAGACTACCCAAAAGCCTCACGGAGTATCCTTATCACTACAGGAAGAGAAAGAAGAATAAGCTTTCATTGACTGGAAAGATTTCTCTTCGGTCATTTATTTTTTTCCATTAAACGTATATCTTCTCCGTGCTCCCTCTATAGGGCTTTCGAGCAGTAAGCATCTGTAATTTTATCAAAGTTCACAGTTCATAATGCAGATCATGCTCCATTGGCGTGTTTCCTGGCAAGAGTCTTGCCAAGCCTTGATGAGTGCTTTGTGATCTCAACTAACCGCCAGTGTCGCAGCCTTGGGTATCAGTATTTAGTTTAAAGGACTTCAGGAAGGACGTATTATTGCTTCTGGTGGTTTCAGAGCGTAGCTCGGTTCGGATTTGCTAAAAAGTGTATGAGTATCAGAGCTAACAAAGCCTGTGACTGAATATTCCGTCGAATAGAACCCAAATTGATCCTGTCAGCCGTTATTGTTCGAGGCACGAGCTCGCCATTCCTCTACGATTTCTCTAAGCTGAGAACTTCTCGGTCGATAATTGGACAATGAATTGCGCTTTCGGGAATTCCTGGAAATCTTCGAAGTTAGGATGACTTTCAACAAAATACCAACAAATTTTCTGTATATTTTGACAACACAGTTCTATAGAAATTCCGGTTCGAATCCGTCCACGTAATTAATCATGCGGGAACCACAGCATAGCTGATGAAGGCCAGTAGGGGTGATCGTTTTTCCATAAGATTCTGGGTGATCACCTCACATATCTGTGCTGAACGGAAGTCCATACTGCTAGTGCATTCTTTCACCAGAGCTCTTTTCTAATATTAACAAAAACAAGTATATGTTTTCCAAGTGTCCAGGGAGGATGAAGTCAAACCCGGTTCAAAAGGAAATCCGACAAACTCTCGTCGAATAAAAACACCGCGCATGCATTGTAAGATCGAATGCACAAACACACGCACTAGAAGTGAAGGGAGGACGGCAGTTTTCCTGGCTCATCAGTATGCGACGGATGTAATAGTGAAGAGTGCACGGTGTCAGAGATTACTTAATCGCTCTGGTGAATGGTGGTGATTGGGTGGGCAAGAATTGGGCAAACGATCACGCGATAGCCTGAAGGTTCCAGGCGGACAAAGACCGCAGTTAGCCACGGGGAGTGTAGGGATGGAAGGAGTCAGCGGAGCGACAGTATGATAGCGGCCAAGCTTCGCGGTAGCAAAGTAGAGTATGAAAATTGCAACAGCTGAGCTAATGACGTAGTAGAAGCGGGTTGCATGATGGCGGGTGACAGTTGTGGTGAAGCATCAGATAGCATGCCAGTAGCGGAGCCCTGATATTGGGAAGGGCTGGTAGAGGTAGTCGACGGCGGTTTGACCATCTTAAACGAGCATTGCAAGGACGCTCGGTTGTACTGCAATGAAATGATTTTGCCAGTGATAGCCCGCTGTTGGTTGCTGTTGTTCGCTGTCCTTTGATCAGCTGGCCCGTGTTTCCTATGCTGCAGCACTGTAGTGTGGTTTTAGGCGCAGTTGACTTACAGTAGGGGCCGCACTATTGTAACGCTTTTTGACATGGTATTCATTTTACTATTATGGCAACCAAAATAAACCACCGTGCGGCGTGCGCGCGAATGACATTCATTGAAAAATCTAGCTTCATTGCAGGAGGGAAGGAAAAAAAGAAGGCTACAACAATAAAAAATAAAATTTTAGAAGTGTAAGGAAAATTATATTTTGCAAAACGCCAATACGTGCACAACAAATGCAGCACAACTTCATCATAAGCAGCAGCCGCCACAGCATGTGGCATGCAACATTAACTATAGAATTTATAATACAAAATAAAAACGAGGCACAAAAAATGTAAAAGAGTTAAGGTTAACTGTTGGTTAAGTTATTTTACGTTCCACAATTTCATGCCGCCTCAATCACAAATTCATAGCCATTTGTGGTTGTGGTTGCATGCAACGCGTTGCATTGGATGCTGCAAATGAATTGTTATTACATTTGTGGTTGTTGCAGCAGTTGGTTATCATTGCGGGGCGTGTGCGCATGCGCAATTGCCATAATTTTTGTGTGGCGATATGCAATTTTTGTAGACAAAAAAAAAAAAAACAAAAAGCAACATAAAAAACAAAAACTACTCGTGCAATCAATAGCCAGCGTTGTTAAGCAAGGGAGAGGCAAAGCTCTATGCGCCACAGCACCCAACAATAACAAAAACTTTTCAAGTAACAATCAGCTGCGGCAAAATGATGTGAAAATGTTGTTTAACTGCAATGCGCCGTGTATAATAACAACAACAAAAAGACAACGCTTGCAACCGCCAGATTGCATGCAACAAAACGTTGCCACAGCACTCTTGGCTAATATTGCTGTTCCCCTTATTGTTATTGTTGTTGTTGCTGTTATTATTATTGCCATTCGCAGTTGTTTGTTTTGTTAATATTTGTTTTTCATTTTGACCAGCACAAAAAATCGCATAAACAAATCGTAAAGTGTTATTAACGTTTTTATGATTTGTTGTAGAGCGCGCGGCAATGTGGCATAAAATTGATTGCAATTGATTGTATCGCCACAGCGACGGCTTATGATGGTGAGCTTTTTCAACAGCGCTGTCTGCTTGTAGATAATTTTTCAAGTTTTCAAATATGATTGGTGTACTTGACTTTGTAAGTATGTATGTAAAACTATAACTTTGCGTTGCTTAGACGTGGTGTAGGCGGTTCGTATTGTTTTGCCATCGCGTTGGCGCTGTAGATTTTCTGATATCTCGATTTATTGTTTTCCCAACATCATATTTTCCTATTAGCTCGTGTGCAAAGTAATAAAAAATCTCGGTAATTGAGTAAAGAAATAATATGGCTAAGTAATCAAAAAATATTTTGGTATCTTGCATTTTTCTAATCGTAAACAGATGCCTATGAACATAGTTTTTTACTTATACACTGACAGAAAAAACTGGTAGGTAAAAAGAAAAGGTATGTCTGTAAATTTTTATCAATCAGAAAAAGCTGTTACTAGAAACCAAGCGGAGCATACATCTAGCCAACAAGTGCTACTTTGGACTGATAAGGCAATTGAAAAGTAAATCCTCTCCCGATGAACAAAAATTACACAACGTGCTCGATCGTTTCCTCTTTCAACCGGCACTTCCTACATCTGCTATCACAGACCAAGCCGAATCAAACGCCAGAAGGCAGTGTCCAGTCAGAATAACCATCATGAGTCTACAGTCCTCTCTTTTGAATGATAGAAGCAACTTAGTTAGTCTAAGGTTGTAAGACCTACACATAATCTTCGACACTTTACAGCCCCGCGCTTGAACCCACGCCTTTCCCGCTTGGTCGATCATGTGCACCTCTCACCTTCGCTTAATTTCCCCCATTCAAATTGGGATGTCTACGGAGCATACTTCAAGGGATGCGCCCTTTTTAGTTAGTTCATCCGCTTTTTCATTCCCATCTATTCGCATATGCCCTGGGACCCAATATAGATGTACGCTTCTCCCTGACCCTATTGTCTCAAGGAACTTCTTAAACTCTAACATGCATTTAGATGCTGTGATATGTGAGATTATTGTATTAATTGCTGCCTTACTGTCAATATAAAAGTTAACACGGTTGCAGCTTAAGCTATTCTCTTCCAGTGTTTCTAGTGCTTTGGTTACGGCTAATATTTCGGCTTGGAAAACACTACAGTAATCCGGCAGCCTGTAGGATCTGTTTATTTCCGGATCAGCACAGTACACCGCAGACCACACTTTTTCCATTACTTTGGAGCCATCTGTGTACACATGTATCGCCTCGTCCGCCATTTGAGCACGCTTGCACCAACCGTCCACCTCTACTCTGTACTTAAGATCTCTTGGAGTGTTCGAGAGAAAAATTCTCCGGAAGATCTATGGTCCTGTCCGTGATGCCGATGGCGAGATTCGAAGTAGGTATAATGATGAGCTGTATGAGCTTAACGCAGATAATAAAATACCTGAGAATAAAATACCAAAGACTTCACTTGCTATGTCATGTTATGCGTATGGACGAAGAGGCTCTGGTCAAAAAAGTATTTCAGTCAACACCGCAGTTTGGAAGCAGAGGAAGGGCGAGACTTTCTATGAATTGGGAGAAGCAGGTGATGGCAGACTTGACCTCACTCGGTGCTTCCAATTGGCATCAGCTATCGAGAAATAGGCTCAAATTTTTGTTATTTTTTTTTTTTTTGTTTTGAATAACTGTTAAATCAACTTCGCACAAATTGTTGATTTTGAATTAACCGACGTAAGCCACAGCTCTGTTAAAAAAATATAAATAAATAGCTTTATCCTAAAGATTTTGATGTGGCTTTATCTAAGCATTGATGCCAGAACTTTCGGCGTGGTAAGCGTAACACTTCCCCAAAACACCAGAGTGGCCGCCTTTATCTGCTGTGTTAACTAACAATTATTAATGTCTGTTGATTTACTGAGAGCTGTTTGCTGTTTAAATGACCAATGAAGTGAGTTCTTTTAACAGAAAAATGAGTGAGCTGATTGAGAATCTGTCAATTTAACAGAATATTTCTAACTTGAGATTGAAAGTTTTTCTTCTGTTGAAATTACTATACAATTTTGTTCTTTTGTCAAAAATTTGAATTAAGTAAAAAATTATCAATTTTACCGCAATTCGTCTGTTAATACAACAACAACAAACAATGTTTCTTGGTTTTACAAGCTTCATTTCTTTCGGTGTATATCATAAAATTACATACAAAAATAGTAATGGCCTGTTTGTAAATTGTACTGAAACTCATGTAAAATGTGATGTGGTAATTTTCCCATGATTTCAGATTTTTTGGACACTTCTCCGAACGTAATATGAAAAGATGGAGAAAGTCGTGGGTACGAATTATTCGTGAAGTTCGATAAGCACATAATTTCGTGTCTTTTGAGATCTTCGTCGGATTCTTATCGGTAACGGCCGATACCGACAAATTATTGTTTTGTGGTGGGCTTATAATCGCTAGCGGATTACTATCGTCAAGATATCGATTTGTTATCCGCTTGTTACCGCCGATTCATCGAATTCTTATTGCTTCTAATTGGCGTGTTATCGACGGGTTACAGATGTGCCATTGTTGAATATTGAAGTTTCTTCGTAATATGTTTCATAAATCGTTAACCTTTCAAAAGCAAATCAGCAACTTTTCGATAAAAAGCCAGTAAAAACTGACAATATTCCGATAACAAATCGATACATTTTTCTTGCATGTCAATAATTTTTCTGTAAACAATCGATAATTTTTCGAAAACAAATTGAAAACAAATTGGTAACTCGCTTTTCCATATATAATAGACAACCTTTCGATAATCGTTCATCGATACAATTTTGATAGCATATCGATAAATTTTGCATGAACAACCGCATGCATTCTTTTACATGCCTAAAGTGCCGTTGAGGCCTACTTCACTATCTCATCCATGTTGAGCTTCCACGACAACTTACTGTCTAGAATAATTCATAGATATTTTTTACAAGTTTTCTCCTGCAGCATCACCCCTTCGTGCCTAGGCTTGCAGCTCTTAGCAAACAAGACCATATACGTTTTCTCTGCGCCCAAGTATGTATATCGTGAATCGCTCGATACATCAAAGGGCATATTGTGAGAAGGTACTTCCCACTTGTGTCGATTGCAACTTCATCTGCGTAAGTGGTTAGTTTGACGGGTCACTCATCAAACAGCCTAAGCAGTTGGTTGATGACCACCGTCCACAGCAGAGATGATAAACCCCGCCATGCGGCGTGCGGATTTTTCATGGCCTCATACAATCCCCATTGTGAAGTTATCCTCCTGCAATTTAACATGCAACCGATCCATTCGGTTATGGCTGGAGGTACTTCCATTTAGCTTAAATCATCCATGATCGCTCGTTTAGAGACATTCTTGAAAGCCTCGGCAATGACTAAGGAGACTTCTAAGGCACACTCCTCATATTACAGGACTTTTTCTTTGTTTATTACCACGCTGTACAAAGCAGTGTCTAACGACTTTCCTTTGGTGAGCGCGTGTTGTGTTATGGAGAGCAGTTTTTCATCCACCTTGGACTTTATGTACACATCTATCAGCCTCTCAAAGATTTTGAGAATGATATTAAGCTAATGGAACAATGGGCAGTTCTCCAAAAGTCGAATATTATTTTAAGTCATTCCCCGACCGCTCTAATTGGAATTTGTAGCATAGCTGGGAATATACCATCTGGGCCCGACGATTTAAATTTAAAGAAGTTTTCACCGCCCATTTGATCAAGCCCGGCACTACCTGATCGAAGTGTGAGTGCTGTCTGCGGGCTCTTCTGAATCATCTACCGATGGGAAATATGTGTCAAAAGGCACCTCAAGGAACTCCTCACTATTACGTGACCATGCCCGTTCTCTTTAATTATTAGTCCCTGAACTATGTTTCCCCTTCGTGGGACTTTCCTTAACCACACTGTTTACCTGGAGCACTCAATGTCTGCACAGAAATTTTTCAATACTCTCTTCGCCCTTGAAATTTCACGCTGTAGATCTTCAACAGATCCCTATACTCCTCCCGGCATGCTTCGCTTTCCGCGCCCTTTCCCAGCCTAAGCATTTCCGTCAAACTCCATGTTTCAAAATCGCGTTTCATCATTAAAAAAAATTTTTTTTTTTAATATATAGCTCCTCTTTGTAGTTATAGACACAACTCTTCCAGTTTCCATCATAGCATCGGTTGGGTTGGATATGATGGGTGATTCGCTGAGTATGACATTATATTTAATTGAGTTATTACAATAGATTCAAACTTTTATTTAAAGTTTCACATGGAAAGCAGAGGAACAGGAATAACGGGGTTTTTACGTTTGGAAGACATTGGTCTCATGGTGCTTACGTAACGAAAAAGCTTCTTCACTCGTCGACCGAGAGACAGGACAACTTTTGGTAGAAGCTCGTTTAAAATTTTAAGAATCTTGTTGACTACTTTTGCTTATTTTTTTTTAATATTCTTAAATTTTTTTGAATACAAAATACAAAATAATACCTTTCCTTGGAATATGATATGATATGATAGATTATAATGACATAACTGTGTTTAAAGAATAAAGTAAAAACAAAACTATCAAATCATGTTCGGTATTAAAAGAAACAACAGCAAAATTAAATCAAAGGAAAACGCATGATTAACTAAAACGCAAACGCTTAAATCGTCGCAGGGACAATAATAAAGTCAAGAAATATAACAAAAAGTTTGAAACTAAAAAAATGTCATAATCATACAAAAGGACGTTATCGACTGAGCAAATAAAGAAAACTGCAAGTGTCGGCAGGCTTTTTATCTTTGTTACTTAAATTTTTTTTTTTAATTCATTACACCAGCGCATAAATTGTGATGTTTTGACAGCAAAATGACCGCATTTAACTCAACTTGTCTGCCAAAGCGATAGATGCCGTACTGAACACTTTACAGCAATGGAAGACCACACACATGCAACACTGCATGAGCAATCAATTGAACTATGCCGATCGACATTGACTCCTTTTAGAGGACAAAACATAAAAAAAAAAATACGCACAGCCTTCACCGCTCACAGGATGCACACACTGCATGCCAATTGCCTTTGACTTTAACCGAAGCCAATTATTGTTGGATCAACAATTGCACAAAACACATTGACTATCTGTTCTAAGCCTATTTAATGTGTTTGTGTTTTATGTTTTTAGTTTTGCCTTATCCTGCCTATCGGTGTTGTTATCCTTGCAGTCCGTCGTTTGCTTGCTGCGTTAACAACATATCCTGTGGCGCTAAACAAACGCAGAGACTGAGCCTATGCGTGCAGTGTGGCTACTGACCGTGGATTGACTGATGAGCTGCACTGTGGTGGACTGGCACTTTCGTTGGGTAGAGAAGGAAAACATATGGTGAGTAACTGCAAGTTTGGGTAAAACTGCATATAGTGTACCTAGGTATAAGTATAAGGCTACGAGTATTAAATTAACAATCGACGAGGATTTATGGTAAGAGTGAATAAGAGTGAAATTTATCAATAAATACGGAAGAGTGCGTGCTTCCATTGAAACTAGGACAGATTGATTCATACGATAAAACAGGGGCTCACCTTTTTATTTTCCATAAGAATAAGAATTAAAGATCCCACAAAATAGGGGCTACTTTTGTTTGTGCGTAACGGATTGACGCAGCTACGACTAATTTTTGAAGGAGACGCGATTGTATTGTTTATTCCCCTATCATTCTGGGACTGTTTCAAGACTGTTCCGCCGGTGTTTCGGGATGACTGCAGGACCAATTCGAGATTATTTTGAGGATCATTCCGAAGACATTTCAGTGCGGGCAATTTCAGAATAACTTCTAGATTACTTCCAGAATGATTTCGAGACTATTTCGGGACCAATCGGGAACAATTTGAGGACTACTAAAATTAGGATAATTTCGAAGCTATTGCGAAACTATTTTAAGACTATGACCACTTCGGGATTAGGATCACATCTTGAGACCCTTTCGGGAGCGGGTTGGAACAATTTCAAGATCTCTTTAGGATTGGTTTCGACTTATTTCGAAAGAACGTTTGGATAATTTCGAAACTAGGTCGAAACTATTTGAAGACTGTTGACTTATTTTCGGATTAATTTCGAACCTATTACAGGACCGAATTGGGGTAATTTTAAGATAATTTCGGTATTAATTTCGGGACAACTTCTGAATGATATCAAGGCTATTTCGAATCCATTCGAGGACTGTTACAGGATCACGTGGGGCTATTTTAAGCATCGTTTCGAGAAAACTGCAGAATAATTTTGAGATTGTTAAAGGACAAACAGTTTTTGGTAGCTACTTTCCCTACTAACATCGCATTCTACAAACGTCAGCTTTGGGCTTACAATCTGTATATATTCGATGAAGTCGACGAGCAAGGTTAATATTCTTCTATAAGTATTATTCGTAGCGTACAAGTAACAAAAATTAAAATGAAGTAATTCCGAAGTGATCTTGAAATTCTTCCAAGACGATTTCCGAAATAATTACGAAGTTATCCTGTAACACTCCTAAAATGGTTCGTTAATAGTCTCAAAAAAACTGTGAAAATAATCACGAATCTTAATTGTTCCTAAATGGTTCTGAAATAGTCTCATAATGATTCAAAAAAAAAAAAAAAAAATTCGAAGTGATCTTTTAACACTCTTAAAATGGTTCTTAAATAGTCTCAAAATCAGGGACAGAAAATAATAATAATTTTTTTTCGGAGTCGAAAAAGTCCTGGTCAAAAAATTGTCCTAGGTGAAAATGTGAGTTCCCAGGTATTCCTATAGCAATATCATGTCGAATCATGCATCCTTTTTTTTCTCGAACTTTTTCCATAAAAGTCCACATATAAAACTAAAATCTGTATTTTTATTTTTTGAGTCCGATAGAACTAGTTTAAATCGGACTTTTAAAAATAAAAGTCCAGAAATAAAAATTTAATCCGGACTTTTATTTTTTAAGGACAAAATAAAAGTCCCGCTTGATAACAAGGAATTAAACATTTTTTTTTTATTTCGGATAAGCCGTGTCTTTGTTATCAAGCGGGACTTTTATTTTGGCCTTAAAAAATAATAGTCCGGATTTAACTTTTATTTCCGGACTTTTATTTTTAAAAGTCCGAGTTTAACTAGTTCTATCGGACTCAAAAAATAAAAATCCGAATATAATTTTTATCTTGATCCAAATATATTTAAAGTCCAAAATTAATAGTTTTGCAAGGAATTATATTATAAAAGGAAGTACAGTTTCAGCCCCTGCATCAGTCCCCAAGTGGCACCTAAAATAATCTAGAAATGATCCTGAAATCGCTTCGAAATGATTTATTAAAAAAATCTTGAATTATTCCTGAAGTCATCCCGATATGTTTACGAAACAGTCTCGAAATATTCCCAAAATGGTACAAGAATATTTTGTACCGATCATTAGCAATACCGACACATCACTATGCCGCTTGTAAATGAATGCCGCACAACTGTAAAAACAATCTTAGCAGATGAGATAACAAATATCTATGCACACAAGTACACAGCAGCTAAAGCAATGCTGACATCACACACGCATGTAAGCAGCAACAAAAAGAGCGGACGATATTGGAAAACCTCCTCTAAATTCTTAAGGTGCTTCTCAAAACTCTTTCCCAATACTTTGATGTCGTTGTGTATCTAGCATGTTTTCCACCTTTTAATACTTGATCGATAAGTCCCTCAAAAGTAGCTGGTGTATTACAAATTTTAAAGGGCGTGACTTTAAATTGCCAGAGGCGATCTCCTATGCTGAAGGGTGTTTGCTGCTTGTCCTCATCCTTAATATCTACTTGCCTGTATCCAATTTTCATGTACAGTGTGGAAACGCTGACACCAGATAGCGAGTCCAGAAGGACATTACCAAGATAAGAGCTCATACTCTCAAGACGATTTCTAACATTTCGACTGCATTGTAATCAAACATTTTGTGATATTCTTAAATCTTGTACATTGGTCTTGTGCCCTAATCTGGATTAGCATCTCCTTCTTAACATAATTCCGAATCAGCTAGCTAAACCAAATCAGCATATAGTCTACCAAAGCTACATCTTACACTGAAAGAAACAGACTGGTAAAATCAACCGAAATACGGGTCAATTCAACCGAAATTTCTGTCAATTTGTATCCATCGCAACAAGATGTTGAATCAACTGCGCACAAATCGTTGATTCGTAATTGACCGTTTTAGTAGTCAAATGAACAAAAAAAGTTGTTGCGACAGCTTTGTACGAAAGTACCCATGTTGCGGCATTTGCAAGGCAGATGAGTTTTCACTGAGATTTTTTCATGGCAGAAATACACTCGGAGTGCTTGCCGAACAGTGCCGAGGGGCGACCCCGCTTAAGAAAAATTTCTTCTAAATGAAAAACCTTATTTCTTAAATTATTATATTGCTTTGTCCGGGGTGTGAACCCAGGGTCTTCGGTGTGGTAGGCGGAGCACGCTACCATCACACCACGGCGGCCGCCATACACATACGTAAATATGTGCATACATATAGTACACAGCATATATAAGTACAAAGTAGAGAGCGCAGTGAGCGTAATATTCTCTTTGAAATTTGCTCATATATTGACTGTTGATCGCTCTTGAAATGACCAGTGAGATCAGTTTTGTTAACAAAAAAATCAGTTAGTTGATTAGAAATCTGTCAATTTTATAGAATTTTGTTAACTTAAGAGCGACAAATTCTCTTCTGTTGAAATGACTAAACTAATTTGTTCGCTTGACAAAGAACTCGGTCAAACTAACCATAATTCGATCAATTTCACCAAATCTCCGTTAACTCAAGAACAACAGAACCGATTTGTTGATTTTACTAGCACCATTTCTTTAAGTGTAGCAATATGTTTAGTCAACAAGACGTTTTGTTGCCTAAAACTTTCTTTAATTCCTGACAATTTGTTGCGCTCAGCCTCGGTGACATTTGTAGCGATCTTAAACAATGAATGTTCAAAGTTGCATCAGCAAATTTTGCGGTTTAATTGTTGTGGTCACACAAAGAATATTGCAAATCACTCACTACTAGTCGAACTGTTTAGACAAATGTCTGTTTGTAAGTCCACCTGGTGAGTTTACTATGTTAGTTCCGTTCAGTTCAGCCTTGTTTAGTTCAAAGCATATGAATTAGTTGTTTAGTTAAGTTAACCACAGTCACATTGTCATCTCACAGGTGATTTGACTTTTTCACTCTCAGTGGTAATTAAAATTTTTGCGGTTGATCTCATGTAGCGCAAAGACAGAGGGTATTCGCTACAGGATATTGTTTGTAGTGACTTTTGTGATTTCATTATTTTTTGTTATTTGTGCTTCAACTATATATCTCTATTTGACTATATATCTATATAGGTTGACTCTTTGAGCTATATTTAGATTTGCACGCTTGCAAAAGTTACAACCGTATGTTCTAGCAATGTCTTCTTTCAGAGAACAATTTGCAGAAATATTTCTGAAAAAGAAAAATCAATAGGACGATTCACTGAGTCTTGCAAGGTGTATGAATTGCACAAGATGCATAATTTCAATTAGAAACCAGTAAAGAAGTCTATGTTCGGGTGTAACCGAACATTACGTACTCAGCTGCCAAATTACAGCTTGCAAAACTTTTAAATTACCTTCTTTTGAAAGTGGGCGTTGCTATGCCCATTGTCCAAAATTTTACTAATTTTCTATTCTGCGTCATAAGGTCAACCCACCTACCAAATTTCATCGCTTTATCCGTCTTTGGTAATGAATTATCGCACTTTTTCGGTTTTTCGAAATTTTCGATATCGAAAAAGTAGGCATGGTTATATTCCGATTTCGTTCATTTTAAATAGCGATCTGAGATGGGTGGCCAGGAACTTACATACTAAATTTAATTAATATGCCTCAAAATTTACTCAAGTTATCGTGTTAACGGACAGACGGACGGACGGACGGACATGGCTAAATGAATTTATTTTTTCGCCCAGATCATTTTGATATAAGAAGTCTATATCTATCTCGATTAGTTTATGTTGTTACGGGGTAGAGTTATGCGAATAAAATTAGTATTGTAACGAATTTACTGAAATTCGGATTATTGCAAATCTTCTGCTAACGTTGGAATCACTAAACTGTGGAATAAATAACTCCAATATTGAATAATGCAAAAATGGCCTTTATTAAAGTACTTCACAATAACACTTATACTTCGCAACTGTTTAAACCAAACTGCTTGTCGTGCCTCCACTGTGCCTCCACTGCTTTTATACTGTGCGGTTTCCTCGTTGAAGGTGTATGTAAAGATAGTATGGAGTATCTGGGTTTCATGTATACATCCATAATTAATGAAAGCTTTAGAGACGGGATTTTTCCGTCATGTTGGAAAACTGCGACGGTTGTACCAGTTGAAAAAGTGAAAGGCACAGAAAAACCAGAAGAAATACGACCTATTAATACGATGCCCAGCGATGAAAAAATAATAGAGAAAGTCGTCAAAGACCAGCTTATCGAGTATATAAACAAATATGAAATTATCATAAGTGAACAATCAGGTTTCAGATCCAAATACTTCTGTGAAGCCGCTCTTAACCTGGTTGTAGCAGAATGGAAGGAAGGAATGTCAAACAGGTTAGTGACAGTCGCAGTGTTCCTAGACCTAACAAGTAAGGAAGGTTAAGTTCGGGTGTAACCGAACATTACATACTCAGTTGAGAGCTATGGTGACAACATCAGGGAAAATAACCATGTAGGAAAATGAACCGAGGGAAACCCTGGAATGTGTTTGTATGACATGGGTATCAAATGAAAGGGTTTAGTGAGTATTTTAAAAGGGAGTAATCCTTAGTTCCATAGGTGGACGCCGTTTCGAGATATCGCCATAAAGGTGGACCAGGGGTGACCCTAGAATGCGTTTGTACGATATGGGTATCAAATGAAAGGTGTTAGTGAGTATTTTAAAAGGGCGTGGACCTAAGTTCTATAGATGGACGCCTTTTCGAGATATCGCCGTAAAGATAGACCAGGGGTGACTCTAGAATGCGTTTGCACAATATGGGCATCAAACGAAAGGTGTTAATGAGTATTTTAAAAGGGAGTGGGCCTTAGTTCTATAGGTGGACGCCGTTTCGAGTTATCGTCATAAAGGTGGATCAGGGTTGACCCTAGAATGGGTTTGTACGATATGGGTATCAAATGAAAGGTGTTAGTGAGTATTTTAAAAGGGAGTAATCCTTAGTTGCATAGGTGGACGCCGTTTCGAGATATCGCCATAAAGGTGGACCAGGGGTGACCCTAGAATTTGTTTGTACAATATGGGTATCAAAAGAAAAGTGTTAATTAGTATTTTAAAAGGGTGTGGGGCTTAGTTCTATAGGTGCACACCTTTTCGGAATATCGCCACAAAGGTGGACCAGGGGTGACTCTAGAATGTGTTGTACGATATGGGTATCAAATTAAAGGTATTAATGAGGGTTTTAAAAGGGAGTGGTGGTTGTTGTATAGGTGGTCGCATTTTCGAGATATCGCCATAAAGGTGGACCAGGGGTGACCCTAGAATTTGTTTGTACAATATGGGCATCAAAAGAAAGGTGTTAATGAGTATTTTAAAAGGGTGTGGTGCTTAGTTCTATAGGTGGACGCCTTTTCGAGATATCGCCATAAAGGTGGACCAGGGGTGACTCTAGAATGAGTTTGTACGATTTGGGTATCAAATTAAAGGTATTAATGAGAGTTTTAAAAGGGAGTGGTGGTAGTTATATATGTGAAAGCGTTTTCTATATATCGACCAAAATGTGGACCAGGGTGACCCAGAACATCATCTGTTGTATACCGCTAATTTACTTATATATGTAATACTTGCCAAGATTTTAAGGTTTTTTTATTTCGCCCTGCAGAACTTTTTCATTTTCTTCTACTTAATATGGTAGGTGTCACAACCATTTTATAAAGTTTTTTCTAAAGTTATATTTCGCGTCAATAAAACAATCCAATTACCTTACCATGTTTCATTCCTTTTTTCGTATTTGGTATAGAATTATGGCATTTTTTTCATTTTTCGCAATTTTCGATATCGAAAAAGTGGGCGTGGTCATAGTCGGATTTCGTTCATTTTTCATACCAAGGTAAAGTGTGTTCAGATAAGTACGTGAACTGAGTTTAGTAAAGATATATCGATTTTTGCTCAAGTTATCGTGTTAACGGCCATGCGGAAAGACAGACGGACGACTGTGTATAAAAACTGGGCGTGGCATCAACCGATTTCGCCCATTTTCACAGAAAACAGTTAACGCCATAAAATCTATGCCCCTACGAAATTTCAAAAGGATTGGTTAATTTTTGTTCGATTTATGGCATTAAAAGTATCCTAGACTAATTAAATGAAAAAGGGCGGAGCCACGCCCATTTTTATATTTTCTTTTATTTTTGTATTTTGTTGCAACATATCATAACTGGAGTTGAATCTTGACATAATTTACTTATATACTGTAAAGATATTAAATTTTTTGTTAAAATTTTACTTTAAAAAAATTTTTTTTTTTAAAGTGGGCGTGGTCCTTCTCCGATTTTGCTAATTTTTATTAAGCGTACATGCAGTAATAAGAGTAACGTTCCTGCCAAATTTCATCATGATATCTTCAACGACTGCCAAATTACAGCTTGCAAAATTTTAAATTACCTTCTTTAAAAAGTGGGCGGTGCCACGCCCATTGTCCAAAATTTTACTAATTTTATATTTTGCGTCATAAGTTAAACTCATCTACCAAGTTTCGTCGCTTTATCGGTCTTTTGTAATGAATTATCGCACATTTTCGGTTTTTCGAAATTTTCGATATCGAAAAAGTGGGCGTGGTTATAGTCCGATATCGTCCATTTTAAATAGCGATCTGAGATGAGTGCTCAGGAACCTACATACCAAATTTCATCAAGATACCTCAAAATTTACTCAAGTTATCGTGTTAAAGGACGGACGGACGGACGGACGGACGGACGGACATGGCTCAATCAAATTTTTTTTCGATCCTGATTATTTTGATATATGGAAGTCTATATCTATCTCGATTCCTTTATATATGTACAACCAACCGTTATCCAATCAAACTTAATATACTCTGTGAGCTCTGCTCAACTGAGTATAAAAAGGGCATTTGAGACTATTGATAGGGTAATACTGCTGAGGAAGCTACATAACATAGGAGTACGTAATAAAACTTTGGAGTGGTTTAAAAGCTACCTTACTGGAAGGAAGCAGAAAACCATAATTATAAATCAAATTTCCCCTGAAGTTGATACTGAGATAGGCCTACCACAAGGATCTGTACTTTCAGCAATACTATTCATCATATACATAAATGATATTAAAAACTGTCTGAGCCATTGCAAGATTAGGCTTTTTGCACATGATGCACTATTGACTATTAGCTGTGCATCGGAGAGAGAAGCTACGTCCAAGATGCAAAAGGACTTAGACGCAGTATATAAGTGGTTGTGTCAAAACAGGCTTAAAATAAATATTGACAAAACAAAATTTATGATATTAAAGAGGAAATCTTCCATAGAAGAAAATACGTCGCTGAAAAAAGGAAATTGTACGATTCATAAAGTAAATGAAATGAAATACTTTGGAATAATAATTGATGAGAAACTAAAGTTTAAAGAGCACCTCAAATATATAGAAGCTAAAATATTAAAAAAAAAATCGGATTCATGTTTCGAACCTCTAAACATGTGAGCAAATATTATAAAGTAATGGTATATAGATCCATTATAGAACCTTATTTCTTATATTGCCCTACAATTTTATTCACATTAGCGGATTCGAATATCTCAAAACTACAGGTGAAGCAAAATAAAGCAATGCGGTTTACCCTTAAGAAACGTTACGATACACCAATACATGAAATGCTTGAGGGCCTAAATTGGCTAAGTGTTAAACAAATCATCGTATAATATACTTTAAAATTTATACATAACATTAAAATAGGAAATAAGCCGAAATATCTAAACGACCGACTGATATACAACAACGTGGTTCACGATTACCAAACAAGAAACAGAAACAACTTTCGCTGCCGGCAGTACGATCGGAGTTCGACAAGAAAAATATATACTACGAAGGACTGAGAGAATACAACGATCTTCCAGTTGAAATAAAATAATGCCAAAACATCAATGAATTTAAGAAATTATTGTATAATTATTTATAAATTTTAGATAATGATCTCATAGATATACAAATAAGTTAGGTCTACAAGACTGTATAAAATTAAATAAATAAAATAAAATAAATATTTCTAGGCGCTTCTATTTCCAGAACTTACTAGTTAGTTATCAGCTATAAAATTACTCAGCTGTAACTACAGATGCACGATTTTATAGCTTCTCTCATTGCATACTTTCGGGAGTATCTCAGATATATGCATGTGGTTGTGCGTTGCTTCTCCGCTGCGTGTACATACATATGTCTAGATATAAAGATTGATTCGTTTATGTAGATACAAGTGACTCTCTGCTTTATTGTTGTTGTGACTTCATTTACTTAGCATCAGACTAGTGATGTGAGTATCACTTAGTGTCCCTTATATTTGTCACAATATACTCTGTGAGCTCTGCTCAGCTGAGTATAAAAAAATCGCGGGTTCGAATCGACCTCAAGGCCTAACAAGTATTTAATCTTATAATTAATATGATGTATTTTTATACTCAGTTGAGCAGAGCGCACAGAGTAGATTAAGTTTGATTGGATAACGGTTGGTTGTACATATATAAAGGAATCGAGATAGATATAGACTTCCATATATCAAAATAATCAGGATCGAAAAAAAATTTGATTGAGCCATGCCCGTCCGTCCGTCCGTCCGTCCGTTAACACGATAACTTGAGTAAATTTTGAGTTATCTTGATGAAATTTGGTATGTAGATTCCTGAGCACTCATCTCAGACCGCTATTTAAAATGAACGATATCGGACTATAACCACGCCCACTTTTTCGATATCGAAAATTACGAAAAACCGAAAAAGTGCGATAATTCATTACAAAAGATAGATAAAGCGACGAAACTTAGTAGATGAGTTGAACTTATGACGCAGAATAGAAAATTAGTAAAATTTTGGACAATGGGCGTGGCACCGCCCACTTTTAAAAGAAGGTAATTTAGAAGTTTTGCAAGCTGTAATTTGACAGTCGTTGAAGATATCATGATGAACTTTGGCAGGAACGTTACTGCTATCGCTATATGTACGTTTAATAAAAATTAGCAAAATCGGAGAAGGACCACGCCTACTTTTAAAAAAAAATTTTTTTTAAAGTAAAATTTTAACAAAAAATTTAATATCTTTACAGTATATAAGTAAATTATGTCAACATTCAACTCCAGTAATGATATGGTGCAACAAAATACAAAAATAAAAGAAAATTTCAAAATGGGCGTGGCTCCGCCCGTTTTCATTTAATTTGTCTAGGATACTTTTAACGCCATAATTCGAACAAAAATTAACCAATCCTTTTGAAATTTGGTAGGGGCATAGATTTTATGACGTTAACTGTTTTCTGTGAAAATAGGCGAAATCGGTTGATGCCACGCCCAGTTTTTATACACAGTCCTCCGTCTGTCCTTCCGCGCGGCCGTTAACACGATAACTTGAGCAAAAATCGGCATATCTTTAATGAACTTAGTTCACGTGCTTACGTGAACTCACTTTATCTTGGTATGAAAAATGAACGAAATCCGACTATGACCACGCCCACTTTTTCGGTATCGAAAATTACGAAAAATGAAAAAAATGCCATAATTCTATACCAAATACGAAAAAAGAGATGAAACATGGTAAGGTAATTGGATTGTTTTATTGACGCGAATTATAACTTTAGAAAAAACTTTATAAAATGGTTGTGACACCTACCATATTAAGTAGAAGAAAATGAAAAAAGTTCTGCAGGGCGAAATAAAAAACCCTTAAAATCTTGGCAGGTACTACATATATAAATAAATTAGCGGTATCCAACAGATGATGTTCTGGGTCACCCTGGTCCACATTTTGGTGGATATCTGGAAAATGCCTTCACATATACAACTACCACCACTCCCTTTTAAAACTCTCATTAATACCTTTAATTTGATACCCATATCGTACAAACAAATTCCAGAGTCACCCCTGGTCCACCTTTATGGCGATATCTCAAAAAGGCGAACACCTATAGAACGAAGGCCCACTCCCTTTTAAAAATACTCATTAACACTGTGGGCTTCTTTGTCGGCAGAATTATTCCAACAAATGATGGTTTCTAATGAAACGCTTTATCGCTGCCGAATCAAGGAAACACACTGTATAACTTTATATAAATATTTCTTGATTTTATTCGCGGATGAACCACAGTGTTTGCGATTTAGTTTTTACAAATTTATGATGAATGCGTGCGCTTGTCACGGCCGCTCGAAACAAAGAACAAAGTAAGAAAGAGTATAAAACTCATTTTGACATTTATCATTGAATGACATGTGAATCGTGTCGCGAAGTAAAATGACTCTCATTGACTATTGTAAAAAGGCTAGTTAGTAAACCGCCACATACTCCCCCACCAGTGATCCACCGATCACGTTGAAAAAGTTACAAAACGATTGGGTTTTCTAATCAGTCTTCCTGATCGTGTTCTAACTTCTGTGGGTACACAGTTAACGTTATTGGATTTTTTGGCATGTTCAAATTTTTGACTAAGAGGTTCATTGTTTTCTTTAACATTATTTTTTACAATAAAATTTTTGGTATTCGTTTCATTATTATCCTTATATGATACAGCTGCTTTTAAACGGTCACATGATACCGTTACCAATCTTCCATTTACCCGAATGTCGAAATTTTTTTCTTTTCGTTTAACAACTTCAAATGGGCCATCATATGGCTGTTTAAATGGTGCTCTAACGGAATCATCACGTAGGAATACATGTGTGCAATTCGAAAGTTCTTTTTGAATGAAACAATGGTTCACAGAGTGATTCGAAGTGACAATGGTTTTGATTTGGTTCATGACGTTTTTTAGATTTTTAACAAAATCTGTCGAGAGATCAGTAGTTTTGTCATCGAGAAAATCGCCCGGCAATCTTAAAGTTGTGCCGTATAACAATTCAGCTGGACAAGCTTGTAAATAAATCATTTTTAATTGTTGTTCTTAATGCGAGCATGATTAAAGGTAACACGTCATACCAAGTTTCGTTTTGATGACACATGATTGATGCCTTCGGAGTTCTATGGAAACGTTCAATCAAGCCGTTGGCTTGTGGATGATAGGGAGTGGTACGGATGTGTTTACAACCAAGAAGACGATTCAATTCTTTGAATACATTCGATTCGAATTGTCGACCTTGATCGGTTGTGACATATAATGGTACGCCATAGTGTGAAATCCATCCACGAATGAGTGCATTGGCTACCGTTTCAGCTGTCATGTTTTCGATGGGGATTGTAACTGGCCAGCGTGAGAAACGATCAATGCATGTTAAGCAATAACGGAATCCCTTGGATAACGGCAAAGGTCCAATGATATCAATATTTATGTGTTTGAAACGACCGTCAGGTGCATTGAAATTAGCTAAAGCAGTTTTGTTATGTTTGTGAACTTTGCTTTTTTGGCAATTAACACATTCACTTGACCATTTAGAGACATCCGATTTGATGTTTGGCCATACATAACGTTCGGTTAATAAATTGACAGAAGCCCTTTTACCAGGATGCGAGATGTTGTGCACCAGATTGAAAATTCTCTTTCGCATGTTACCGACGATAAAGGGTCTGATTTGCTTAGAAGATGTGTCGCAATAAACGTGCAGATTAGAACCAGGAAGATAAATTTTGTTCAAATTTAAAGAACATGGGATTTTTCCTTCCAGAATGTCATTTAGTTCGTTGTCGTTTATTTGAGAATTTGCTAGAAGTTCTAAGCTGATATCGTTAACTTTGATTTCTTCAATGCGCGACAATAAGTCTGCAACAACGTTATCTTTGCCGGAAATATGACGAATGTCCGTTGTGAATTGACCAATGAAATCAAGTTGACGTGCTTGTCTGGGTGAAGCTTTGTCGGGATTTTGTCGAAAGGCAAATGTTAATGGTTTATGGTCAGTATACACAATGCAATTGCGTCCGTCGATCATAAATTTGTTGTGTTTGATTGCCTGAAAGATTGCCAAAAGTTCACGATCATAGGTGCTATAACGCTTTTGGGTATCGGTTAATCGTTTGGAATAGAAACTTAATGGTTGAAGTTGACCATTGTTGATTTGGTGAAGGGCTGCCCCTATTGCGTGATTACTAGCATCCACGTGTAATGCCAAAGTTGTATTGGGAATTGGGTAAGCTAACAGGACAGCGTTGGCGATATCAGCTTTACATTTTTCAAATGCTAAAGATGCATCGTCGTTCCAAGCAATTTGCGAATTATCTTTTTTTTTGTTGCCTTTTATTAGCAGCTGAAGTTTGCCTTGGATTTGAGCAGCATTCGGTAGAAAGCGACGATATGAGTTAAGGATTGCCAAAAAACTACGGAGTTCGTGTGCTTTTTCAGGTTTTTTGAAATTTTTAATGACATCAACTTTTTCAGTTTTTGGTAAAATGCCATCTTTTGTGACGATGTGACTGAGAAAAGTGATTTTTTGTTGTCCAAATTCGCATTTGGCAAGGTTGATTTTAATGTTTTTTTCTTTAAGACGTTGTAAGACAATTTTCAAATGTTTTCGATGTTCGCTCATGTCATTTGAAGCTATGCAAATGTCATCGATGTAGACAACGACGAAATCAAGACCGTGAAAAATACTGTTCATGAAACGTTGAAAAGTTTGAGATGCGTTTCTGAGACCAAAAGTCATCACATTGAATTCAAATAAGCCGAAGGGTGTAATGATTGCAGTTTTCTCTTTGTCTTCTTCTGCTATTGGGATTTGATTGTATGCGCTAACGAGATCGATTTTTGAAAAAATTTGTTTGTTTGCAAATATGTGTGTTACATCTTGGATGTGAGGTAAGGGATATCGATCAGGAATTGTAACGGCATTTAAAGCACGATAATCACCGCAAAAACGCCATGTGCCGCCTTTTTTGGGTACTATGTGCAATGGGCTTGCCCAAGGACTTTTACTTGGTTGACAAATTCCCGCTTTTAGCATTGCTTCGAACTCAACTTTAGCTAGTTTAAGTTTTTCAGGGTTTAAACGACGTGCTCGTGAAAAAGTGGGACGACCCGTTGTAATAATTTGATGTTTTACCGTACTAGGTTTCAAATTATCACGTTTATTGAAGCTTGGAGGCAGAGTGAGATCTACAAATTCATTTATTATTTCGCTGAAATCAGATTTGCAATGAACCGAAGAGACTCTTTGATAATGTGTAATATGAGAATTGCATTTAGTTCGTAAATTTGTATGAACATCGATCAATTGTTTATTTTTTATATCAACCAGCAATCCGTATTCATCAAGAAAATCAGCGCCAAGAATGGGTTTGGACACATTTGCTATCAAAAATGTCCAAATGAAATCACGTCTTAGTCCTAAATTGACATTGCAAGTAATGCTACCGAAAGTTTCTATGGGTGTGCCGTTTGCGGCGAAAAGTTTATAGGAATTTGGTTTATTTAATTTATTGAATAAATTTTTTGGCAAAATTGATAAGTCTGCGCCAGTGTCGACTAAAAATTTACGATGATTTGATTGATCAGTGACGAAGAGACGGCGAGTGAGATTTGATTCCACTTCGTGTACCGTCGGTGGCGAAGTGGTTTTTAGTTTTCCGAATTATCGTTTGAACTACCTTCAGGTTTTTTGAACCGGCAAGGTTGTTCACATTTGCGAGCAAGTGCCCCGAATTTGTAATGATAACGGCAGTATGGATGTTTTCTATTTGATTTAGATCGAGAACGTCTGTTACTGTTGTTGTTTCGGTTGGGACTTTTACTTCGACTTGCCCTAAAGTCATTAAACGATTTTGTGAGTTCATCAATTTGTGCTTTTAATTGTGACAAAGAAGGGTTTATTTCCGTTTTGTTTTCGGAGATTTGTTTCGAAGAAGTTAATTCCACTACTTTATCGGCCAGAGTGGCGCATGTGTTCAAATTATCGTTAGAAATGGCTACAACCGCTCTCACATTTTCGGGCAGACGATCGATCCAAAGTGATTTTAATGCTTCATCACTCATAGAACTTCGTGCTAAATCACGCATTTTACGCAATAAATGCGATGGTTTGTCATCACCAAATTCGATTTCTGTTAACAAAACTTTTAATTTCTTTTGATCAGATGCTGTATATTCATTAATTAAACGCGCTTTTAATGTTTCATATTTTGTGCCGTCGTCCGGCGGATTACGAATCAAATCAGAAACCATTGACAAATATTGAGGATCGAGTGCAGCAATGACATGATTATATTTAGCGTTATCTCTAGTGATCGTTGGTAAATTGAGCTTCCATTTGAATAAAAAATAAATCCGGTTCATTTTTTACGAACGTCGGTGCCCTTATTGTAATTCTACTAATTTCAGGTAAAGGAAAATTGCTAGCGGTACTTACGTTTGATGCTGATTGTCCATTTGAATTGTTCGATTCGTCCATCTTGAATATCATCCGAAAGCTCTGGTTGAAATCGTCAAGATACTGGTTATCTTCCACTTCGGCTTCTGTTGGGCACGTTTCCCAAATCAATTTTTTGGATAATAATGTTTTTGTGTTGCAAACAATTTAATTTTGTTGCGCACAAGTGACGTAATGTGTGAATCAGCTGGTGAAATTTGTGCGTTTTTAATTTTTTGACTTTTGCAAAAAAAACGATTTTGATTGCACTTTTCTGATTAAATTCACTTTTGGTTTTGTGAAAATATCGATGCTTTAATGTTTTTGGTAAGTTTATTCCATTCCCGAGTCGATAAACGATGAGGGCAATGCGAATATGTATTTGCACCTTGTTCACTGTATTGTATTTGTTATATGTCGGGGTCACCAATGTGGGCTTCTTTGTCGGCAGAATTATTCCAACAAATGATGGTTTCTAATGAAACGCTTTATCGCTGCCGAATCAAGGAAACACACTGTATAACTTTATATAAATATTTCTTGATTTTATTCGCGGATGAACCACAGTGTTTGCGATTTAGTTTTTACAAATTTATGATGAATGCGTGCGCTTGTCACGGCCGCTCGAAACAAAGAACAAAGTAAGAAAGAGTATAAAACTCATTTTGACATTTATCATTGAATGACATGTGAATCGTGTCGCGAAGTAAAATGACTCTCATTGACTATTGTAAAAAGGCTAGTTAGTAAACCGCCACAACACCTTTCATTTGATACCCATATCGCACAAACAAAGTCTAGAGTCACCCCTGGCCACCTTTATTGCGATACCTCGAAAAGGCGTACACCTATAGAACTAAGGCCCACTCCCTTGTAAAATACTCATTAACACCTTTCTCTTGATACCCATATTGTACAAACAAATTCTAGGGTCACCCCTGGTCCACCTTTATGGCGATATCTCGAAACGGCGTCCACCTATGGAACTAAGGATTACTCCCTTTTAAAATACTCATTAGCACCTTTCTTTTGATACCCATATCGCACAAACAAAGTCTAGAGTCACCCCTGGCCACCTTTATTGCGATACCTCGAAAAGGCGTACACCTATAGAACTAAGGCCCACTCCCTTGTAAAATACTCATTAACACCTTTCTTTTGATACCCATATTGTACAAACGCATTCTAGAGTCACCCCTGGTCCACCTTTATGGCGATATCTCGAAAAGGCGACCACCTATACAACAACCACCACTCCCTTTTAAAACCCTCATTAATACCTATAATTTGATACCCATATCGTACAAACAAATTCTAGGGTCACCCCTGGTCCACCTGGCGATATCCCTAAATGGCGTCCACCTATAGAACTATGGACCACTCCCTCTTAAAATACTCTTTAATACCTTCCATTTGATACACATGTTATACAAACATATTCCAGGGTTTCCCTCGGTTCATTTTCCTACATGGTTATTTTCCCTGATGTTGTCACCATAGCTCTCAACTGAGTATGTAATGTTCGGTTACACCCGAACTTAACCTTCCTTACTTGTTTCTTATCGTTTCACATTGATTCTGCAACAGAAGCCCCTGCTCTGTGAAAATCAATTGGCAAGAAACAGGACAGAAGTAGAAATAATGAAGACAAACAAACGACGCTTCCCAAGGCAGTCGGTTCTATGTACCGGAGCGACTCGGGATTTTTTCCGAAAAGGACTGTAATTTCAGTTCAACCCGATTTAATTTGTTGCGTACCTCCCACAAATTGTCATTTTCCCAGCAGCTCCTTGCAGCGGGACTGCTCCATATTCTCTTGCTCCGGGAAGGTATCGAATCCAATCCGGGTCCATCTCCTGATCTCGGTCCTGAGAAATGGTTTTGCTGCGTCTGCCGGAAAAGACTCTTTTTAGGACGTTCATACTCTTGTCAGTGTGTATGCAAGTGCAAGGGATGGTTGCATCGGACAGGCTGTTTTGCGCTAGATCCCAAAACCCGAAGTGAACGTAACTTTTATAAATCTTTTATGGCTCCTTGCTGTTCGCGCCCAAGGGCGTCCCGTAGTCTATGCCTTAGCGCCCCCACTGCCTACCGGCACCCCCGCTGCTCAGCTAGCCACAACAAGTTCCTGCTGCTGCTCGCGCCTCACGGCACCACCAACTCATACAGCCGCTCCCACTCATACCTACAACCTCCGTACTAGAGTCTGTAGCAATGCCGAGAATCAGCCTCTGCCCCCATCTTCTTCCCCTCTATTTTCCAGCAGCAATAGTGTAGGTCAGGGAAATAGACTCTTAGTCCCTACCTCATTTTGCACCGCTTGCCAGCACAGAATATATATGTTTGCGACAGCCATGGACGGTGCCACTTTCCTAGATGTTCTGGTCTCCGCGACGGCAATCCCCCGACGGGTTTCATTGCGCCATGCTGCCAGGCTGCATACCCAAATACACCGTGTACCCCAATGCCTACCCAAGGACGTCTAGTCCCAGGGCCACAACAGCAGTTGCGTCCTAGCCTTTCACAACCCAGGCGTAGTCACCCGTCACTTACTCCCAAAGTGACGACGTCTCCCCCGTTGCACTTCAGAATTCTACAGTTAAACTGTAATGGATTAACGGGAAAGTTCACGGAGATAGTCGATTTCATGAAGCGGCCAACATCCGCATTGCTGCTATTCAAGAGACTAAACTCACAGCAAGATCTACTCAACAGATTTGTTCTGGGTATAATGTCCACAGAAAACATCGCGAGAGCGGAAATTGAGGTGGCCTCGCGTTCATCATACATCACTCTGTGCAATATCATATATTTGATCCCGACATCGGCCGCAGGTAGAGTGTCTTAGAACGTCAAGGCTTATTTGTCCGGTCAGGCGATGCAAACCTAGAAATCATCAACATCTACATCCCTCCTGCCTCCTGTTGCCCCAGTGGATAACACCCTAATATCAGCTCCTTACTGACTGGCAATAATCACATTATCTTGGGCGATTTCAATGCCCATCACGATCTATGGCATTCAAACTTCCAGGCAGACAGTAGGGGTGAGGTGTTGGCGGGTCAAATTGAAGAAACGACGTTCAGCACAATAAACGGAGACGCTCCCACACGTATGGTAGGAAGCTGTCACAGTTCGCCGGATATATCAATCGTGAGCGCAAGATTCGTAAACTCCGTCAACTGGCAGCCGACGGTAACATTGGTATCCCACCACCTGCCTATACTTATTTCGCTCGAGCTCACCGCCGACTTCATCGTCACAGAAAAACGCACTTTCATGAACTTTAAAAAAGGAAGGTGGAACGAATACAAATCTTTTACAGACAACCGCTTTGCTGCCCTCCCTATGCCGACTGATGTTGGCAAAGGGGAAAGTGCTTTCCGAAAGGTCATTGAATCCGCATCGGCTCGCTTCATTCCAGCCGGTAGAATTCCCGACATTCTGCCTCACTTTCCGGGGGACGCCGCAAATTTAGCGAGAGAACGTGACCTTATAAGACAACTCGATCCCGGTAACTTTCAAATAAGGGCTATAAACCAACGCGTCAGATTGCTTGTGGATGAACACATGCGGGCGAAATGGGAGGAGCACCTAAGCGGTTGTAACCTCTCTGCCGGTGTAGGTAAGCTTTGGTCCACCGTAAAGTCCCTATCGAATCCGTTTAAGCGCAATGACAAAATTTCCATCGCCTTTGGCGATAAAATGCTGTCGGATGCGATAAAATGCGCGAACGCCTTCTGCCGACAATATATAATGCATTCTACGGTCGACAAAGATAGACGGAGAGCCAATAGACACGCACATAAACAAAAATTCAGCGCGTCACCAATCACCATCATCGCTAAAGAGGTTGAGGACGCCATTGGTCGCGCTAAACCATCCAAAGCAGTGGGCCCAGACGGCATAGCCATGCCGATGCTTAAAAGCGTAGGGAAAGAGGGTTTCAAATATTTAGCGCATGTCTTCAACCTGTCTCTTTCCACCTTTGTCTTACCCGAGAAATGGAAAATGGCCAAGGTGGTCCCGCTACTAAAGCCTGGGAAACCAGCTAACATAGGAGAGTCATATCGCCCGATATCTCTCCTATCGCCAGTAGCCAAGATGCTTGAAGCCATTTTGCTCTCCTACTTCAAAGCAAATTTGCGGCTAGCCTGTCTTCAGCATAGCTTTAGAGAACTCCATAGCACCACCACCGCGCTAAATGCCATTAGGACCCATATAAATTGCGGTTTAAATCAAAACCCACACCATAGAACAGTACTCGTTGCGCTAGACCCATCAAAAGCTTTTGATACAGCCAACCATGACACGTTACTGCAAGACCTGGAAGGGTCTACCCTTCCGCCATGTCTTAAAAGGTGGACCGCAAATAATCTGGGTGGTCGGCAGGCATCGGTGCAATTTAGAAACGAAACATCAAAACCAAGAAGAATTAAACTAGGAGTGCCACAGGGTGGTGTCCTATCCCCACTTTTGTTTAACTTCTACGCTCATTACCACTTACAAAGCAATTGGCCAGCCGTTGCATGCTACGCGTCCTCTATATGGTCGCCAAGCCTAAAAACTACTCACTGGAAGAAGCTACAGGTCTGCCAAAATAGTGCTCTCAGAACCGCCACGGGTTGTCTTCTCATGTCACTAGAACACCATCTACATAATGAGGCGAGAATACTCCCCATCAGGAAGAGAAACGAGATGCTAACCAAACAGTTCCTGTTGAATACCCAGAAACCTGGGCATCCCAATAGACATCTGATTGATGAGCCAACACCGCCCATGGGCTCAAGGAGTCATCTCCGCAAGCATTATGAGGTAATACGGCACCTGAGAACTCAGCCGTATGAAGCAAAAAAACGCCAGCAGGTCCTCAGTGAACTCAAAGAACAGTACCCAAAACTTGCAGAAGAGTAACGCACACTCCCCAGGGAAAAGCGAGTCACTCTAGCTCAATTTCGATCTGGATACTGTAACAGGTTAAAATCTTACCTATCCAGAATCAACCCCTGCATACTAAATGTATGCCCTGCTTGCAATGTGTCCCCACATTACACCAACCATCTCTTTAATTGTAATGTGGAACCAACGCCTCTAACACCCCTCACATTATGGTCCACCCCAGTTGAAACAGCAAGTTTCTTTGGACTCCCGTTAGAGGATATTGATGACAATTTGTGATCGGTCGCACCTATTGGATGTGGCGAAGCACTGCTACAACAACAACAACAAACAAACAACCGCTGTGATAGTTTAATGGTTCCCGAAATGGATCTATACAACGAGCTTTGGAAGTTGTCTAAATGTATACAATTTTTTCATTGAAGAAAAAATGCATCATAACAATAATAAGATTAAATAATTAATTTTATGCCTTGAGCTCGATTCGAACCCGCGTTCTTACAAGTCATTTGGCCGATATAACAACAAAAATTGCTAAAAAAGTCTTTATCCCTTCGACTTTTTCCCATACAAGATAAGAGGTCCGTCCTATACATAATTCTTTCATTGAAGATATTCCGGTTACGTCTATAGTGCAGAGGTTCATTAAGTTTTTATTTGAGTACAAACTATAGATACCTATTCACTAGTTGATACAGTTGTACGACGAGTAAAATCGCAAAATGATATACATATACATATTTATATACATACGCATAAGAAATCGGAAATACTCATAAAACTTGAATGACTTGTGAGGGGCCAAAGGAAAAAGAATATAGTTATGAGAAACATCTGATTACCGTCAAATGAAATCCAAAACTTGTCATTAGTCACGTTCTATGCGCCTCTTCAAAATCTTGAATTTAGGCCTTTATTATTTAATTTTATGAGTTATTCTTGCTTTCTTTGTTTCCAACAGGATTTTAATAAACAAAGTGCAAGCAAAGTGAACAACTCAATTTCGCTCGAATTCGTACGTGACTCAGATGCAACACTCAGACTCAGGACAGATATCAAACAACATTAGTTTGTTTGCGTACTCAAATGCGTTTGATATGAGAATGTAATAGTAATAAGTTTTCACAAAGCAAAAAAATGCTCATATTTACAAGATAATTTACAACAGATGAACATAAATAAACGAGGAAAGGTGGTGCATACATAAATAACTATGCGAGTGACTTATATTGGAGTCGTCACGGATCTTTTCAGCTGCTACTTGTGTGGCCCCCAATTGGTATAAAGATGAACTGAATTGAGATGAACATCACTCAAATTAATTAATTTCAAGCCTTAAAGCCTTAATTCTATGGAAGCGCTTATATGAGAAGGTGTTTTCAACAAAACTGCTAGCGCATATATATATTTAGGAAATACGAGGGCTGTTTATTAAGCTCGCGACTTTTTCGGGGTTAGCGAAGAGGTAAGTTAATCTTAACACTAAGCTATACAGCATATTGTAACGACTTTAGTGCAATTCCTCTTATTTGCAACCTTCTACTAACGTTCGTATCGCTGAACTGTTGAATAAATAACTCCAATATTCAATAATGCAAAAAGGCCTTTATTAAAGTACTTCACAATAACACTTCTACTTCTCTACAGAAAGCGTGCTTAAATCAAACTGATTTTACGATTGCTCAGATTGCGCTCTTTTATACTCTTCGATTTCCTCGTTCCATACTTCTAGGCGTTTCTAGAATTTACTTAGTTACCAGCTATAAAATTATAACTACAGATGCACGTGTATTATAGCTTCTAGTATAGAGCATGCGCGTGTATATGTGACTGATACTTTCACAGATGATTGCCTATTTTTGGAAGTATCTCAGATATATGCATGTGTTTGTGCGTTGCTCTCCGCTGCTTGTATGGACATATGTATAGACATAATGATTGATTTGTTGCTGTGCATACAAGTCACTGCTTAGTATTGGCTTAGAGATGATAGTATCCCTTAGTGTTGCCAATATTCGTCACAATATAAATAAAGATTTGATTTTATTCAGAGATTTGTAATTTGGTTTAATCTTCTAATTCTGTAAACTTGTTTGGATTTTCATACATAAGAATTTGTATACTAGATATATTTAAATAGTATTTAAATCCAGTCTGTAAAATTTGATAACTATTTCGCTCATGCCAAAGCTACACATCAGAAATGTTTGTTGTAGGCTATTCGATATTTGAAAAATTGTTTTGGCAGACAAACTAAGGGAATATTAGTAGGATCAAATCTATCAGTAAATATTTTTCTGATTTAAGCACCGGCGAAGTCGATCAACCTCAGTTCATTAGCAAAGCTGCACACTCCGAATTCGGGCCCAAAAATCCCTTCTTTTGCGACCCTGGCGATAAAGCTGCCAAGCATGACTTTTATATCATGGCGCATGTGCGTTCTAAGCGTTCATAGAAAGCATCTACCACCTAATTTTCTTTCTCCTTTGTTGGTGCATGGGTGCAGATGAATCATGTCATCCTAACTTTTATATATTGTCTTCTACATAGACATAGTCCGCAGACAACCAGGATAGCTCAGTTTTATATGTACATTTTGTTTTTGTTTTTGAAATAATGAAAAAATATATTCCTACGATTTTAAAAGTTTTGAAAGAAGGTCTCCTAGTCGTAGTGGAATGCACATTGGACTGTCTTGAGAACGTATGCTCCCAAGTGGTAAGTCGAAATTAACCATGTCGAGGGCTTTTTAAAATTTCTTTTTTTTTTTTTTGTTCATCAGTCAATAGACGAGCTATCTTGTGAAGCTCGGGAGGCGCTGCTATTTTATATTTTCGAGCTTACCAGAGTATTTAGATCTTTAAGAAACGTTGCTTGGAGAAAAGTTGAGTTAAGTTAAGAGGGCTTGTATAAAATTTCCTCTATTTTTGCTTATGATATCATGTCTACTCCGAGTACCCTCATCGATTAAAATACAGACGGAACTTACTCGGAGCATCAGGCCTTAGGACAGCTTCACGGGGTGACTCCTGCAAGTATAAGTGCAAACTTTTTAAGTTTCAGCAGTAAACTCTTTTTTTTTCCTATCAAAATAAGGCCAAAGAGAGATTGATATTTCGCAAATATTCCTGTTTGTGCATAGAAAGTACGTTACGCTAAATTTTGGTCTTCATTTTTCTGCCGGAGTTTTGTCAATGGAGGTCAAAAAGAACTAAACGCCAGTCTTTTATTCATTGCTGAAACTTTTTGGTCGCCTAACCAAAGATATTTTTTCTTTCGATACTACTTCGCCCAAGAACCTGGAAAAGAGTTGTATTTTGGGATATCCATGGCAACGGCATTCAGTACAGATTCAAGTTTTAAGAAAATTTTTCGGTAAACGTACCGACAATTGCATCGACCTATAAAAAATTCAAAATTTTTTTAAAATACTTATCAAGCTGCTCTTGTAGTTTCAAGTGAAATTAAGCAGATCTTACGACAGGTAAATAAATTAAAATAAAACTTAACTCAGGTGACAACGGAAATTGCCCTCAAACTTTGGGATGTATAACCACTAGCCTCTCTATCGGAAAGCTGCCTTTTCACCACAGGCCAAGTTGATATGTGGCGCACAAACAATAACATTAACGCGCTTAAATTACATTTACAGCACAGTTGCTGCAATTAATCAGCTAACCCGTTAACCTATGTGGCTACACCTGTTTCATGCGATATGTTGGACTCATTTTTGAAATAAATTTTGAATTTTTTTCTTACACTCATACAACGGCATCAAATTGCAACTTGTGCGCGGAACGGCAGAGATGTGATCTTAAGATTGGTGCTTGTTCCAAGCACTTGTTGACAATTTAATTTATGTGACTTTTGTTTGAAGGGGGTTCCATTGCAAACACACACACAAAAAACAAGCGCACATATATATATATTAGGCCGGGTCGGTTTGTGGGGAGGCAAAAATCATATTCTATTGAAAATCATATTCTATTGAAAATCATATTCTAGGGATCAAAATAAGAAACTTTGCCGAAGGAATCATACTTCTAAAACGAATTCTGATGTCCCCCCTTTGGGTCGTAGGCGCAAATTTTGAAAAATCCCACTTTGAAATGCCTATGTTTTTATACTCAGTTGAGCAGAGCTCACAGAGTATATTAACTTTGATTGCATAACGGTTGGTTGTACAGGTATAAAGGAATCGAGATAGATATAGACTTCCATATATCAAAATCATCAGTATCGAAAAAAAATTCGATTGAGCCAAGTCCGTCCGTCCGTCCGTCCGCCCGTCTGTCCGTTAACACGATAACTTGAGTAAATTTTGAGGTATCTTGATGAAATTTGGTGCGTAGGTTCCTGGGTACTCATCTCAGATCGCTATTTAAAATGAACGATATCGGACAATAACCACGCCCACTTTTTCGATATCGAAAATTTCGAAAAATCGAAAAAGTGCGATAATTCATTACCAAATACGCATTAAGCGATGAAACTTGGTAGGTGAGTTGAGCGTATGGCGCAAAATAGAAAACTAGTAAAATTTTGGACAATGGGCGTGGCACCGCCCACTTTTAAATGAAGGTAATTTAGAAATTTTGCAAGCTGTAATTTCGCAGTCGCTGAAGATATCACGATGAAACTTGGCAGGAACGTTACTCTTATTACTTTATGTCTGCTTAATAAAAATTGGCAAAATCGGAGAACGACCACGCCACTTTTTAAAAAATTTTTTTTTTAAATTCAAATTTTAAAAGAAATTTAATATCTTTACAGCATATAAGTAAATTATGCCAACATTCAACTCCAGTAATGATATGGTGCAAAAAAATACAAAAATAAAAGAAAATTTCAAAATGGGCGTGGCTCCGCCCTTTTTCATTAAATTTGTCTAGGATGCTTTTAATGCCATAAGTCGAACAAAAATTAACCAATCCTTGTGAAATTTGGTAGAGGCTTAGCACCTAGGACGATAACTGTTTTCTGTGAAAAAGGGCGAAATCGGTTGAAGCCACGCCCAGTTTTTATACATAGTCGACCGTCTGTCCTTCCGCTCGGCCGTTAACATGATAACTTGAGCAAAAATCGACATATCTTTACTGAACTTAGTTCACATACTTATCTGAACTCACTTTGTATTGGTGTAAAAAATGGCCGAAATCCGACTATGACCACGCCCACTTTTTCGATATCGAAAATTACGAAAAATGAAAAAAATGCCATAATTATTATTTTTTTTTATTGACGCAAAATATAACTTTAGAAAAAAACTTGGTAAAATGGGTGTGACACTTACCTTATTAAATAGAAGAAAATGAAAAAGTTTTGCAGGGCGAAATCAAAAGCCCTTGGAATCTTGAAAGGAATACTGTACGTGGTATTACATATATACATAAATTAGCGGTACCCGACAGATGATGTTCTGGATCACCCTGGCCCACATTTTGGTAGATATCTCGAAAACGCCTTCACATATACAACTAAGGGCCACTCCCTTTTAAAATACTCATTAATACCTTTCATTTGATACCCATATCGTACAAACAAATTCTCGAGTCAGGCCTGGTCCACCTTTATGACGATATCCCTAAATGGCGTCCATCTATAGATCTATGGCCCACTTCCTCTTAAAATACTATTTAATACCTTCCATTTGATACACATGTCACACAAACACATTCCAGGGTTACCCTAGGTTCCTTTTACAACATGGTGATTTCCCTTAATTTGTCTCCACAGCTCTCAACTGAGTATGTAATGTTCGGTTACACCCGAACATAGCCTTCCTTACTTGTTTCTTTTTGGAGTTTATTTTTCTACTTAGAAATTTATTTAGTCAGAACATATGTAAATGAAAAAATGAATTTAACTTAGTAATAGAAAAGAAATAAAAAAAAAAAATTATTAGAAATTAGCGGTTTTACAACCCCCTTTTAAAACCAAGGCATCACTGTGATGCATTTGCATGTCGTAAACATAGTTGTGTGGGTTTTTTATTCAACCATTTTAAAAAATGAAGGTATCACTGTGACACAATTTCAGATCGTAAAATTGCTTGTGTTGTTTTTTTTAAGCCACCACAAGACACAGCAGGTGGAATTGAAATTGCCCCTACCCAAAAGTTCGACCCAAAGGGGGGACATCAGAATTCATTTTAGAGGTATGGTTCCATTGGCAAAGTTTCGTATTTTGATCTCTAGAATACAATTTTCACAGAGCAATGAGCGATTTTTAAATCGACCCGCGGTGCAGACAAATGTTTGTATAACTCCACGGCTTTTGTCCCGTGTACTGAAACCCAGTTACGGTTGCGTAGTAGATGTCTTAGAAGGACATACTTGCTTTAAGAAAGCAGACGCCAATTGAGAACATTAAGGGATCTCCCACTTCGTCTGCACTCAAGTGGGTCTAGGGTGTCTTCATTTATTAGCCCAACAGGACATACACAGCGGCCACGCTGGCTAGGCAATGCTATGCGAGTGAAATAAGAAAGTATTCTTATCGAAACTCACCTCCAGAAGCAGTGGAAGAGGGCCGCCCGAAGCACTAGGTGTAAATCCATTTAAACTCTATTTATATTACCAATGGGCGCAAATAAGCATAACGGAAAAGCTATCGTTTAAATGGTTAAGCGCCAATTAAATAAGTAAGAAAGTAGGAAAAGGTGCCTTGGAACTATTTAGCCTTATTAGAGCTTGCTTCAGAAACTCAGCCACAAAGCATAGACTACTGTTGGGAAGTGTCCTGCCAACGCTCCAATGAATATACAAGGGGCAAGTAGTTAAGTTGAGCGCTAGGCGCTTACAACCGGCCACAATTACCTCCCGAAATGGCAAGAAGAAGTGTCAGCCTTACACTTGTAAAGCTTAACCGAGGCCCATATTCCAAGAAGAATAATAAAAGTTATTCGCGTACAGTTCAAAAGTCTCTACTGGCATCTTCAACTGGATCGCGTGTTCCAAGAAATTCTCGAGTCAGCTCCAGTACATTCCTCATTATTATCTTCAAGGCATCTAAAATTGATCCTAAAGTAGTTCAATGCAACTAAGAGCAAGCGCAGGGATACACTGGCAACCCTCAGCCGCAAAATGTATGAGCGCTTCAAATGCAGCTTTGTTCCTATTGAAATTTTAAGCTTCAACACCCTCATCCATAGTATTCGAAAACCCGCGCCACAATCTTATTACTATGATCGTGCAAACCAATGCGTCGCTATGGCAAGGTATAGACTCCCAGATTTCTGTGGCTTGACTCTTAATTCCTTTGTGATATGGGATAAAAGGCCTGAAAAGGTACTGAGATGCTTTAAAAGCCTCTACATACAGTGTTAGGTTGAAAGGTCAAACACAATAGATCCAAATTAAGGTATTGTGTGGTAACTTGAGTTTGCTGGAAGTCAGTAATGTTAATATTTTAAGAAGTTTATGTGGGAGAGACGGAAGTGAGCATAGGAAGCAGATTAACCAAATGGAGATGCTGAATCGCTTCCAGAATGCTGGTGAAACATTGAAAGAGCTAGCGGTGGATGTTGAAAAATTGGCTCACCTCAAATTGGTTGACTACATTCAGAGTGTTAAAATCCAAACTTTCACAAATGAAATTCGGGATGTCGAAACAAAGCGAGCTGTACAAGCAAACGCAAAACCCACATTGGCTGAAATGGTATATCATGCACTAATTCATGAAACAGCCTCGCTTTTGTGTAGGCCAAAATTTAAAGCGCACCATGTAGAGGTGGAAAGGCCGAACTTGGTGAACACAATATTGGAAGCACCAAAATGATCACAACAGCGGAGTGAAAGAGTTATCAAATACTTCAAGTGCGGGAAGCCAGGTCATATTGCACGCCATTGCGGCCATTGTTCCATGAACATGGGTTGTCTTAAGCGCAAGGTCGGAGGAGATAAGCTAGAGCGAACAAGATGCAAGGAGCGGCTGGATCCCGCTTTTGAATGCCCAATTATATCTGTAGCACAAAGCGGAAGAAGGACGAGTATTCTTACTGTCGCAAGACATTTGGATGGAAAGGAGCCGTTACAAATTTTGAATACGGGGGTATCTCATTCGATAATCCAATCTGATTGAATCAAAAGGTTGTTGATAAAGCAATGGCCTAGGACAAGATAGTGTACGTTCACTGGCGAATATAACGAAGTTAACGAAGTTCGGGGAGAAGTGATATGTGAAGTAGTTTTTAGGAAGGTCCAGGTTCTATACAAATTAATTATAGCAGAGATGGTTGATGAAATCATATTGGAAGTGGATTTCAAGTTCTTTGGTATCGTAAATTTCCATATAAAAGGGACACATTTTGCATCTATTGACCTTAAACTTTGAAGGGCCTTTGACCGCTTTAAACCAATAATTCATCCAAGTCCAAGTTATATTATCGTTCGGCAATCAGGAAAGGTATGTGGAAAATTAATTCTAGCTTATGTTATCTTGCATGAGATTGGAAAATTATATGACTCCACTTAACCTCTTTTCCGTTGTATACGCCCCTGCATACCTAAGGTACGTAGATGCGAGATGCAATGATGCAGTACAGCATAAAATGCCGTCAAATCGCTTTTTTGTCAACACCATTTCAGGCCGTTTATTGCACAAAACGAAATGTCTCATTGTTGCTACCACTTTATTGACCAATAAATTCCATTTCTGTGGCATTTCCTGCAGCTGTTGCTCTTTCTTACACTTAACCCTCCATTTACTTCAGTGACATCTTGCATTTGCCGACACTTATCAAATTCCCAAATATAATCATAGCTGTTGCACGCACAGATGCACATAATTTTTTCACAAAAAATAAAAAAAAAAACAAAAAAACATTTAAAACAATTGCTATAAACTTTCAAGCAAAAAGGAAATAAAACACCAAAAGGGAGCGCAAAAATGTCAACACTTCCTACTGCAATTGCAACGAACGTGCTGCAATGTGGATGGTAGTGTCTAGGCCAGCAACATTGAAACAAAAGCAACACAACAACAATATCTTAGTAAATGTGGCAACAATTGTCATGACAGCTTACATTTGCTGTTAACGCCAATTGGCATAAGCTTTGGAAGAGTTGGTAGAAGCGGTTGGCTACTTGCAACTTGCCTACGTGCTCGCTCATGTGTCGTTAATACAAGCACATACAATCGTTGATGTCGCCTTTTAGCTGCCATGACTGTTGCTACTACGAAAAAATAATACCTAGTATGTAGTTGGATTTGTTGTGTGACGAAATTAAAATGCACGCTCAAGTTGTATGCGACATAATTACGTCGACATCTAGTGGTCCTGGATATGATCGCCGCATAGGAATATCAAATGCGCAGGCGCAGCGAGGCAAGTGGCGATGTGTTGGTAGCAGGTAAATAAATACATAGTTGTTTGTTTCTGCAATAGAAGTATAAAGCAGTCTTACAAATAACAAGTAAGGAAGGCTAACTTCGGGTGTAACCGAACGTTACATACTCAGTTGAGAGCTATGGAGACAAAATAAGGGAAAATCACCATGTAGGAAAATGTACCTAGGGTAACCTTAATTTATTTATATATGTAGTACCACGAACAGTATTCCTGCCAAGATTCCAAAGGCTTTTGATTTCGCCTTGCAGAACTTTTTCATATTCTTCTACTTAATATGGTAGGTGTCACACCCATTTTACAAAGTTTTTTTCTAAAGTTATATTTTGCATCAATAAACCAATCCAATTACCACGTTTCATCCCTTTTTTCGTATTTGGTATACAATTATGGTATTTTTTTCATTTTTCGTAATTTTCGATTTCGAAAAAGTGGGCGTGGTCATAGTCGGATTTCGGCCATTTTTTATACCAATACGAAGTGAGTTCAGATAAGTACGTGAACTGAGTTTAGTAAAGATATATGGATTTTTGCTCAAGTTATCGTATTAAAGGCCGAGCGGAAGGACAGACGGTCGACTGGGCGTGGCTTCAACCGATTTCGCCCTTTTTCACAGAAAACAGTTATGATCCTAGAGTCTAAGCCCCTACCAAATTTCATAAAGATTGGTAAATTTTTGTTCGACTTATGGCATTAAAAGTATTCAAGACAAATTAAATAAAAAAGGGCGGAGCCGCGCCCATTTTGAAATTTTCTTTTATTTTTGTAATTTGGTGCACCATATCATTACTGCAGTTGAATGTTGACATAATTTACTTTTATACTGTAAAGATATTAACTTTTTTTTTTAAATTTGACTTAAAAAAATTCGTCGTTTTATCGTTCTTGGATTTTACTAATTTTTATTAAGCATACATACAGTAATAGGAGAAACGTTCCTGCAAAATTTCATCATGATATCTTCAACGACTGCCAAATTACAGCTAGCAAAACTTCTAAATTACCTTCTTTTAAAAGTGGGCGGTGCCACGCCTACTGTCCAAAATTTTACTAATTTTCTATTCTGCGCCATAAGTTCAACACACCTACCAAGTTTATCGCACTTTTTCGTAATTTTCGATATCGAAAAAGTGGGCGTGGTTATAGTCCGATATCGTTCATTTTAAACAGCGATCTGAGATGAGTGCCGAGGAACCTACGTACCAAATTCCATCAAGATACCTCAAAATTTACTTAAGTTATCGTGTTAACGGACGGACGGACGGACATGGCTCAATCAAATTTTTTGTCGACACTGATGATTTTGATATATGGAAGTCTATATCTATCTCGATTCCTTTATACCTGTACAACCAACCGTTATTCAATCAAAGTTAATATACTCTGTGAGCTCTGCTCAACTGAGTATAAAAAAAAGGCGTGAGTACCAATTACTCGTGAAGTTCCATGCTAACCAGAGCTCGCCCAGGGGCTGAAGTCAAACTAAAACAGAGTTCGCATTATCAGAAACAATTAATTTCGGACATTTTGAGAAGAGCTTCGCTCGTTTCGTATCAATAACAACCGTTACCGATAAGTTATTATTAATTATTGACTTAATATTAGTTTGTTATCGATATAAATTTATTATTCGGCTTCTTATTGGTTTCTTATCGGCTTGTTATTGACGGCATGCAGATGTGTCATCGATTTTACATTGCAGTTTTATTAGTATCTGCTTCGTAACAAACCGATCTGATAACTTTTCGGTGTCAAATCGATACATTTTTGATGAGTAATCGAAAATGTTTCGATATAAAATCTATAGCTTTTCTACATAACAAACTGATAACGCGCCGTTTGTTAATTGGTAACACTCCGATAACAAGATTCATAAAAATTCTATGAATATTTGATAGGGCATCGATTTGTTTTCCATAAGTAATGGGTACCTCCTCGATAATAAATCGTTAACTTTTCGATGACATATGGATTAATTTTTGATTAAAAATCGATAGCACTTTGATAACGAATCTATAATTCTTTTACAAAAAATCGATAACTTTTCGTTAAATACTCCATAACTTTCCGACAACTTTTTGATAACAAAGCGATAAGTCGTCGATAAAAAATCGGTAACTCGTTGGTACATTTCTTATGGATAGCATAATTATAAGGTCACGAGAACAAATCGATAACTCGCCTATACCTCGTCGATAACAAATAAAAAACCGCTAACTCGCGGAACAGAAATAGACAACACGCCCATATCCCGTCCCTAACACACCGATAATTCATCGCTTACAAACTGTTGGCATATCGATAACCAGTTGATAACAAGCTGTCCAATTTTGGCGTTAACTTCGGTTTTCAAATCTCACCTTTCCTGTTCTCCCCCATCCTTTTAAGCCATTATGTAATGACTACACTTGAATTTTTATTCAATATTTTTTCCATATACCATACCACTTTCAAAGCCGATGCTTACATCTACAGTCTGGACTTCGCCATACCGGCATCAAGAGCCGATCCATGCAGAGCTAGTTGATAATCCATCTGGTTTGCTAGTATGATAGGATTCTTTGGCGACCATAGTGAAGCAACGCAATATCAGGTTGATTGCCCACTTTTTGCAATTACTAACCAGCCGCAATGTTAATGATGAATGGATATCCGAAAAAATGTTTACACTATTACTGAAAACATTAACAGTCTTCAATGTCTTGGATTCTTTGTGTTTACAGCGACTTGTTGCGACTCCGAAAGCTGCACAGACATGGACATGGATAGGTTATGTTACGTTGCAAGGGCTGAGCTGGACACTATGGTAACAGCTTACTACTTAGGCCACCAATGGGCGCATTATAATACCCTATATGGTCTCAAAGAGGACCCTACCCTGCCTAAAGCGGGTCAAACCACCTCGTGGAAATTACAAATTTTATTAGAGCTTTTACTTCATAGCTAGAGACCTCAGCGAGGTCGTGAAGAAAAGGTTTACCAAGGATGGCCAACCTACGCCTACTAAGCGCTGGACAATGACAAAGAAGGTGCTGTACACTCTCTTCCTCTTCCGTACATCTGCAGCTGCGACAATAGTCGAAGGTCGTTGCCCCCATTCTAGCACCATGCGTGCCTATTAAACAATGCCCTTATTAGAGACGATAGAACTGATTTGTTTAAAATCAGAAGCGCTCCTGTGCGCCCCTTGTCATATGAGGGCCAGGTTTGCCTGGATGCCTCACACGATGATATGGCTGACCATAATCCATTTGCAATTCTTATAGTGCTTGTGTTCACACGAAGCCTGAAAGTGGCCATGGGTATACCTATCGAATCATTTCCCGGAAGGATATGGTCGGTGGTGCCTCTTCTGGCCAGCTCGTCTGCTCTGCAATTGCCTTCAATATCCCTGTGCCCAGGTATCCATATAAGGCTGATACTGAAGTGCTGAGCCATCTCGTTAAGAGATCTGCGGAATTCAGTGGCCGACTTTTCGTTGTCGGGGAATGAGTCCAGGGCCTTTAATGCGGCCTGGATGTCTGAGAAAATAAACACCCGTTTAACATCCTAAGGCATAGACCCGAAATGGTTCACAGCCCTGTGATGGTATATATATACTATAGTTTTTAACGAAGACGTTCTTTGGAGTGCAGTAGTCAGTGCGCACCGGTATTAGGACTGGGGCGTTCGTGCCCAGGATTGTTGCGTGTCCACTAGATCCATTTGACCAGAGACCTGTTTCCATTATGCATAGAGCGGCGATGACCGCTATTTCATTCGCCACCACGTCAAGAGGTGGAAGGTATAGCATTGTGTTGAGTGCTTCGGATGGAGTGGAGCCGGGAGCCTCGGTGATGCCGCGCTCCGAACTCCGCTGCACCTTTTGAATCATTTGAAGTTAGGTAGTTTTAGCTAGTGCAGACCACCAGACCAAGGCACCATAAAGAAGAATCGGGCGCACAATGGCTGTATAAATACAGTAGGCCACCTTAGGGGAGAATCCCCAGGAGGTGTCAATTGCCCTTTTACAGGTGAACAGCGCTGATGCAGCCTTCTTGCATCGCTCCCCTATATGGTCATTCCATAATAGCTTCCTATCTAGAATGACTCCCAATTACTTTACTTGATTGCTAAACGCTAAAAACGTACGTGGCAGTGTTGGTACTTTGTACCTCCTCGTGAAGAGCACAAGCTCGGTTATATCCGGCTTGACTTCCAAACATGTGGCTGACGCCCAGTGCAAAATTTTGGATAGTGCCCCTTCCATTAGATTGCAAAGTTTGCGGAAATTTCCCCCGCATGGCGACGCAGATGTGATCTGCATACGCGATCACTTGGTGACGTTCTGATTCCATGAGGCGTAGTAGTTTGTTGACGGTAACCACCCAAAGTAGCGGAGAGAGAACACCTCCCTGTGGATTGCCTCTGCCGACCGGTCTGCGGATCACGCACCCACCTAGCTCATTTTTAATCTGCCTACGCGTAATCAGATTGTATATAAACTCCACCAGGCACGCGTCCACCCCCAAATCGGTCAGCGCCGAGGTGATGGCCTTCGGGAGAACATTCTTGAAGGCACCCGCTGGACATGGATAAGAGTGTTGGAAAAAAATTAAGGTCCTACTCTATGTACAAGCCTCGCAGCAAGTTCACTGTCTCCCCAATTATTTCTAAGAGACAAGAAAATATTAAAGTATTTTACTCGTCCAATTTATTGCAATCTAATCAAATAAAAGATCATACTTTGAGCTATTCTATATATGTTTACTATGCCTAATTCTCCTTTTCCTGATGCATATTCTGCAAAAACTCTCATTTCCGGTTCAATGCAAGTTGCCTCACACAGCACGGTCTTGAGACTATCAAAATACCGACTTCCATTTGCGTAACCCCGTGCTGCTTACTATGATGTAGTGAAGTCTCTAAAATCAAAATCAGCGTGGTGTAGCAGGCTTCGTCCCACACATGAAGCGGGTAAGTCCGAAGGAAACTTTGCCTACCCAGAGGAACCAGAGTGTGAATTGCTGAAGTATATTAGGTTAGCTGAGGTTCACTGAAATACCACATAATATAACAACAACGTGTTCTAAAGTTAATTGGTCAATCGCTGGGTTTCACGGCATAAACTCAAATCAGACATTGTCTCACTATATTATACACATAATAATCAAGAATAACGGAGCAAAAGCCAAACCGATGAGTTCGGCAGAGCGCCTGTCATCCACTTCCCATCACAAAGATATCGCTGGCCTCAAGAGATATTTATCCAGATTATGGCCACCTAGTCCACGATTAGTTTAATTGGGTTACAGTTCTTCAGTTAAGGTAGAGCTCACCTGAGCTTTTTTATGTTGATCCGTTGTATTATGACATAGTCTATCGGTGAAAGTGGCTTCCAGTTAAATAGAGAATAACTGTGTCTTAGACATTTTCTCCGGAGGCCGGACAGCTGAGCATAAAGTGACTCGATGCTTCCCCCTCGTCGTCCTGTATACAACTAAGCTAATTAAGCTGCACCGCATACACTCCAATGGAAATTTGTATAACCCTTATAGCCCCGCTGAGTGCTTGGAGTTAACAATGAGCCACAAAAGATCCACGACAAGGCAAGAGGTGGAGTCAGCCCAGCAATTGCTTAGCTACCTCGAGTACCACCTATCCAAAAGGAGATAACAAGTCAGCCAGCATTATCCCAAAGTCTTCACTAGTAGTTCAACCTGCCAGTTGCCAGGAATATTCTTATGCCATGACACTTGAATAGGTTGTATCATGAAGTAGTTAGATGCCACCGCAAGTGAGGTGAGGAAATTCCTCACAGCCTTCGATCTAAGGGCGACAGAGCTTAACATTTTATATACTATATAAGTAGATGTTCAAATCTCCAACAGTTTCCGGGGCTACTACATTATACTACTCTTGGAGACCATCCATGTGGAGAGGCCTTAGCGTTTGCCCAGCGCCCCTTGACATCAGTACAAGACAACCGAAGCCTTCCTTGCCATGTCTTCTATATTAAGACTCCAGGACAGCTTGCTGAAAAGAATAGTGCCAAGATATTTAACCATGTCAGACAGCACCCGCAATACTCCCTTAATAGAGGGTCGTATAAATTCAGGAATTTTGTACCTCAAAATAAACAAAATGAGCACTAGAGTTGACAGCTTATTCACATTATTCGGACCACGTGTTCACGAAACCTAGGTAACCCTGTTAAAAGCCTCTTTGTGTATTCAGAAATTTACCACTAACAAGACATTCTAGATCACTCTTGGCAGTCTCTACCCTCATGGACCTGAAGCAGGTACCTCATTAATAAATAAATAAATGTAAGGCGCGATAACCTCCGAAGAGATCTAAGGCCGAGCTTCTCTTCCAATTTGCGTCGTGCTCCTCTTGATTTTCCCTACAAATTGGCCGGACGGGGCCTACATGTTTTATGCCGACTCCGAACGGCATCTGCAAGGCAGATGGGTTTTCACTGAGAGTTTTTCATGGCAGAAATACACCCGGAGCGCTTGCCAAACACTGCCGAGGGGCGACTCCGTTTAGAAAAAATTTCTTCTAATTGAAAAATCTTATTTCTAAAATTTTGATGAACTCAGGGCATACGGTGTGGTAGGCGAAGCACGCTACCATCACACCACGGTAGTCGCCGTACCTCATTACCAAGACCCAAAACAGCAGAGAAGGTGCTCTTTCAGGACCATGAGGGTATTTGTGATGTGCCTCTTCTTGGCCTTCTCTCAGCAGTCGCTCCCACCTCTGTGCCCGAAAACGCTCTAGATTGGACAGTGGATTTAAAAATTCCATTAAGAGTCTGTGTTGATGAAACTTTGCTGCTCAAAACTTATTTCCATTATGCACAGCGCCATCTGATATTGCCATTTAGTTGAAGAGGGGCACTGCAATTTCGCTATCATGTCCCTATATCTTCTTTTGTTCTCTAGCATATGTACAGTACACCTTCCACGAAAAACTGTAATCCTGTCGCATCGAAAAAAGTTCTCGCATTACACTATTCATCGCATTCATCACCATTACACTGTCACCATGTTAAAGAAACCATTTTTCTTCTTTGGCCCGACCCTTCAGCGATCGATGGATCTCAACGGCAGACTATCAAATACATAATCCTTTTAATTTGCTGCCAACTTGCAGCGAACAAATGTAAACACAACCACCTCCTTGGCCACAACTTCTACAGTTTCCATTTCATTTGGAGATTTAATGCAGTAGAAAAAATGCTGACGAGCATATCTTCCAACCAGCAGCAGCAGCAGCAACAACCGTAGCGGGAGCTGTCTTATCAGACGCTTAAAATCCTGACGACAAGTAGGAGCGAGCGCGCAAGCATTTATTGACATTGTAGGCACACACGGTGTACAAAGCCCTTTCGGGCTGATGTTGTTATTGTTGTGGCTTGTAAGTGACCCGCGTACATTGTAAATTTTCCTAAATGAGCATTTAAAAGGTTCTGATTCCGATAAATGCCACTGCTGAGCGGTGGTGGCCCAAGGTTAATGTGTTCGATCGACCATGTCTGAAAGAGTTGATGCGCTATTCCGCCTGCGTGATGCCGGTTGCGGTAATGTTGTTGTATTTATAAACTTCTGTATGCTTATAGCGCATATGCTGGACTGTGTGTGTGTCGCTGACATGCGCAAACCAACGGTGAACATTTTATTTTGGGGTAATTCAATGCTCGGCATATCGATAGCATCAGTGACAGGGGACAGTGGCAGCATGGAATTTGTCCAGCGAGCGACAAAAGAAAAGTGTCATCAGACTGTTGTTGTTGCGTCTGGTAAAGTTCGAAATTTATTGTATTGTTTTTTTTTGGTGTATTTTGGTTTATTCTTTATTTTGAACCGAATCGATTCTTTCTGTGCGCTAAACATTATTGTTCATATCTTTTAAGTTTTATTCCATTCGTTTTATTTTTTATACTTAATTTTTTTATGTAAGTCGTGCGTTTGTTTGACGCGTTGAAAATTGTCACTCGATCGCCGTGATGAAGGTCGCATGGTTTATGGCGATCGTTATATGACACAGCTGATAAACGATTGGTAGCTGTGCGCATGCGGTTGTGCGTTCGCACTTAAGGATTAAAGGGTTTAACGCGCACATTCACCTAGGCTTTTGTGAATTATTAAATTTTAAATGGTACTTTGTGTAATGCTTTTCAATATTTTGTATGCAGTTACATAAGTTGGAGAGACAATTTGAGAAGGTTCTTGAGTTGATTTTAGCTATTTTTAGAAAAGCAATGAAGTGACGGGAAGATCTCTTTGGAAAAAGCAAAAGAGTTGGTCGATATAAATAGCTTCCCTTATTTCATTGCCTGCACCACCTCATAACCTTATGTCCCTTTATCGCATTTTTGCGATGCTCTGAATTATAGATAAAGTTTCAAGGTTGCAGCTCAATTGTAGGTTAGGTGAAACAGGCCAGTTGGTGAGGACCTCACATAGACTGGAACAGTCCATAATGTTATGTTATATAATAGCACCATTTGGCAAATACTAGAATCGCTCTAGAAGCTATGCTACTTGTCTCATCTATATCCGATAGCTGTGTCCCTGACTGAATGAGTCCATAGTGTTATGTTATAAAAGAGCTCAGCCCTCTTGATAAATACTAGTAGCTTCCTGAGGCCTTGCTTCTTCTAGATCTAATAGTTGTAGCCCTCCTGATAGCTGGTGTCAACCAAACAATTCTCGATCATTTCCTACGCGAACTTGCACCTGCTAGCACTGACGAGACTCAATGGTAAATTTCCTAAAAAATGATCACACGATCCTCCCTTTGGATTTTGTTATCTGTGATATTGGTAAAGATATAAACATTATTTCCCTCTCGCAATGAATTTTTTATTTATGTAGCCCGACTTCAAACTAGATGAATCTTTTCTTTTAGTTGCATTGTCTCGGTCCTCTGAACTATGTGTGAGCTTGTAAGCTTAGTGGGAAGTTTCTTAAAACTTACTTATTTAATTGGCGCTTAACCGGCTAAACGGTCCAATTGGTCACACCAAGGGAGTTTAAATCGTTTTCCACCTGGTCCTTCCATCGGAGTGGGGGCCGCCCTCCACCTCTGCTTCCATAGGCGACTTCCGATAGAAATAATTTCTTGGCCGGCGCGTCATCTTTCATTCGCATAACATGGCCTAGCCAGCGCAGCCGCTGCGTTTTAATTCTCTGGACTATGTTGAGGTCTGCGTATAGCTCGTACAGCTCATCATTAAATCTTCTCCGGTACTCGCCATCGTCAACGCGTAGAGGTCCATAAATCTTTCGAAGAACTTTTCTCTCGAACACTTCCAAAGCCGCTTCATTTGCTGTTGTCTTGGTTCATGCTTCTGCCCAATATAGCAGGACGGGTACGATAAGTGACTTGTAGAGTATGATTTTCGTTCGCCGAGAGAGTACTTTACTTTTCAATTGCCTACCTAGTCCAAAGTAGCATTTATTGGCAATATTGATTCTTCTTAAAACTTGCTGTAAGATTTCCTGTTGGGTGAGACATTTCGAATTACCTCTCCCAAGACGAAGTCTATCGGAGTATTATCCGTTATTGCAAGCATTGCTAACGAGATCTGAATTAGGTATGAGATACTAAATTTGTGGCTCAGTGAAAAGTCTGTCAAATATTGGTCGCAAGAGTCCATCCGTAAATATCTAGATCAGTGCGATACCTAGCGAATTTTGTTGTTTGTCAAAATTCTTAAATTGTCATTAAATTTTTGAACAAGATTTTGCTTTCAAGTCTCTAGCTCAACTGGAACTTAATTAAAAAGCGATCCTAAGATTATAAGCCACGTACTAATTTTCTAAATATCTCGACCGGTGCTACATACAGCGAAATTTTGTTCCTTTTGTTACAATGACTCTGTGCCCTGAACTAAGTGTAAAACTTCAGTTTGTAGTTCACAAATCGATCACAAGAGCTGCCTGTTTTATCCGCAACAAAAAATAATACATTTTTTAATCAATACTTTAATACTCTTTTTTCTTTCGCTTTTTCATTCCCACTTTCCTTACTTTATCCTTATAATCTCTCTTTCTCTTTCTCTCTCTTCACCGGAATCTCTCCCGACACCCTCTTGCTCTTCTATACGCGTATCTCGGGTTCCCCTATGTAAAGAAAAGGAAAGGAAGAGAAGAACAAAATTCGATAAGACGAAAGGAAAATTTAGAAGATAAATTCGCAGCCAAACCGGAGCCGGTTTGTTACCGATAAGATATAAACGAGATATCGATTTGTTATTGAAGGGTTCTGAATTTGCTATAGATGAGTTATGAATTTTCTATCGATGAGTTATCGGTTTTTTATTGATATATTACCTAAAGGTGATCGATTTTCGATATATTATCAAATGGTCATAAATTTCTTTTTCGAAATTTATCGACTTGTTATAGAAGTGTGAATATATACGGACGGTAAATCACTCATACCAACTTCCTGACTCTTGTTGGTATCGGTTGCTACCGATAAAAAGCCGACGAATCTCTTTTCAAATAGCTCAAAATGATTTGCTTTTTGGTAAATTCGCCTTTGTTGTAATTTAATGCAAACCCTGGTGAAGCTGTCGCTTATTTAAAAACATTAGGTTTCTAGACATACACCTGCATGTTTACACATCGAACTTGACGAGTACTTGGGACTGGCACATTTCTTTCATTAAAATTATATTCAGTTTTCTTTGCTACGACGTTTGTGAGAGCGTTCGCTTGATTTAATATACAAAGTCTTAGACCTAATTTAAATATAACGAAATCATCTTCATCATTTAGAGATGTCGATTTTTTTCATATTCTAAGGTCCACCTCTAGATGGCAGCAAGAAATAAAAGATAAACGTGAAAATTTTGCAGCTAGTAATCTAGTTCTTACGGATGAGACATTTGTGAACGCCCAGATTATCTTATGTGGAGACATGTGTAAACGTGGCCTTACATTCAAAGTAAACAATTGTTGATTATATTTTCAAATAATTTTGTTCAATTCTTGGCCATTGCCGGGGCTTTCAATAATGTTTCTAAATGGGCGATTATGGATGGCCTTAATTACATTAAAGTACATCCCGCCTTAATCAGATGGGTCGGATGCATGTTAAATTGCAGGAAGATTGCATCAAAATGGGGATTGTACGAGGCCACGAAATCAGTGAACAGGGGCACGCCGCAGGGAGGGTTGTCATCACCTCTGCTGTGGACGCTGGTCATCAACCATCTGCTCAGGCAATTCGATGAGGGACCCGTAAAATTTACGGCTTACGCAGATGACGTTGCAATTGTCATAAGTGGAAAGTGCCTTCCAACGATTAGTTCTTTGATGGATCGGGCGCTTCGGGATATTCATATCTGGGCATCTAATTTCGGGCTGGAAGTCAATGCAGAGAAGACGGATATGGTCTTGTTTACAAAGAGGTACAAGGTCCCAAATTGGACCAGGCCTAAGTTAGGAGCGGTGACCTTACAGGAGAAACCTTGCACAAAATATCTAGGAATCATCCTAGACAGTAAGCTGTCATGGAAGCTCAACGTGGAGGAGAGGGTCAAGAAGGCCTCAACGGCACTCTATGCATGTAAAAGAATGCTGGGATGTACGTGGGGCCTATCGCCCTCTCTTTCTCATTGGGTTTTTACAGCGATTGTAAGCCCTATTCTATACTATGGAGTTCTTGTTTGGTGGAAAGCCACACAAAAAACAACATACCTGAAAAAATTAGAGGGGGTATGCAGACTATCGATGCTTTGCATTACGGGAGCCCTGAAAACAACCCCGACGGCTGCACTGTATGCCATTCTGCACATTCCACCTGTAGACCTGGTAGCAAAGAACAAAGCGTTAATGACCGCAACCAGGCTCGATGCTTCGGGGCAGCTTGAGCGCCGACCATATGGCCATATTAGTATAGCGTCATCAGTCACAAGACGAACAGACGACATGATTCCCTACCTGCACTTTGAGGGAGATCTTAAGGCCACAATAGAGGTGGACGGTTGGCGCAAGGGTGCGCAAATGGCGGACGAGGCGATACATGTGTACACCGATGGTTCCAAAATAGTGGAAGGAGTAGGGTCTGCGGTATACTGCGCTGATCCGGAAATAAGCAGATCCTACAGGCTGCCAGATTACTGTAGCGTTTTCCAAGCGGAAATATTAGCCATAACCAAAGCAGTAGAAACCCTGGAAGAGAATAGCTTAAGCTGCAACCGTGTTAACTTTTATATTGACAGTCAAGCAGCAATTAAGGCAATAATCTCACATAGCACAGCATCTAAATGCGTGTAAGGATGTAAGCAATCTCTGGAGAGTATTGGGACAGGGAGAAGCATACATCTATATTGGGTCCCAGGGCATATGGGAATAGATGGAAATGAAAAAGCGCACGAACTAGAAAAAGGGCGCATCCATTGAAGCTTGCACCGTAGACGCCCCAATTAGACTGGGCGAAATTAAGCGAAGGAGAGAGGTGCACATGATCGACGAAGCGGGAAAAGCGTGGGTTCATGCGCGGGGCTGTAAAGTGTCGAAGATTATGTTTAGGTCTTACAACCTTAGACTAACACAGTTGCTTCTATCATTAAAAAGAGAGGACTGTAGATTCATGACGGGTATTCTGACTGGACACTGCCTTCTGGCGTCACATGCCTTTAAATTAGGCTTGGTCAGTGATAGCAGATGTAAGAAGTGCGGGTTGGAGGAGAAAACGATCGAGCACATTCTGTGCTCGTGCCCTGCACTTCCCAGGCTAAAACTCCAGCTATTAGGAGTGATACAGCTCTCATATCTAGAAGCAGCAAGTAGTTTAAGTCCTAGAAAGCTTCTAGTATTTGCCAAGAGGACGGAGTTATTTTATAACATAGGTCCTGGTTTTTGATATGATTTTTTAGTTTGGTCGTTAAAACAAACTTCTGGTACCACGAAGGACTCAATCAGTCTATGTGAGGCCCTCATGGACCGGCCAGTTCAACCTAACCTAACCTTTGTGCAATTGTTTAGTATTAGGACTTTTCATATACGTAAACGCTATATTCCAATTGTGCTCTACTTATCGCTCTCATGTCCGAAAGTTTACTTATCTCAACTTGAAAAATACCTCCCTTACTCTCTCCTCCTATAAACTCTTCTTTTTGTTAAAATACATTGTATTTTTGACTTATGTGCTACCTACATTGAAACCAGTGATCTGAGCACAAAAGACAAAGCTTAATCATATTAATTCAACTGTCAATGGAATATTTGCGAATTCAATCATGTGTTTGAGCTTTGTGTCAATCAAATTACTTAACAACTGGTTGATTGATTAGCTGTTGAATTGTAAATCAATCATTAACAACGATTACATATCAAAATATTTTTATTTAAAAAGTACTACAAGGTCGCCAGCATTTTTAAAATTTTCGATTGATTGGTTGACATTTGTTTGTGTTTTTTGGCTTTTTTTTATCTTAACAAATAAATACTTAAGCGTGTTGAGTTTAGCGGCTAAGCTTAAGTATAATTTTAACAGATTTTATCACCTTTGTCATCGGAAAAAAGAAAAGAATTGAAATATATGGAAGAAGATTAGAAGTAGGCGTAAAATATGGAAACGGGGAGGAAAAGGAATAGTAATAGGAACAACAGAAGGAATAGAAATCATGTAAGACATATAAAATAAGTCAGGGTATCTCAGCTCGGTGTAACCGATCATTATATACTCAGCGTGAGCTTCAGTTGTACAGTTCACTTCAGATAAATTATTTTTCTACATAACACGTGATACCGCCCATTTAAAACCAAGCGACTCTCAATTTCCTCTTTTTCTTCGAAGCAATCCTTATAGTAAAGGCAAGCTCTCTGCTGAATTTTGTTACGATAGCTTTAATGGGTTTTGATTTATGATTAATAATATTTTTAAAATTTATTTTAAGACATTTGGGTAGTGTCACGCCCATTCTGTGTGCAAAACAAACTTAATATAAAGATAGCAAAATGAATAGGAACAGGAATAGAAATAGGAATAAGAATAAGAATAGGAGTGCGAATAGGAATAGGTATGGAATTGGGAATAAAAGTAGGGAAGAGGAAAAGGCATAGCATGAGAAAAGGGAATAAATGTAACTATGTGACTAGAAACAATAGGAATAAACCAAGAAATTGAATTGTCAATAGGTTTTGGAATAAGAATATAAACAGAAGTAGAAAGAGAAATAGCAGCAGGTTATGCCTCCTTATTTACCTCCCTGGCTGAGCTGGGTTAGAAATTGTCTGTTTGTCGCCCCGCCTTAGATAGAATAAGATATAAGGCTTTGGGAAGCAAGTGTAAAAATAACATTTCGTACCCTCGCTAACTTTATAGGGATGAGAGAGCGGAGCATTTTCTGTGTTATACATCTGATACAGAGAGAGAAAAATCCTTAAATGATCTTGGTATCAAACAAAGACATGATTTTTCGAGTGATTCAAGCCAAATATAATGGTAACAGGTTTCACATATAAGCAACGAGACAGGAATGGCGTGATTGCGAGGAGAGGCAGATGATGGCTAACACGAATGATGCCTGGAAATTCCGCCAGAAAATGAGAAGGAGTACGGACGGCTTCTTGGCCTAAGTTCCGCTACACGACTCGAACGATGCGAGGATAGCTATATTCTAGCTAAAATTATTAAGGCTTGGGAAACGACTACACACTGAGACAAAGATATAAGAAATTTATCACCTCGCATGCAAAATGTGATTTAATGGACGCTTGTTTCCAGACAACAAGTGTGATCTGCTCAATCCACAAGAAATATATCGGATGTATGGTAAGGTATTTTGTGAAAGACTAAAGCCCAAGGTCGATAAACTGATTGGGCCTTATCAGTACGCCTCTTCTTTCATTTTTAATACGCCAAGGAACTTTCTATTATTTTTTAATATTGTATCTTATATTCTTGGACCATTTTGGGATTACTTCAGAATGGTATCGTGAACATATAGAATGAATTCATTACATTTTTCGATTACTTTAAGGCTCAATTCGAAATAATTTCAATGTAATTTGAAGGCAATTTTAGGATCTCTCTATGATTATGATCGGAATCATTTTGAGACCAATTTAAAATACATTTTCCAATCACTATGAGATTATTTTAGAATTATTTCGACACCATTTGGGACTGTTCACGGACCACCTCGGAACTATTTTTCGTATCATTTTTCATATGAATTATCAGAGTATATTAGTTGTCGATTCGGGACAACTTCTGCTTTATTTCGTACTCATTTCAGGCCAATGATAAGATCATTTCAGGAACCAATTTGAAACAATTTCAGGATCACTTCGGAACTGTTTTAGATATTGTAACGAATTTACTGCAATTCCGCTTATTCCAAATTCTCTGCTAACGTTCGAATCACTAAACTTTATTCAACAACACTATTTAATAATGTAAAATGGCCTTTATTAAAGTACTTCAAAATAACACTGATAATTCACAACTTATAGCTTGCTTAATCAAAACTGATTCTCACGCCTCTACGGTTGGTGCTCTTATACTCTGTGATTTCCTCGTTGCATCTTCTAGGCGCTTCCAGAATTTACTTAGTTACTGGTATATAATTAGTATAGTAGTAGCTCTCATATGCGCGTGTATTTGTGAGCGAAACTTCCACAATTATAATTTCATACTTTTGGGAGCATCTCATATAAGATAGCTGAATGTGTTTGTGCGTTGCTTTTCTGCTGCGTGTACATACATATGTGTAGACATAATGTTGAATTATTGATGTGCATTTAAGTCACTGCTTAGCATCGGCTTAGAGATGACAGTACCCCTTAGTGTTGCTAATATTCGTAACAATATCATTTCGGGACGACGTTTAGTACATTTCGAGACTAGTTTGAAACTATTTAGGACTATTACACGATCACTTCGGGATAACATTTTAGGACTACTACCGTATTACTTAAAATTATCCTGTTATAAACCCGAAACTAGTTCTAAACAGTTTCGTAATCTTCCAGAATTTGCCTCGAAATTATAACTTAAAGAATTCCAACCTAAACCAGAAATTGTTCCGTATTTGTTACGAATCGCAAAAATTGCGAAGTGATTCTGAAATGATCTTTTACCTGTCCGAAGTTAGTTCGAAATAGTCTTGCAATGATCCAGAAATTGTCCGTAAATGATACCGAAAATAATACCCATATTGTCTTATATTACTGCTGAAAAGGTTTCGAAATAGTCTCAATATGATGCTAGTATTATTCTGAAGTGATCTTGGAATCGTATTCCTTATCAAACAGCTGCCTGGTAGTTGGCTACTTTCAGGTAATTTGAAACGAAGTGAGCCTAAAGAATGGCTTTGCTTCGCCCTCCTTTTCTGTGTCTCATGTCTAAGGCTTTTGCGTGTAACTTAACTTCTCTAGTTCATATCTCTTGACCACATTCTTTTCCTAAATGCCAAACAAATAAATAATTCATAAGTACACCACGATATTTAAAATTGATAATCTATTGATTTAACAACATGAGAAAGCTTTCAGTACATTCATGCGGCATGTCATTAATATATGTGAGCCGTAAGATGGAAAATGACTTTATACGAATGTTTCGTTGGCGAAAAAGTGCAAAATCACATAAATATTGATGTAATATTTGAACTCGCAACACTTTTCCGCAATTTGCAAATTCTCACCTCCTAACTAATGGACTACGCGAATCGGCTATTGGGTACTCACAACTGAGCTACAGATATAGACAATGAATGGGTTTGGTGGTTGAACGTTGGACGTTGGACGTCGAACTAACAGAAATTGCCTGCCGTGAAATGCCAAATGTTGCGAGCCACAATGCCATTTATCATGCGTACAAATGCTAAGTTTGTTGCGCAGGCGCAATCAAGATTTGAGTTGAGTTTGAGTGAGGGAGTAAAAATAAGGTGGGCTGTTTTTTGGTTTGGGGGGATTTGGTATTGTTGGCTTTTGGATAGCATTGCATTAAGATTTTGAAGAAATATTAACAATCGGACCATATTTTATTGCAGCCTGTGGCGACATGCAGTGCAGCAACACAAAAACCACAACAAAATAAGTAAGAAACACCAGGTAAATACGTATGTATTGACAATCTGCATATACAGCAGGGAACAGAAAAATAACACTAGCAATATTTTTCAAATTTCGTCAGTTACTTTTTTTTTGGTATTTTCAATATTTTAAGAAAACACTTCTTTGATTTTTGTAACCTTAAACTTTGCAAATCAACCTCAAAAACATCTTTGAAAAAATTCGGAAATTCTATAGCATAAAAGAGATTCCATAATTTTTATGGAGAAATATGTAAAACATCCTTCTGAAAAATGCAATGCTGCTTCCAGTAACATCACATGTATTCAGCAGCGTCACCACCCCACATTCATATAGTATCCCAATAGATACGGTTTTTGGAAATCGATCAACCGATTCATCATCAGCGATTCAACGATTCGACAGCGAGTCACTGAACACCGATTTCACCAACAACGGTTTGCATCAACCGGTTTCGCACACGTGCATCGCCAATACACCAATCCTTTCCACCTACATGCGCTGATCTGAGTAACGATTCCACCAACCACGGGGTAGTTGGAAATTGATCAACTTCTTCGCCATCTGCGCGTCGCTAATTCACCAATGTTTTCCACTAATAAGCACCGATCGTCAGGTATCATTTCCACTAACCACCGGTTTCTTGGGATCCACCGAATCGTCATTGCCGCCACCAACCACCCGTCCATCCATCGTAACCCCCCTCTACTGATCGATAACCCACGAGACCACTGCAAACCCCGCCACCGTCAACCGATACACTATTCACCGATACCCGATGATTTTTCACTGAATACGCCAGAAACCGTAATGTTTCCTTCAACTAATACCCACCCTCTTCCGTCCCCCGATTTCAGCGGAAGCCGGACACATTTTATTGGGATTTTGTAGTGAAATCAATGCAAAGCATTGCCCCGCAATTTATAGCTTCTTCAACCCAATTGTCAACCTCATCTTCACGTGGTATGGCTTAAAGCTTCAATGTGGTCATATTTAATCATTCCGGGCTTGTACTTTAATGGTGCTTGTTACCGAAACGTACCGGATCTATATCCGGCAAAGGGCCGTCAACATCGATAACACTCTCCAAAAACTTCGAGGATTGTCTTTATCGCTATAACAATAACAACTGCCGGACGCTGTCCACCAATCCTACATATCTCACTCTTTCGGTTGGTTGCGATTCCCCTACAATATTACCCCTTGGTACAGTTTTCCGCGACTGTGCGTGTGTGTGTATGTCTGAACCAAATACCACCGACAAATTAACGTGTATTCACTAATGGCGTTTTTTTTTTTGTTTCTGAAAATAGTGTGGCACTGTTTGTTCTTCTTAGCGCTCTCTCATGGGTTTGGTTGTCCCTTTCAAAAAAAAAATCCATTGAAGAAAAAAAGGGATCTCATTACCTACAAATAGAGCCATTTTCCATAGCGTCAAGTGACCTTGTTCAGAAGTTAGAATTTAAGAATGCAACATTAGGGTAAAATTTTTTCCAGAAAAGAAAATGGCATAAGAAAGTAAATAGGTGCCCTCGACTCTGGGTTGGCTGAGTGCTACTCCAGCCTTCGATGAAACCTACCTTACAAAAAGAAATATCAAAATCAATGCGAATTCGGAGACCCATTATTTGTACTTAGTTAGACTAAAACTGATTGCGTTACAAAACTGCATACCCAAAGAAATTCAACGAACTAAAAATAAAGCTTCGAAATTTTCGCAACATTTTTGGGAATTTTCGAGGTTTTTGCAAACCGTTTTTGATATTGGTCTGCTAAGATTTCCTCAAATCTATAGAAGTTGTTTGCTAAAGTTTCGAAAAAAACAATATTTGACGACATTTGATAAAAGCTGTCACTGCTATTTTCTGTTCGCTGCTGTACATATATATATAACAGATTTGAAGTGAGTTCGCACTTGCCAAATTTTTCAATTTGCAGTTTGCATTAATATAATGACTTTGTGAGTTACCCCAACCTGGCACCGCAGCCTTCTCTGCATTCAAGTGGCGGCAACTCTGAGAGACGTCCTGTTTGTGCTTAAAATAAATGACTATTCATGACTGCAACACTACAATGGTGCTACAACAATAAAGGCAACAATGTCAGTAAGTATGGCACTTTATGAATTTGTTGGTATAAACGTGATTGCATATCGCCTATGGTGAGACCATAAGCAGCGTGCAAGTTATGAAGGCTAAAACAATATAACAACAAAAATGTCTGAACAAATTTTGAAAAAAAAAAAAATATATATATAAAAATATGAAAAATTAAAACAAAAAATTTAATCTTAAAAATTTTGCACATTTATTTATTGCTATATTCTCTTTTTGTACCTGATTGGTCGTTGTTGTATTTTTTGTGTTTGCCTTTTGTTTGTTTTTTTTTCAGCTGCAATGGTGCAATAATTCACGCAGCAACTGTCAAAACAAAACACAAACACTTAACTTAATTTGTGAAGTTCCATTTGCTCTGATTCGAAAGGATCGAGTACGATCAATAAGCGTGCTGATTAATTACTGAACATGAAATTCGGATGAAACAGATTTGGATAGTGAATTAATGATGATAAATACGGCAAAATGAGAACGAGTGCTGTAACAATATGCATAATTTACTTCGTTAAGATATTTCGAAACTAAAACTTCGAAATTATTTTGAAACAATTTCATAAATATTTTTTGGTTTTTTTTCAAGGCAAGGAAATATGTAGTTTCAGAATGATTTCAGATATCATTCTAAAATCACCAAGTTTCTATAACATGCTTGACGGACCACACCTAGTCCTAATTCCACTTTGTATCAAAAACTATATATGTAGCTGTGAATCTTGCAATCTTGAATCCTTGGCAGCACTTATATATCTGACCGATATATATTTGACCGATCTTCACAATTTTTGATACAAAAATGGTGAAAATCCTTTTATCTTAAAAATCGTGCGTATGGGAGATATATGCTATAATCGTCCGATCCTGTCGATTCCGACAGATGTGTATTGGAATACTAACATATAGCAGCTTACCAAATTTCATCAAAATATTTCAAAAATGTTGGGCTAGTTAGCTTGTGTACAAACAGACGAAGATGCACGAAATAGGCGCTATGTACGAAAGACTTAAGAAACGAACTTGCACAGAAAATTATCCTTCAGGTATGGTAATTGCGCCAAAAGAGAAGTTGAACTAGTGCAAAACGACGCACAACCAGTACGCCCCACAGTGGAACAGATCAACGTTCTTATGCGTGTGCCCATCCCGACTCCAATCTTTTCTACGGTCCCATGCTGAATTTATGTTGCTTCAAATGTTGCCCAACATGCAAATGTAGTTTTTTCGTAGTGTACAGTCTTTTTAGTGAACTCTAATGGCAGGCTAGACTGTTTTGCGCTTAACACTTTTTTTCGGCAATTATTGTGAAATTTGTGCAAATTTAATTGGAATACCAGGTAATAGGAAAACCAGGTTTCTACAGAAAGAGGAGAATGGATTTTTATAATGAAGCATGTAGACTTAATTATACAAACCGGCAGGCTTCCTTTCTGCCCGAAAATTTGTTTTCGAACATTTCAAAAGGGAGCCTCGCTTCCCCTCTTCAATCTGTTTCCCATTCTCTTCTGTTTTACTTTCAGTTTTTCTTATTATTCTTGTCCATGCCATATTGAATTTATCTTCCTCCCACTAGCGAAACTAATCATACTCCAAATACTACAACCGCTCCCACTATTAAAATGTGTTGTATTTTCTTGCCTCTAGCTCCTCTTCACCATGCACGATTCCTGTTTCTCTCACGTATCTGCCCCCCTTCCTATTTTTCAATTTTTCTTCCTTTCATCCTTCTCTCTCTCGCTCCGTTCCCTATTCCCAATTATATCTCTTATTTTCCTTTTTTTCAGCCTATAGCTTTGTTGTATAACTCTCCCTTCTAATAGGCGGTGGTTAAGAAGGAGGGCGAAGATGCTTCTTAACCCCCGCTTATTGATATGACCATCGTTGACATATTCTATTTGATACCCATATTGTGAAAACACATTCTGGCATCATCCACATTTTAGTATATATACCAAAGTTGGTCCATATATGGAACTAAAACCCGCTTATAACGATCTACGAAACTAAACAGCTATGAATTTTAAAGTTGGGTCATCCGATCTTGAGCTACAAAGCTACCAACAGATTTTGTATTCGCTTTTATATAAGATTAACCTATTCGAAAGGTTGACTAAATAAAAAAATTCAAACAAACCGCACCATCCTAGCCCACTTTCCAGAAAGAAGAGCTCCAAAAATAATTTTTTTTTTTCGAATAGCTCGGCCATTGATTCACTTTCTGTTAAAAGTCTTTGCCAAATATTAACTTGGTCAGATTTGTAGCGAATTTCAAGCAAATTGAACCCTAAACTATAGTTTTTGGAATCAACCGGTCCTTGGTCCACTTTCCGGAAATAAAAGTTTCTTAAATAATGAGCCAGTAAAGGTGGTATCGCCGTGCCAAACTTCAAGCAAATCGCATCATAAATTAGACATATTGGAAGAGATTTGCCCCGGAAAGTGGACTAAATTGTGAATCTAATGCATCTTCAAAAGCCCCTTCAAACATACACACAAAATTTCATCAAAATAGTCTAGCCGCTTAGGAGGAGTTCAGTAAAAAACACACCTAAAGATGAGATAAATATAAATATATTATAAATTATAAATATCACTATTTCTAAATTTAGCCAGTAATTAATATTTTAATTTACACTGTCGATGATAATTATCTTGTAGTGATAATGACTTCAAGTTGAAATAAATAAATGTATAATTACCTATCATATACTTCCATGTTTTATCAATTATTTCCATCTTTTCACGATTTGCTTGAACTTAAAAGAGCCTAAGTTAAAGTTTCTTATATATTTTTGTACCCCACAATAAAAACACGAAATTTTCCAACTAAGTGACATATTCGATATCATAGCAGAAAACTTATCGCAAATGGAACTTAAGCTAAGTAGGCCTGGGAGATAATTTTTATCCACCAATAATCTTTAGCCGTCCCACTGTGCGCCGTGAAGAGGGTTAAAAAAGAAAATTACAAGGGAATACAGTTGACTACTTTAAAATAAAAATGACATTTTCTTGAACTCAATTGAAGCTTCCAAAATCCAAACAATGTTTCCTGAAATCCAGTTAATGCTGGCCTCCGTAGTGTGGTGGTAGCTTGCTCCGCCGATTACACCGAAGATCATGGGTTCAAGCCCTTGGCAAAGCAACATCAAAAATTTAGAAACTATTTTTTTTTAATTACACAGTTTTTCTAATCGGGGTCGCCCTCGCCAGTGATTTGGAAAACACTCCGACTGTATTTTTGCCATGAAAAGCTTCTCAATGAAAACTCATCTGCCGTGAGTCGACAAGTATTCCATGGGACTGACGATATTTAGAAAATATAAGTAAAAATATTTCCAAAAACTATAAAATAATTTAACAACCTTCATATAAAAACGGCACTTCAAAGTTGATAAACTCTTTTTAAAGAAAATAATCTTAAGATAAAATCAATAAAAAAGAAAAGTCTACAAAAATATAACGAGTTAATTTCAGACAATAATACACAGCAAGAAGATGGCCTTAAGTTTTTTATATGTCGATTAAAAAATAAATAAAAAGAATACGAAATATAAAAATGGCAAATGGAATATTGGAACGGCTTGAAAAAAAATATACAAAAAAATCATACCAATTTTAGATTAAGGCATTTTAGCGCTTTAAAGCTCACTCCGATGAGAACATGAATACAAAGTCAATCAAATAATTATGTGAACTTGAAATGGTCTTGTAGAAACATCACAAAGCTCGTTCTTGGTAGACCAAAAAGCTAAGTGTTAATATACAGGGGAGGCGAGGAATTTGAAGCAAAATTATAAAACAGCAAAAACTTAGTGATATGTAAATGTATAATAAAGGAATGAAAAATCGTCAGCAACGATTCAACACAAAAACAAATTCAATATTTGATTAGAGCGGAAGGCGATCTGTAAAAGGGACCAGTGGTAACGAAAAACATATATGTAACCCTGTCTATGAAAAGGTGGCTTATGACTCAAAAAAAAATTACTACTAACTGAATAAATGCATTGTTTATCTTTAACAGCTGTTTCTTTTTTGAGCCATAAGCCACCTTTTCATAGACCGGGTCACATATAGTGAAATGAAAAGATAAAAAAGGAAAAAAGAAAAATTTTCATTACAAAAAGAAAAAAAAAAAAAAAAGAATTTGAAAGAAAAAAGATATTTCCAACCAGAATAAAAAATAAATAAATGTAAGGCGCGATTAATTCCGAAGAGATTTTAGGCCGAGCTTCTCTTCGGAATTGCGTCGTGCTTCTTTTTAAATTTTTTTTCACAAATTTGCGGGGCGGGACCTACTTGTTTTATGCCGACTCCGAACGACATCTGCAAGGCAGATTGAGTTTCCGCTGAGAGCTTCTCATGGCAGATATACACTCGGAGTGCTTGCCAAACACTGCCAAGGTCCAACCAGAATAGTAAGTTTCAAAATGCACTTAATGAAAATGAATTGACAATATCCAATAAGCATTTAAACTCAAGTTAAAATAGAGCTCAAATTAAGAGCTAACTTCCTTCTCAAGTCTCAAGCGCTGTTTCTCAACAGGCGCTGATCAAAAGCACGACTGCTTAAAATCTCTCAACAGTTTGAACTGGAGAATGGTTGCCTGCTGTTCTACCCAGGCAGCGAGAAAAGGCCCAAGTAGCGCTTTAAGCGCCATTTTGATGGACTTTCTCCTAGAACCAATTAGTTATCATGTACATATTTTAAATTACTGAACAATGAGCTTGTTTTTACTCGAACCATTTTGTCAATTCTATAAACCTGTTGATGTTGATGTGATTTCTGGATCATTTTGATACCTCTCTTAGGTCGGGCTGCATGAAACCATCTAAAATTGGGTATCTAACATTTCCATGGGTTGGGCATACGCAGAAGAAATAGTTGACCATTTCCTTACAATCTTCTTGCTTGCACCTTCTGCACATGTCGTTGATAGGGACTCCCATTCTTTCTCCGTGTCCTGTAATTGCGGCTGTCATACGAAATTTTATTATCCTAGAAAATTTAATAAATCCTATGTATGTATGCTTTTTGGTTGTAGTCCATCAAAATCCGTTTATTTATCCTACTTGAGTCCGCAGAGTCCCAATTTTGAATAGCGGGTTCCTTTGAAATGGTTAGCAATGTGGCTTTTTATTGATGTTAGCAGTCGACGTACCGCTGCCTCAATCATGTCTTACGATGCACCGTCATTTGCCAGTTCATCCACTTTTTCATTGTCATCTATATTTATGTGACCTGGTACCCATGTGAGACTAACGGTCTCTAAGTTTTCTGCATTGCACAGCTTTTTCTTACAAATAACGATGACCTTGGAGGACGAAGTGCTGAATCCAACGCCATGATTGCTGCTTGGTTCTTTGAGAATATACATACCCCTTGACCGTTTACAGAGTTCTTCAAAAGGAAGAAACAGGATTTCGCTCTACCTAGTAGCCCTGCTTGAAAGATAACAGCTGAGTTTCAAAGGCGAGAGTGCGACTTCTTGTTCTTCGGAGAAGACTCCTGCACCAAAATCGCAGTGCATTTTGGAGCCGTCAGTGAATAGTTAGTTGACATCATGCTGACCAATCCGTTCTCAAGGGTATTCTCACCTTGAATTTCTTGTCAAAGTTCAATGTAGGCGAAGTAATCTTTTGTCAAATCCTTCCCTTAATACCACTGTGGCCATACTGCTTCTTCGTTCCAGCTTCTAGACTCCGTAAGTCTGATGGCAGAGGTAGTAGCTGTAAGACGATGTGAATACAAGTGGCAGCTGCTAAAAGATAACATTTATCGCATCTGTTGTACAAGATCTAAGTGATCCTGTTACCACTGCCATCGTACTTTTTTAGTTTTTTAATATTGTATTGCTTTTCCAAGCTATCGCTCCGTACGATAGAATGGGATTTATGACTTCTGTTTAAAGCTCCATCGCAAGTTTTGGTCTTAGGCTCCAGTTTCTGTTAACTATTCTCTTTCAGGAGTAGTAGGCGATATGCGCCCCCTCCTCTCTTCTTTCAATATGGAATTTTCAGTTAAGGTACTTAACCCTAGTTGAGTGCGAGAGCTCTGTGCCGTTTAATAAAGGCAGGCTTAATTGAGGTATTGGTTAGTTGCCGAAGAATATCTGTTCTATCTCCCTTGGGTTCACATCAAGACTTCGCGGTGCCACCCAGTTATGTAGCCTAATGAGCACACCCTGTAGTTTCACTAAACGCTGTAGCAAAAGCTCCCCAGACTGCGATAACAACGCTATCCACATATTATACTACCTTTACGCTATTCTTATCGAGCTCGAGTAGTATCTCGTTTAGTGCTACAACCCACGGTAAAGTGGATATAATGATTTTGAATATCACCTTGACAACTAAACATTTCTTAAAAGTTGGAAATTAATAGCAAAATGACGCTGGATATCAACTTGAAAACAATTAGTTTCTCAAAGGTTAGATAAATATTGTTTTGATGTTTGGTGGGTAGGGCGACGAATGACAAGCGAACAACACAACAAATTCATATGAAAGTGCACGATCGTACATATTTTTACATATTTATGAGTTCGCAAGGGTATTGCAAGTATTGAGTGGATACAACCAAAAACGTACCGAGAACAAATAGTGCGCGCAAACGATCCCAAACCAATCGGCCCAACAACCTAACAGCCCTTACCGCAACAAAATGCCGGTTACACTGAGAACCATTAAAAAGTTATCAGCGAATAAGGAAGAATGGGCGAGAAAAAATACACAAATTTTTAAAATAAAAATTACAAAACAAAAAACTAAAGCAAGATGTGTAGTACAAATGAAGCGCTTTACAAAAGAATTGAATTATAAGTTGAAACAAAACAAAAAACAAAAAAAAACCTTAAACAAAAAGGGAACGATCATCACATCAAAGCAAAGTTCAGAACGATCGACCAGCCAGCCAGTCATGCGCATGTGCCTTGATCGGCGGTTGGTTAATTATGCCGTGCACAGCTTCCAAACATTTTGGCTGTTTGTTTTTATTTTAAGTTAAATTATAACAACAAAAACAAAAACTTGCTATATAACTACGCCATCATGTTGCCACAAACGATCGGTTGAAGTATATATACATACATACATATAAGCATACACACTCAATATAATAATGTTGTGGCCGTTGAAGTTAAAATTGGCTTGCATTGATTGTTACCAGAATGCTTAAAGTATTAGCACTCAACAGCAGCAGCTCCATCAGTACAAACGTTCACGCATGCGCCATGTCTGCTGCATATGCAGTTTGTTTTTTTTTTTAGCCCCAACATCAATTTTTATTTTTTGGCGTTCATGCTGCATCTTTTTTTGTCCATTTTTATTGTTATTGTATATATGTATCTAGTTTGTATTATTGTGTGTTTGGTCATACGTTGTGCTTGTACCAGCGACTCGCATGTCATGTCCGCGCGGTGGGCTGTCAACAGCCGCAGGATGAAATGATCAAAATTGATCGCATAATGAACGCGGCGGCACGCAGCACACACAGAAATGACTGTTCGACGCATATGTAAAAAATCAATGCAAGTAAATTTCGATCAGCGATGCACCTAAGTCACATAAAACGAGGTTCCACCTACCAGTGTTCAATATGTTTTCAGTTTTGACTCTAGATACGATTAGGCTATTTCGAAAAGCCTAAATTTGCACCTTCGAATGAATATCTCATCTCGTGCGCCCCTTAGCGAATCTTTTTGTATCGTGTCATCGGCTGTCATCGACCTATGAATTACGTCTGAAATTTCAAGTCTCTAGCTCATCGAGAAGTTACTTAAAAGCTGGTTTGAAAATTTTTAAATTCTTATCTAATTATTTCGATCTGTGCGCCACCTAACGGGTTTTTTTCTTTTGTTGCATTGTCACGGTGTTCTAACTTATGTGTAAAGTTTCACGTTTGTAACTCAATGAGAAATTACTTAAACATCGATTGCAAGATTTGTATGAAAAGCGGACAAACATTCAACCGAACTAATATAAAGGAAGTAAAATGGCGTCCAACGTAGGTCTCACTATCAAGTGGCTTTGAAAAATAAGTGCGACTTCTAAGCTATATTTTAGTTAAGAATGCGGCTTCCGTACAACGAGATGAGTATATAAGATGAAGTAAGAGACATTTTAAGAATAGTTATGATACTCTTTGTTCCTTTCGTAAAAGGTTCGTCTCGTCTGTGATTCGTACTCCTGCTCATCGGAAGGTTATTGCCGAGTAATCGGTTGTCTATTGATGGGCTCTTAATCATGGGATTTTCATCGGACTGAGACCGCCTCATAATCAGCGCGTCATCGTCATGTCGTAAACTATCCATTTTATCGTCTGCGTTACTATACCGTTCCTACCATGCTGAACTAATGGTTCAAAATTACACTGAATAAAATGCAGCTTTTCTCAAACTTGACCTGCCGAATGTGTCGGCTGTGTAGTTCGGATGAGTAGTCGGATAGCGCTCCTATTGCGATCTGATAACGTGACGAGACGAGGTGATCACACGCCAATGAGGGCGAAACTAAGCTAATTACGCAGATATGGCGAAACAAATTCGAGGCAATGATGAAACGTAGACAGCACTTGCCATATGACAGGTTCTTAGGAAAAAATGCCTCGAAAGCCTTCAATAAGTTTTGATATTAAAAAACAAGATGAGAAAGGGAAACAATGGTGCGAGCTCCGTTTTACAACATACATCCCATCTTTCCCTGATTTTATATAGGCTTATAACAAATTTAGCTGACTAAGGCTACCTGGCGAAGACGACGCTCCGGCCGATATAGTATATCAAAGGATACCGTCCTTGGCTTCCTGATTACAATTGGTATGTATAATCGGCCAGTATTTATGGAAAGAGATTCTGAGTCGCGAACTAGAATCAGTCCCTAGTAACATACCAATATTCCTTACGACGTAGGGCATGCGCTCTTCCGGTGAAGAAACTAGTTTCACATCTCCTTCAATCAATAAACCACCTTTATTCGACTTAACTAAAGGTAATTCTGTTAGGTAGAATCACCTGCCTTTCAATTGGTGTGCACCACTGGAACTAGTACATATGTATCTGTATGTGTACAGTCCCACATAACAAAATTATTAAAAAAAACCGTACCACGACAACTTGATTGCTCAGACTAAAGCTCTGGGGCTTGCACTCAACCACAGCCGCTATTGTGGTTTAAAGAACTCCTCTTTCCTCTTGCTCACGACGCTACTCATCAATCTCAGCGCTGACTGCGGTAGTCAATTTTTCCATCATCATCTTCTTCTTCTTACGAACAGAGCTCATATGCATTCATTTACCATTATGCGCGCCACTCCCGCCTCTACCAGATTCAATCAAGAAATCAATGATCAACGTCGATCAGTGCAACGATCAACAATTGACGATCGTTTATAATAGCATTTTGAAGGCTTTAATAATGCGGACTAAAGTAGGCTGGAGCTCAATTTAAGCCTGTATCCGTATTAAAGCATAACTGCATACATATGTATGTGTATATGTGTCTACATGTAAACAGGCTTACATGCACTCTTGATCGACCGGCTTCGGGTATGAATGTATGTGCATAGATTGATTGCTTTGTTGCTGATCGCACCACAGCCGTTTGACTCCATGCTCCATAATGATTACCTCATTTTACTTCTTTTGAGCTAAGCTTTAGCCAATAATAATGAGTTGGACGACGTATACACAATGTGAGATTGGTTTAATGTGCCTTGTTTGGTGTTGTTGTTGCTGTATTTGGCGCGTCGGTAATTATATACAAAGCTGCGTTCGCTGGTAAATAAGCTATTATGCGTGCCTTAATTTTTCTTCGTTGATATTTTGTTTTAAACGCCTGGCTATTTGCGTGCTACCCCATAACAGATTGCTATTTGAGATCAAAAATTGTTGAGTTGTTAGTGTTTTTATCTTTTTTCTCCTTCTCCATTACATACGATATTCCGTTACGCTACTCAATTTGTATTTATTGTTGCAGTTGTTTTGTTAATTATATTTAATGGTATTTCAACGCTACTGGATATTTATGGAAGTTTTTTTCTAACAAATATGTATGTATGTACATACGTATTCATATTTCTAAAATTTGTTTTTTATATTCATAGCTTGATCGCATAAGTTCGACGGATAAATGAGTTATAACGCGGTTATTGAACTTTGGTATTTTGAACAGAGATTATTGTTGTTGTATGGTTTCTTGAGTAAATATTAATTCTAGGTGTTCCGTTGCCGGGAAAACCCACTAACACGGGATTTTCGCCACAACTCCGAAGATCTGGTTCGCGGTTTGATGCAGTTAGAGTTAAAAAAAAAAAAAAAAAACAAGTAAAGAAGGCTAAGTTCGGGTGTAACCGAACATTACATACTCAGCTGCCAAATTACAGCTTGCAAATTACCTTCTTTTAAAAGTGTGTGGTGCCACGCCCATTGTCCAAAATTTTACTAATTTTCTATTCTGCGTCTGGTGAACCCACATACCAAGTTTTATCGCTTTATCCGACTATGGTAATGAATTATCGCACTTTTTCGGTTTTCGAAATTTTCGATATCGAAAAAGTGGGCGTGGTTATAGTCCAATTTCGTTAATTTTAAATAGCGACCTGAGATGAGTGCCCAGGAACCAAATTTCATTAAGATACTTCAAAATTTACTCAAGTTATCTTGTTTACGGACAGACGGACCGACGGACGGACGGACGGACGGCTAAATGAATTTCTCTTTTCGCCATATCATTAGCAATTTTTTCAGACAACAATGCATGCCTTATATGTAAACATCTTGTGAAATTTCAGGCTTCTATCTGTTTAAATGATTATGAAATTACGTTAAACCTCTTATCTGAACAATCGGCCTTACGGGTATATATTATATATGTATATAGATATGAGACCGATCCTAACGATTTTTTCAGGCAATAATAAATTCCGTATTTGTGAGCATCGGGAAAAGTTGAAGCTGCTAGCGGTTAAAATGAAGAAGAAATTACGACAAACATCGTATCTGAACAATCGGTTGTATGGGATATATGTTAAATATACAACCGATCTTAACAATTTTTTCAGACAATATTTTATGCCTTATATGTAATTATTCTGTGAAATTTCAATCTTCCAGCTGTCAAAATGAGGAATAAATGACAAACTCCCTCTTTATCGAAAAATCGGTTATATGGGGGATATATGTATGTTATAGTGGTCTGATTTGGACGGTTCCGACAAATGATCAATCGAACAACCAAATATACTAACTAAATCTCATTAAGATATCCATAAATTTAGGGACTCGTCTGCGTTGGAACAGACAGACAGGCGGACGGACAGACAGACATGGCTAAATCGACTCATCTCGTCATCCTGATTATTTCAGTATACTTATTGGTGGGTCCATCTATTCTCCTTTAAGGTCTTACAATAGGAAGGCAACGGAAATTGGTAGAGAAACTCTACTTTCATCTCTTTGGGGTATATCGCGCCAAGTTACTCTACGTATGATTTACGCGACTCTCTCATGATATCCTGATCAACAACTTAGAAAGACCTTTGGTGCTTTGCCCGGGAGTCCCCCGATTACACCATTAAATGATATTACACAACCTTTATTTTGGCTAAAATATATAAATTTTATGTCATTGCTTGAATAGAAAATACTCTTATAAAATCAATGAAAACATGACCTAGTCCGTTCCCATTACGTATAATAGAAAACTTCGTCTAGCGTCTGGACTAGCTCCAGTGTCCAAATAATGGATTTGCTTACTTACGGGCCATATACCATATAATCCGTAAAGGACCAAACTGGATTTTGCCATACTTCACACCGTGATCAAGTTTAACCTCTACACCTGTTTTTAATCTCCAAAATACTCCCTGAAAGCTTAGGGACTGCCTTGGGAACGATTTTAACCTTCGGATGCGAGTATATTCTTCGCCTCTTGCGACTGGCATGCATAATATTGGCGACTTATATTGGCGTTCTGTCACCACCCAAGTTAAAAACGTAGGCTGCGTCTCTTCATTGTGGTAGTCCAAATAATTACAATGATTTCTGAAAAACTTATATTCCGTCATCAAGGATGGCGATACCAAATGTTTGTTGTTGTTGATTTTCATCTCTGTCTTTAGCAATACATTATTAGAAGAATTCCCTTATACGGAAGTTCACACCTTACGTTTGTTATTAGGTTGCCATTGTCATTCACATAGAAATCGGCGACGGTCATCCGCGAGATTTTCTGATTGCATTTTTGTGATCCATTGCTATCAAGCAGCATCTGAAGCTCCTCACATTCAAGCCGTGCGGTCCTATGTTTTACCATCTAATGATGTATTTTCTCTTAAAACAGGTTATATCATTAAATCAAATATTGCTCTCATTGCACATCGTGCATTTTCTTCGCTGCTCAGAGGCATACGTGTGTCTTGACCGCCTCTAGCTAATAGCTCAAGATTATATTTGGACCTCGTGGAGTGTCGATTCCGAACGGCAGCTGCAAGCAGATGAAACTTCACTGAGAAGCTTTAATGGAAAAAATATACTCAGAATGTTAACCAAACCACTTCCGAGGGGCTAAATTTAAAATATTTTTTTTTAAATTTTGATGTTGCTTTTTCGGGGCCTTGAACGCAGGACATTCGGTGTGATAGGCATATCATGCTACCTCCACTCCACTATACACTGTCTGGATATCGGGGTTTCCCCCACTTTGCTTACTTCATTCAATGGAGGTATCACCCTTCTTCTGCGGCCAAATATCGTTGTGATTAGGAACACGGGCAGGGCCAATACAGCTCTTAAAAAGCAACGCGCTTTGGCTTCACTAGAAGTCACACCGTTCTTTCGAAGAACTTTTCTCTCCACTACACATATTTTTGTAGTTCAACGTGTCCTCATTCACCAGCAATTTTATGCTTTCTTAGGATCTGCAGGCATGTGCCTGTCTTACTATAGCCCGCATAAGAGTTGATGAGTTGATACATGCTGAACACGAACTCTTTGCCTGCTGGTTTTAACAGCTTGGTCGTGAGTGAGTGCTTTCCCGGAGGTTTGTTATTTTTAGCCATGATATTGCAACTCTCAGTTCCTCATAGTGGGGTTATGGAGCGCATATTCCGTCTTCGGGGTTTGTCATCTCCTTCTCTATCTAGCAATGATAATACGACATCTCCACATAAGTACCTTAAGCACACTGTCAATGGCACAGATCGCCATTATTCGAAGCTCCTTATTTTTACGCCATTCAGCATCATGTTTCTTTCTTTTAAAAAGGGGTATATCTACCCTCTCTACCCTCTGAGCAAGGCTTATTTACACCATGCGCCGCTGCGTCAAAATGCATGACCTTGTCTGCAGCATATTTTTTTCCGAGACAATGAAACGTTATTGGTGCTATCAGAAGTTTTGGGCTCGCTGGAGCCCTATTATGTTCACATCTTTATGAAGTGAATGTGAGATGTGCGTCTGTTTCAATCGTTCTGCAATCGGCGAACGAAACGCTATCCCGATCTGATACTAAAAACAAAATATCTCGAAAAATACCCTACATTTTTTTGTTGTTGCAATCACAATCACAACGAACAAACTTACTTAGCTAACATAAAACATCGGTTCATACCATTCATCATCATGTCCAGTGTTGTGACATTAAAGCCGATAAAACCGACGCATGGCTACATTGTGACACAAACATGCAACAAATAAATAACACACAACCAAAAAAAATAAAAAAATAATAATAATTACACTTGTTACAACGCAACCAATGATCACTTGCTGTGATGTGCCTGCGTCGATGTCGATCGTGTCGGCGCATTTTAAAGGATACGCAGTAACAGCAGCCGCAAGAGACCACCCAAATTGAAACGGTGAGTATGGTGCAAAGCATTTGTTGAGCTGTTGTAATCACCCACAATCTTTTGGTGTAATATCGGTCAGTTAACAACATAAAAAGTCAATATAAAATACCTTTGACAATTTGTTTTTGTTCTACCTTTCATTTCTCTTTTTATATATATAGTGTGGTTAGTATAATGGATTTTGATTGCAACTGTTGCCCCATCAACGCTGCGGCCACACTTATTTTTTTATATTTTTTTTGTTGTTCAGCTTCCTTTCATGCTGCTCCTATCATCTATCAGCAGTCGGTTGGGATTCGCTTGTTTTGTTATTACAAATTATTTGAAAAATGCCGGCACAATTGTTGTGACAGCAAGTAGAGGCGCAACAAAGAAAACAAAAAGAAAACAATAACAACATTTTCATAATGTATTTCCTTGAAGCAGTTGTTGCAGCAAGCGCAGACACAGGCCGTTCACTACATCGAAAGAAAAAGACTGGTAAAACCAACCGAAATTTCTGTCAATTTTTATCCATTGCAACAAGATGTTGAATCGACTGCGCACAAATCGTTGATTCGTAATTGACCGTTCTAGTAGTCAAATGAACAAAAAAAGTTGTTGCGACAGCTTTGTATGAAAGTATCTGTGTTGCCATATAAATATGTAAATAAATGTAAGGCGCGATAACCTCCCAAGAGATGTTAGGCCCAACTTCTCTTCCAATTTGCGTCGTACTTCCTTTTTAATTTTTTTTACAAATTGGCGGGACGGGACCTACTTGTTTTATGCCGACTCCGAACGACATCTGCAAGGCATATGAGTTTCACTGAGAGCATTTCATGGCAGAAATACAGTCGGAGTGCTTGCCGAATACTGCCAAGGGGCGACCCCGCTTAGAAAATTTTCTTCTAATTGAAAAAGCTTGTTTCTAAAATTTTGATGTTGCTTTGTCCGGGGTGCGAACCCATGGTCTTCGGTGTGGTAGGCGGAGCACGCTACCATCACACTACGGCGGCGGTCATATAAATACGAAAATATGTGAATACATAAATACGCATGCTTGCTACATATACATACATATGAATATAGAAATGAAAATAGTAGTCACAAAACTGATTCTCAATTCTTTGAGTTGCAGCTCAGCTCATTCTCAATTTCTTCTCTCGCATGTAGTTGCCACACTTGATTGTTTCGAACAAAACTTTTAGTATATGTAAATGATTGACGTAACATTTTAAAAAGAGAACTTGTAAGTTATAGAAAAGTAAAGACACAAATCGCAGGAAGGTAATTCACCACTGGAGTAACTTTACATGTAGTTCGGCAAGTTTAGTTTTCGTAACACTTTAAGTTGTAACGATTCCAAAACCACTCATACTTTTATGTTGTCGGAAACATCAACATTAAAAAAGGATTTTTTTTTATCTTATTAGATGCGTTCGCGTGAGTGAAAATTCATAAAAACTTTGTACCCGATAGATAGGTGTACCGGTATCTCATTATTTGTTGCACAGTAAATTCAAAAAAGGATTTTTTCGTTTTGTGTTGATAACTGAAAAACTGGTTGTTTTCCCGTTTTGTGTGTTTTTCCGATTTGATGGTTTTCTTATTTTGGTGTTTTTTTTTTTTAACAAGTGGCACCATCGTCATAAGTACAAAGTAGAGAGCGAAGTGAGCGTAAAATTCTTTTTGAAATTTTCTCATGTATTGACAGTTGATCACCGTTGAAATGACCTGAAAGATAAGTCGTGTTAACAGAAAAATCAGTTAGATTGATTAGGAATCTGTCAATTTTATAAAATTTTGTTAACTTCTGTTGAAATGACTAAACTAATTTGTCCGCTTGACAAAGACCTCGATTGAATTAACCATAATTCGATCAATTTCACCGAATCTATGTTGGGTCAAGAACAACAGAAAAGATTTGTTGATTTTACTAGCACCATTTCTTTCAGTGTAAAAAGGATATTTTTGTGTAAGAAATTGTATGTACTTGTTTATATGTATTTTTCTATAACAACAACAGAAACTACTACAACAATGCACTTGATAATATTGAACTACAGAAAATGACATCAACACTAAAATAACAAAAAGGAACAACAAACATCTTTCAAAGGAGAACGATAAATAATGGTGTGAACTGAGATAGAAGCAAGTAAAGGTAACAAAACTCGAAGTTAAACTGGCAACATCAAAATTAATGAGCACCCAAGCAAGTAACAAACCAAAATAACTAATGTTAAGTTAAATGTGTTTTTTATTACGTGCATATACATCTGCACTTAAACTTTTTATGGTCTGCTAAGTGCACAACTTTATCTACACTTATGGAATTGGAGTATATAAAATCAGTACTTCCAAACTTCTTTATGTACTTTTTATCCGAAATGTAAAAGCCACGTTAATAATGATCACGTCAAAATGAAATTTCTCATGTTAAAGAGTTTTGATGCAAAAGGGAAGAACGAATCTGATGTGAGGGTGCTTTAAAATGTTTCATGCAAAATCGCATATAGCGCATCACCAGCGCCATCTGACATGAAGAAGTAGGCAACTTCCAACTTTTGTTGCAAGCAAAGCATAAAAAGAAAGATTTGACATATGTTTTGGCTATGAGTGCCTCCAGACTTTGCATGTGTTATTGTTTTTCCAATTCGTTGATACTTTTCTACTATTTGCACAATTAAAAACTGTATTTTAGCAAATGAGTAGGAGACAATATATGCTAGCAAGTATTTTTCTAGTATCACAGTGCTTCGAGAAACTTTTTATGTAAACGGACAAGCCAAAATAAGTTTCAACGGCTAAGTCTGAAGTTCTGTTATATATTTACTTACTTACTTACTCAATTGGCGCTTAAAATAAATGTAAGGCGCGATAAACTCCAAAGAGATCTAAGGTCGAGCTTCTCTTCCGATTTGCGTCGGGCTCCTCTTGATTTTCTCTACAAATTGGCCAGACGGGACCTATATGTTTTATGCCGACTCCGAACGGCATCTGCACGGCATATGAGTTTTCACTGAGATCTTTTCTTGACAGAAATACGGAGCGCTTGCCAAGCACTGCCGAGGGGCAACCCCGCTTAAAAAAATTTTCTTCTAATTGAAAAACTTTATTTCTAAAATTTTGATGTTATATTTACAAACGCATAAAATTTGCGCGATTGATACGATTTTCGCCTTTGCATTAAACCCCAATAACATGAGAAATTTCCTTGTGACGGGGCCAGAAGTATTTTAGCTCTATTGTTTTGACCGAAGTTGATCATTATTCTCTCTCTTTATCTTTCACCCCCCTGAATTGCTCCTTAAAAGTTAGTTTGGTTCATTGTTTACCACTAAATATTTCAAGTTAGGTTTTGAATTTATTTGATAATCTGCTATGGTTAGGACTACCTCATTCACAGTCGCATGGAGCTCACCAACAACACTTCCTTTTTTTGCTAGCCTTCTGCAGCCACATATTCGTCAGCAACTTCTTTATTCTTCCAACGCGCGCCTCCGTGAAGGTGATTTTTAGCACTCGCATTCCATAGAATTGACCCTAGAACAGATCCATGAAGTACGCCAACCGTGGTGCTTTGCTTTCTTGGTCCCTCACCCGTACACTCAGAGAAAAACGCCGTTCTAAAATCCAGCACCGCCGGACTCAATTCAAGCTTTTCATGTCCTTACTTTTTTGTTCTTGAAAAACGAACGACCTGTTCTCAGAACAACAACCTTGTTCTTGAACTGACATCCATTTTCTTGAAAAGAGAACGGCTGGTCTTAAAATATGAACAAATGTTCTATTAGTGAGAACGATGTTCTTAAATTAAGCCCAAGAAAAAAAAAACGGTACAATTCGTGTGTACTACAATGTTAAATACAACATTTGGCACGAGCTATCAAACAGTTGTAGTGGCCCAGCGGCTATGATGTTGCGCTTGCGATCGCGTGGCGCGGGTTCGATCACCGTCAAACTCTGAAGTTTTTTAAAACAATTTTCAAATAAGAAGGATTTCTCAATAAGAGAAATTTATGAAAAAAATACATTTTATGCTTTTTTTCAAATCTTTTGGAATTTTAATAATATTTTTCATTAATGACAAAAAAATTATTATTAATAAATAAATAAATGGGTAATAATTAAAAAAATTACCTTCATCCCACCAAAGATCAAGCAGAAACCGTTCTTGAACTGAGGCCGAAAAATGTTAAATCGACCACAAATCGTTCTCGAAGCGTGAGAAGGAAGTCCAAGTAGTGCTTGAATTTAGCACAGAAGGTTCACACATCAATACCAAACTGGTCATAAAATGCGAACGATGTGCTTGGAAAAACCGTTTTTAAAACAAGTTCATCGGTCACGAGTTAAGAAAAAATGTACTTAACAGACTTTTGTCAACGAATGTTCTTAATTTTGAACTGGTTTCGTTCGTTTTAGAACGATTTTTTCTGTTTGTGTATCAATGTTGAGTATTCTGTCGCTAAAATAGCTACCAATTTTTTTGCGCAGATGCTGTCATTATCTACTCCCAGTTCGCAGTGTTAAAAGTATTTCTTATATCCAAAGTAATCAGCGCACAGAGCTTCCTTTTATTTTGAGAGACAGTTGTGGCTTCAACGGCTACATCGACAACTGTTTTTATTGCAACTATCGTAGATCATGATTTCTGAAATCCAAGTTGACAATTTAACAAGCCACCTGGGTCCAGGGTCTGCTGCGGATTCTCCCTCACTAATGATAAGTTCGAGAATCTGTCCTATCAAATCCAACATACGAAGCCGCCTGTATGAGGATGGCTGGTTTAGTTTCAGAAAAAGAATCAGTCTTTGACTTTTCAATAAGCGGAGGGACACACCTTCTTGGAAACAGGTGTTTAAGAGTTCCGTAGATACTGATGATTAAAACCGTATCGCTGATTTAAGGCCTATATTTGGCTTTTCATCCGGTCCTGGGGAATGCAACTCTATATGTTCCATCCAGTACCTCCGGCTCTGTAAATTCTCTGTTATGTATGGGATTTTTATACCTTCGAGGTCCTCGCTTTGATAAGCCCAGTAAGCTTGTGTCGGGAAAAGTCTTTCGACGATTTTCCTCAAAAGTGTCACAACATATGTAAGCCAATCGCCAAGGATCGGTAATACCCATTAGTACCTTGAAACACGCTATTTTGATCTTTTTTATAGCATTTTAAGCGCTGTTTAGGGCCTTTCTAGACATTTCTGATCAAGGCTAACAGAAGAACAACTATACAATACCTCTATATAAAACACTAACTCAGGCCATCCGTAAAAGGCACAAACAAAGCCTTGCCGAGCATTCCCTGCCAAGTTCATAATATTGTAAGAGCAAATCTAACTTGACATTTACCAAAATCGAGTCAACTTCAACTTCGGCTTTTTTGACGAGTAGTACCCGCAGCTGCCGTGGTATGATAGGAGCGTCCTCCGCCGACCACACTAAAGATCCTGGGTTCACGCTCCGGGAAAAGCAACATCAAAATTTGAGAACAAGTTTTTTTAATTAGGAAAAAACTTTTATAAGCGAAGTCGCAACTCGGCAGTGTTTGGCAAATACTCCGAGTGTATTTCTGCCATGAGAAGCTCTCAGTGAAAATTACCACATCAGCAACACTCACCAAAATTAAACATATTATTTCGGTCCTTACTCGTTTGTTGAATAAACAACCAAGCAAAAATAATTTATTTTATTATCTTTCTTAATATATCTTACAAAGTTGAAGTATCTTCGGGTTATTTCAATAAAACACTTTTGAAATAAAATATTTTCATGACTCAAATTACACCGCACATAATAGGCTCAAAGATCAATCGGATAACTAACTGAATGTCAAACATTTGTCAATTAGTTAAAATGTGACAAAAGAATTATGGAGCTCTACAACGTCTAAGTATCCACTAAATGGTGTAATAAAATTTGTACATTACATAAGTCAAGACAAAAAGCAGCTAAAACTACAACAACAAACTATGACATACCCGTATATTGTGACAACAAATGGGAGTTCTGACAGTCGAACAGTGGTAAATGAGTACTTCGAATGAGTATTTTATGTACAAAATAGTAATCGAAGCGATGATATTGAAGATTAAATGTGTTAACATGCTGTGGCTAATGGTGGTGGTGGGGAATATAAAAACAAATGAAACGAGGCGAAATAGAAATAAAAATATAGAAAATCAAAAAAAAAAAAAAAAAAAATGGGATAGTTCTTAAGTAAGAGTCAGCGTTGGGGTAATGAAGACTTATAACATTTGAGAAACTATTGTCGTTTCAACAATTGGCTGCGCCGAAACCGAAGTTGGTAACAGGTGTTGGGTTTAAGTGTCTACTTGCGTTTGTAGTTGTGTGAAAGTAATGGTCGGATGTGGTATGGTTGAAGTTTGCGCCATTTTCATCTTCTCAATTTGGGATTTTTGAGGAGTGAAAATTGTTAAAGAGCTTTAAGTTGCCGCTTTTTGATTATTGAGGCCTTTTTGTGTGAAAAACCAAGGGCATACAAATTATTCTGCTTCTAACTGGTCAGAATTTTAAGTGTAAGTTAGATCATACATGCTATGGCCGCTTCGTTGGCAAACGAACTACACTCTTGGAATAGAATCAACCAAATATCTGAGAATTCTAAGACCCAGCGGAGGCCTCAAAACGCTGGCCGCCTTCTTGGAAATCGCTCATTTGCAATTTTTCATTATAATTGCTGCTAGCAAACATAGAAAGGGCAAGGGTTGAATAAGATAATGCAGACTACCGAAAAGACGGTGTCAGAGAGTTCATCCGATTTACAAATAAAATATCTTGAGTTAAGGACTAGCATGTTAAGGGGTTAAGAATGAAAAGGTACGAATGCTTGTCGTGAGAGTCGACTTAAATCCGCAGTCACGAAGATTCGAGGAGGCAAAGTAAGTAGTTTCGTAGGCAGTTGTGCTGGTAGATATCAGAAGTTGCTGATTCGGGCACATACAGGGTTTGTTTCAGATAAAGAACTGCTCAAATTCGCAACACTCTTTTAAACTTCCGGAGAGTATGTTTCTGGATAACAACGACAACAACTTAAGGAAGGCGCTGCAGATAAGCGTAAAATATAGCTCATATGTGGCAAAGATGCAACCTCTTGGGTTGTATTTCAGGAACACAGCGGTTCCACTTATCGCACGGGCACTAAATCTACTAAAACTGTACGGGTGGGGGTAACTGCTACCAACTAGAAGTCGTTATAGATCCTGAATAAATAAAAATGCTCTCCCTTTATTTACCGAAACTAGATGGGCCAAGGAATATTCCTCCCACAAAAATAACTAATAGACGTTTCACGGTTTTATTGAATGAAGCCATGTAATAAAGCTTAGCAGTCGTCTCCTTTTTCGATATTTGGTAATATTTGGAAACAACAAAAGAAGGAGACCTCTCTTTTCCCTTTCTTTCATAGCTGGGTACCAATAAAAATACTTTTGAAACGGAGCATTTTTCTTTCTTAGATTGGATAGTTCTAGCAAACCAACATACATTTTTTTTCGATTCATTTAGTCAATGCATCGAGCTGATGAGGAAGTGTCGTGAAAACTTGGAATCTTCAGTGCATTTTATCAATTTTGTAGTATATGAGATCGCTGTTGATATAAGCTGAAAAGGTTCCAAAGCGGAAATATGCGAAGTGCATTGCCCTAGACGAATTTGCGGTGGATCAAACAGTATAAATCTGGAGTGCTAAGATCCCAATGCCAATGTTTCGACAGGAAAAGAAGAAGCTCGTTTTATGAAACTTAATAAATCTGCAGTAAAGGAACTTCGGTGCCCTCACTGGATGTTTTATCATTACGCGTGTCAGAATGAGAAGGAAGATGGGTTCACAATACTTTAACGCTTCCCTTGTAGCTAAAAGCAGCATAGGTTCACAGGCGCACGGTCTTTGGCTTCATACACAACTTCGTCTGGGGAAGAAGATGGCTAAATAGGAGCTAACTAGAAAATACCTATTGAAACTTTTCCCACTTATTGGCTGCCAGATTACTGCAGCGTTTTTCAGGCGGAAATTACAGCAGTGAAGAAAGTAGCAGAATTTCTGGAGGAAGCCTGCTTAAGCTGTAGTCAAGCTGCGATTATGGCAATAATCTCACACAGTACTTCATCAAGAAGTGTTCTGGAATGCAACGAAGCATTGGAAAAACTGTGCTCAGGCCGGACCATACATCTTTACTGGGTTCCCGGTCATAAAGGGATAGAAGATAACGAAAAGGCCGATGATGCTTCCCAAGGCAGCCGGTTCTATGTACCGGAGCGATTCGGAATTTTTCCCGACCAAGGGCTGTCATTTCAGTGTAACCCCATTTAATTTGTTGCATCCCTGTTCGCACCTATTGGATGGGGCGAAGCACTGCTACAACAACAACAACAAAAGGCCGATGAGTTGGTAAAGGAGGGTGCAGCACTCGCTGAGTCGACGATGGGACATCTATCGGTTTGGGAGAAATCAAAAGGAGACAGGAGTTGCATATGATCCATCAAGCAGAAAACGCGTGGACAAAAGCGCAGGGCTGCAAAATTTCTACGATCATGTGCAAAGCCTACGATATTAGACTTATAAAGTGGCTAATATCTCTGACGAGAGAATACTAAAGGATCACGATGGGCATACTAACTGGAGACTGCCTTCTGGCGCCACATGCTTATAAGTTAGGCCTCGTCGGTAACAGCAAGTGTAGGAAGTGTGAGCTGCTGGAAGAAACGCGTGAGCATGTTCTGTGTTCGTGTCCTGCGCTCGCAAGGTCAGGGCACCAGCTATTAGGGGCGGCAGAGTTGCCAGATCTCGAGGCAGCAGCTGGGTCATATAAATCTGCTATTATTTGCCAAGAGGACAGAGTTGATATATAACATATGTCCTGGCACCTCATTGGTTCTTCCGTTTGGTCGTCAAACAAATTCTGGTAACACTATGGACACATTCAGTCTATGTGAGGTCTTTATTGACAACCCAGTTTAACCTAACCTAACCCCTCCCACTTATTGAAGCCATTCACAATTATCTTAATAAATATGATATCATCTCTTGAAGCAAAAATGTTGAAACACATCCATAATCAAAGAAAGAGTGTAGGAATCCAATGAAAAGAGGAAAGAATTTGAATTGCGAAAGGGCAGTCGGTTAGACCCACAAATGAGACCTGCAGACGTTATGTAAGCTATCTAAGAACTGAAATAGTTATACAATTTTATATTATTTGCAGATTCCATTAGGCGCAAACGCAACGGTACCGCGTATTTTCACAAACTACACATTTCGTACTGCTGCTGCAATGACCGCTGCTCAGCCACATTTCATGCAAGCAGCAACATATCAGCTAATCAATTAAACGACGCAGCTGCACAGCAGGCCACTGAAATAATTAATTTTAACGCCACAACACCTTTTGCCGCATATTTACGCTGACTTGGCCGAGACAAGCGCGACCACACCAGCTGAAATGCTACATAAATTGTTGTTGTACGAAATCAATTTGAATATGCCAAAAGTGTTGGAATGACAGCGAAAAAGCGAAAAAATAAAGTTTTAAAATACCAAAAAGCGCGTCTGACTCCCGCATACCACCCTGACACGAACTCTTTAGTGTCTCTCATCATAACTAAGTATTTATACATGCAATCCATTTGCATCCCAACTCAGTCACAGCAATCATATCAAAATCAACTTTTGCTCATTTAGCATGTTTTCACATCATACCAGCGATCAAAACATTTCATTTTTTAAAATACATAAATATTTGTACACTGCGTCAGCGTGCGTTTGGAAACCGCCGTCAGTGGGATGTGTAGTGCTGTCAGTGGCCGACAGATTTTGGATGAAAGTCATTTGTTGTTCAACGCGCATAATCCGTAACAAACTCAAGCTACAAACTCAAAATATTTACCAACAACTCTGATCGATGATCTTTGCTATTTGAGTATACGAGTACGAGTATGTGTGTGAACGCAGCTTGGAAGTGTTGGCGGAAATTGCTCTAGAGATCACTTAAGGAGGGTAGAATACGCACATGCATAGCGCTCAGGAGCAGCAAAAACCAAAAATGAAATGAATATCTATGCTGACTAAGCTGGAGATTACAAGTCGGTCAAGGTGTAATTTCATTTGGATTTGCTTGTAATCCGCTTGAAGGTAAAGATGATGATCAACAGGCAACATAGGCACAAATTTTTGTGTATAAATATTATGAGTTTTTTAAAAATGTGCAAGGGGCGTAATTTGTTTTTGTACAAGCAAAATAAATACAACATCATGTTATGGGATGTGATGAATAGGATTAATATGACAGCAGCAGCTCAGTATTGCAAAAATATAAATTCTTTCCTATTTATGTAGGTGATCTTGTTGATCATGAACAGCTGAGTACTGTTTGTGCACAAAGATAAAAGGAGCAAAAGGTGTATTGAGGCGTTTGACTTATGCAATAAGAAGATAAGTACGTGGATTACAATTTAGGATAGCATTCAAAATATCAAGTCACATATGAAAACTGGATGTATGCTGGTATAAATTACTGTTTCTTTTCTTTCTTATCGAAATATTTGTGGTAACTTTTATCCGGAGATTGTGCTATATACCCAAAAGCGCAGGGGCGTGGTGTATTACACATAGAACGGCTAAAAACGTAACGTACACTCCTCAATTCGTTGCTCAACCGTCTGATAGAAATTTTATAGAATAACATTACATGTCCCTGTCACTGCTTCTTTCTCTTTCACTACCTTTTTTTAACTCTATTTCGTACTCCTATTATTGGTCTTCACTAGGTCAAATTTGACCACAAGCTTGATATCACCACCAAAAAAAGGGCATGTCAAATGATGGCAATTGCGTTTGCCGTCCGTTTTGACTACGAAGTAGCAATTAAAATGGCCAGTAAGTGAAAACGGAAATTTCCAAATAGTGCCCATTAATTCATAATGGCACAAATGTGAAACAACTGGAGAAAATTAAATGTGAATTGAAATAGAGGAACACGAAGTTTGAGGTAAGGTTTTGAGCTTTATCGGATTCGAGGCAAGTATGGGTGAGCTTGAGGCAGTTTTTGATGTCAGACATAACTTTCACTACTACCTTTACTCTTTATCGTACACGTACCCTTTTTTTACCCTTACTCTTACTTTCACTCATACTCTTACTCTTATTCTTTTTCTTACTTTTCTCTGAATCTTTATCTTATTTGCACTTTTACTTATACTCTTTTTTTTCTCTTACTTTTACTCTTACCCTCACTCATACTCTTGCTATTACTCTTTTTCTTTCTCTTACTTTTACACTTACTCTTACTCTTATTCGTACTTTTACTATTTTTCTTTCTCTTACTTTTATTCTTACTCTCATTCATACTCTTACTCTTGGTCTTACTCTTCATCTCACTTTTCTTACTTTCATTTTTGCTCCCAAGGTAACACTTACTTAAATTTTACTCTTATTCCAACTTGAAGTTTTGCTCTCACTCTTCTTTTTGTTCTTGATCATACGCGTCGTAGTCTCACTTTTCCTGTTATTCTTACTCTTACTATTACTTTCCTCTTACTCTTGCTTTTCCTTTGCTCTTACTTTTACTTTTACTCTTGTGTTCTAATTCTTTCTATAAAACTTACTCTTACTTTTCCTCTTAATCTTACTTTCATTTTAATTTTACTCACTTTAACTCTTACTCTTGCCCTGATTCTTACATTTGTTCTCTTATTCTTCTGCCTTTTCTTCTCTTTTACCTATTTCTAGTTTTTCTCTTTACCTCAACGTCTTTCTCTCTAATTTACCGTCATCTCTCTAATGTTCCTTTTTCTCACATTTATATGCCCTCTCGCCTTTCTCTCCATTTTTTCTTGTATATATTTTCTTCCTTTTCTTTTTCATGCTCCTCTGCTGAGGAGGAGTATCTAACAGTCTCTCTAACTCTCGTTATCTTTTTTTATTTCTTCCTATTCATCTCCATCTTAATACTGACTTTGCCACTCACTCCATCACGGCTGACAGTTCGAAAACGCGAATTAGTTTCAAAAATGCTTTATCTCAGGATTTGGTTAAAATGTTGCCTGTTTTAGAAAATCTGCAGTATATTACCCTAAGGTAGGGTGCTTTTAAAAAAAATTGTGAAGAAGACGTTGTGTAATAAAATTCTAAGGTCCATACAAAGTTTTTTAATGCATGGCTTCTACATATGGGGTGCATTCCAAAAGTTTGCTGTGATGGAGAGTTTTTGAAAGGGTCGCCGAATTAGCCACCCACTCCACTTAGCTCAGGGGTCAATAAATCCTATCTTGTTCGAAATATTACCTGTTTATATTTATCTATCCTTCCATTTTTTTCTCTTCTTCTTCCTCTCTTCCCCCATACTTTTCCCTTTCTTCCTAATTTATCTATACTATGTATTCAAAAATATTTAGACGACGCCAAATAGGTTTGGAGTTTCGACGAAAAAATGCAATATGCTCATTATACTGTTTTCACACAGATGCTTAATGATCTCATTTCACCTTCTAATGAAATCGTAAATTTCGTAATTTCACACAGAAGTAACTGCTCGATTAGTATGAAGGATGAAATGCCAAGCGAGTAAAATGACAATGCTATATGACAGACAATCATGGCGGAACGATACAAGGTGGCAGCTGGTGACATACCTACAAACATAAAAAACTTCCATGTACTTGTAAATTCGATGGACAAATGTCACAATCGTTCTGCGCCGGTAGTTGATGTATCAAATCAAATAAAAAAGGTTATAATCAGCTGTTCGATGCGGCCACCTTGTATCGTTCCGCCATGTAGACAATGACATTTACTTTGACAAATGATATTTTTAAGCACTGAACACACCAAAGACTAAGAAGCGGAAACGGAAGCGGAACGCTGCCAACAGAGTTGCATTGTGCTTTTGACTTCATTAGGCATTCGATTAGCTACTAATGAAATAATTATAGATTCGAATTTTGTAGGGAAGATTGAGCTCAATAAGCGTCTTAACGTAGAAAACTGCCTTTATTATTTAATAAGCCATCTGTGTGAAAACAGTATTAGACTGGGTCGATTTATTAACCGATATCGCGCCATCGATTGTTGTAAAAACGTTTGCGATAACAGTTTTTTGAAAAAGAAAATATATACATTTTGGGTTTTGGGGAGTGTTTTGGTCGAAAAACTTTCCCTTTCATCATATTTTTTTTCGCTCGAAAATTATTTTTTTGGGTGGGTATGCGTTGTGGAACATTTTTTCCTGAGCCCAAATCCTATCGAAAAATCGGTGGCGCGATATCGGTTAACTTTCGGCCATATAAATCGACCCAGGTTAATGCTCATATCTGACACACAAATTTCACACACAGCAATTACACAAACAGCGCTAAGAAATTCGCGGGGCGCACTTAAGTGAATAAATTCCTTCGCGCTGGTTTTATGGTATCAAAACCACAAAAGGTGATAAGGGTCAGCTTACTACATTTTTTAATATTGTGCTTTAAAACAATTTAATTCAACAAAAAAATGCTACGTGGTATATATAGCGTTAGACTTTCTTCCAGATTTCTCTGCTGAAATGCATAGATTTGCTACATTTTCCTTTGAGCGGACCACCAACACTTTGGTGTCGCGCCTAACTTTTTTCACTTCACATTACACATTTAAAAGATCTGCTTAGCCGTAATTGATCGCCACAGGATATTTGATATTTTAACATTTTTTTGAATAAAGTACGCCCGTACAGTATGCGCCTTAGCTCATGTGTACATAAATTACAATCCACTTGTGTCTCATTGTCTTGCTAATTGCTTGTATTTCATCTGTGATTGTTGTCTTTAATTGCATATTGTTATGGCACATGACTTGGTCGGTGTTGTTTTTTAGTTGCCGCGCTTGAAATTTGAGATATAGCACTAAGCGGTACGAACTCATACTTGAGGAAAACTTTCTTTTATGGGACGTCATGTGATAGATAATATTTTAGTATGTACTTTGGGCGACAAATTTTTTTGAGGAAGAATTTTACGTCGATTATAGAGGCGTACGTGTAGAGGGAACTACTCTTCCTTATAATATGACGCCAATGATATTTTGCTGCCCGCAGTGCTATTCTTCCCTTCCTACTTTCTTGGGGTTAGCGATATCATCTCGACTATCCACTATCATTTTCTATGCCCCGAAGGTAACTGAGTACTTTTAACTGAATAATCGCCGTGTTTATACTTGGCCCCTTTGCTGACACCATTCCTACCCATTTGTTTCTGTTCTGCCACCAGTAAGCTCTCCGTTGATATACCCCCGTCTAACAGCTTCTTATGCTACCTTGTTTCTGCCGCTTTGCTTACAGCCGGTCGATTCTCAATGCTCCACGTCAGGCTCGTTGTAGAAACGAGTATTTGAAGACGTCCGACCTTGACCGCCCCGGTTGTAAAATATGTATCAACTGATTCGTTCTTAAAAACACTTCCCCAAGGTTAAAAGGAAAAGAGTTGTTTGAACCCACGAACCTTCGAGTCTGTTAATTTTAAATGCCTCCTAAAAGTCCTCTTGGAGGAAATTCGCACTTCTCTCATGAACCTTGGACAGATGAGCATGGGTCGAAAATACTTATTCTAATCGGATACGCAAGTCCTTCTCACCAAGAACTCAATCGACTCTCTAATGTACATATTATAACAAATTCTGGGGATTTATGATATTTATGCACCTTCTGCTAACGTTCGAATCGCTAAATTTTTAATAAATCACAAAAATATTCAGTATTGGCAACTGGGCTTTATTTAGATTACTTTGGGAGTAGTACTTCACAATTCACACATATCAAGGCTCGATGACAATGCATTAATGTGATGGTGCGGTGACATAAGGTCAACGGCCATAAGGTTAATTGGCCTTATTACCACTTTGAATGGCCATAAGTTTGATTGAAACTTTGCACACGTGTCAAGGGTCGATGACAATGCATTAATGTGATGGTGTGGTGACGTAAGGTCAACGGTCATAAGGTCAATTGGCTTTATTACCACTTTGAATGGCCATAAGTTTGATTGAAACTTCGCACACGTATCAAGGCGCAATGACAATACAATAATGTGATGGTGGGGTGACATAAAGTTAACGGACATAAGGTCAATTGAACTTATGACCACCCCAAATGGTAATAGATTTGAAACCTTGCACATAATACGAAAAACGCATTCCTTTATTAATGATAGAAGTGGATGCATGGCACATCTACGAAAGAGCATACTGGAGCCCTTTTTTAACACGCTTTTATTAACTTGGCCTGTATCTATGTAACGGAATTTTTGAGCTTAATTTTCACTGGTTTCTAGAAGTCTGATTAATTTAAAACTTTGCACACGTATCAAGGACCGATGACAATGCATTAATGTGATGGTGTGGTGACATAAGGTCAACGGCCATAAGGGCAATTGGCCTTATTACTACTTTGAATGGCCATAAGTTTGATTGAAACTTTGCACACGTATCAATGCTCGATGACAATGCATTAATGTGATGGTGTGGTGACATAAGGTCAACGGCCATAAGGTCAATTGGCCTTATTACCACTTTGAATGGCCATGAGTTTGATTGAAACTTTGCACACGTATCAAGTCTCGATGGCAATGCAATAATGTGATGGTGGGGTCACATAAGGTTAACGTACATAAAGTCAATTGAACTTGTGACCACCCCAAATGGCCATAAATTGGAAACCTTGCACATAATGCGAAAAACGCATAACGCATTCCTTTATTAATGATAGAAGTAGATGCATGGCACATCTACGAAAGAGTATACTGGAGCCCTGTTTAACACACTTTTATTAGCTTGGCCTGTATCTATCTATATATCCATTTATACATGTATGTATGTAACAGAATCTGGAGTGGAGCCGAGAGCCCCGGTAATGCAGAGCTCCGAACTCCGTTGCACCTTTTGAAGCATTTTAAGATAGTTACTTTTAGCTAGTGCAGGCCACCAGACCAAGGCACCATAAAGAAGAATCGGGCGCACAATGGCTGTGTAAATACAGTAGGTCACCTTAGGGGAGAATCCCCAGGAGGTGCCAATTGCCCTCTTGCACGATGAACAGCTCTGCTGCTGCCTTCTTGGATTGCTCCATTATATGGTTACTCCATAATAGCTTCCTATCCAGAATGACTCCCAAATACTTGACTTGATCGCTAAACGCTAAGAACGTACCCCCAATTCTTGGCGATGTAAGATTTGGTACTTTGTACCTCCTCGTGAAGAGAATAAGGTCGGTTTTATCCGGGTTGACTTCCAAACCTGTGGCGGGTTGTACTCCTGGAGCAGCTCCACGATGTCAGCTGGGTGCGTTGGCGTCACTTGAACCCAGGCTCTCGCCCTTGGGCGTGAGGGGATATCACGCGCCTCCACTACCTTGAGGCGCGCGTCCGAATATACCACCCCTATAAGCGTGATGGCGGCCCTATAGAGGTTGACCGACCTGGCGTCGTCATAGGCAATTAGCTTGACATTGCCCTGGAACCACCATGCATCGGTGTAAGATGGCGGTGGACCAGGGTTGTCTTTTTAGCCTTAACGGCCATCGTAGCGAGCGCGGCCTCGATCCACTTCCACTGTTGTTTCGGGATCCTACCATCTTCGCTGCTCTCGTCTATAATGCCAATGATCTGCCGACCCTTGGCAATTTCGGCGAAAGACCGCGTCCAGCCTCCTTGCTTCTTCACCCCACGCTTTTTACTCTGAATTAAATTATTCTGTTAATAACTTAAATTTTATTATAATTTTATTTTGAGGTGATTAACTATAAACGATTGTTTGACCTTCCACTACTGTTATATAACCTCTTTTTAATTGAAAATTATTTTCTATTTTTTAGTTCGGTTTGTTATAAAAGCGTGTTTTTTTAGTTTTCTTAAACTATTATTTATTCAAGAACAAAAAAGTAAGAACATGAAAAGCTTGAATTGAGTCCGGTGGTGCTGGAGTTTAGAACGGCGTTTTCCTCTGAGTGTATTGTGAGGATAACCGCCATATCTAACGTTGCTTTCTTGTTGGAGCCTTGTTGGTGTCATAAATGCTTAGTAAAGCTTTGAATCAAGCTGTGACTGTTTGACTTTGCGTTTTAGTTCAAATTTTTAAAAATCTACTGACAGCTATCATTCTAATTTTGAAAAACTAAGTAGCCTTAAACTGTTATTTTTACGCTTTTTGTTTCGGGTTCAGTTTTTAAGATGAAACAATTTCAGACGCTGTTTATTTTGGATGCCTGTTTGAAACAATAACATTTGCAAACGGTTAAATAGTTTTAGTTTTTTACGATTTCGGATTCGGTGTTGAAAAATAAGACAGTTTAAAATGCTACAATATTCATTTCTTTCTCCTTTCGAAATTATTTTGGATTCGGTACTAAAAAAAAAAAAAAACAATTTTGAACGCCACCGATTTGGTTTTCGCGTTTTAAAATTTATTTTGAATTCGGTTTTGAAAAATAAAACAATGTCAAACCCCCACGATCTTCGTTTCAGCGTTTAAAAACTATTTTCGGTACTGATAAATAAAACAGTTTCAAACGCTTTCGACTTGGGTTTGGAGTTTTAAAAATTATTCTGGATTCGGTTTCTGACAATTATTTTGGATTTCGTACTGAAAACTAAAACAGTTTCAAATGCTTAAGTATTTGATTTTGGGTTTTGAAAATGATTTCGAACTCACTACTGAAAAATAAAACAGAAGGAATTATTTTGAATTCGGTATTGAAAATTAAAACAGCTTTAAATGCTTACGGCCTTGAAAATTATTTCGGATTCAGTGAACAAAAATAAAACGGTTTCAAGTAATTACGATTTTGGTTTTGGTTTTAAGTAATTATTTTAGGTTCGGTTTTGAAAAGAAAAACAGTTTCATATGCTTACGATCTCTGTTTCAAGTTTTAAAAACTTTTTTGGATTCGGTTGCTAAAAATATTTTGGGTTTTTTATTGAAAACTAAAACAGTTTCAAACGCTTACGAATTTGAGTTCGGGTTTTGAAAATGATTTTGAACTCACTATGCACAAATTAAACGGTTTCAAAAAATGACGATTTTGATATTTAAAAATTTATCAGTTTCAAAAAATTTGGATTTTGGTTTCTGGTTTAAGAAATTATTTCGGATTCAGTATTGATAAATGAAACAGTTTCAAATGTTGGGGTTCCGGTCTTCAAAATTGAAGCAGTTTCAAACTTCGGCAATAATTTCGGTCTCGGTTTTGGCAATAAACCAGTTTTAAACTACAACTGAAAAGTTTTCAATTTCATTCCATGTTTACAACTCACTTTAGCTGAGTGCAAAAACAAAGTAAATATGTCAATCAAATGTGTTAAATTGATAAAATAATTTTGCTGCTCTTTGCAAATTAAATCGCAAACCGGCAAAAAAGCCATTACGCTTTCGCTACTTAGATAACATTTTTATTTTTTTTTATTTTACTTCTCCTACTTCGCGACCCCGACTTTTTTCCATTGGCTTGACAAAAAGCAACATTACGGCAGCAAAAGTGGCAAACAGTAGCAAACAAAAGGAATTATTGTGGGGAAAATCATTCATTTTCCATTTAGATGAATAAACATAAAACGCACGCGAGTTTGTTCGAATGTGCGAATCGCGCATGCGCAACACTTGCACAACAAACAAAAGGGTGCCGCACACAGGTGGCAGGGGCGTTTTTGAAACACAATCGCGTTCGCATTATAAAAAGTTACGAACGCCAAGTGAATTTAACACTGCAAAAGCAATTCAAGCAACGCAAAACGTCCACAGTTGTTGCCACTGTCATTTCCGCTCATTTGCCGTTGCACGAGTTGTTGTTGTTGTCACAATTGCAATTGCTAAGAGAATCGTTGATTCGTGCGCATAATTACATACAGTTGCAATTTTATTTGTGTGTGATCGCGATTTTTCCAACATTTTTCTACACTTTCTAGCTTTTTATTTAATTTAATTTTATTGTTGTTGCAATTATATGTATGATTGCCATTGTGCCACTGTGCGAGTGTTGTGTAGTGGGAAAAAAGTTTCCTAGTCCCATGAATATGGGGGGCAACTACATAAAAAGCAACCGACATATAAATAAAGTTTGAGGTGATAATTTGTTAACAACTCGGTTGGTAATTGTTGTTCCTGCAATGATTGTTTATATTAACAGCTTTTAGTTTTTTGTTGTTGTTTTTGTTGCTGGGTGGAAGGCAAAAAATTTGCAAAGACTTACAGCATAATGGGAAAAGTTTTTACGATTGCAGCTATTTTACAATGTGACAGAAGTGGTGGCAGTAATTTTACGAGTCTGATAGATGAACGTTTTTAATTAATTTAATTAGCTGAGACTTTTGAAAATCTTTTAAGTAATCGGAAAATTAACAACTTTCACATTTTTTTTACCATTATATTAAGTCGCTTTCATATTTGCCCCCTCATTTCCATACGAATTTTTGACCCACGGAAAAGTCTTTTTCGGTAACTTCCCGTGAGCTAGACACTTGATACTTAGAACATAGTTCAGATCTCAGAGACATTACAATGCAAGTGAAAAAAAATCCGATAGGTGGTGCACAGATTGAGATATACAGAAAATTTATTTTAAAATGGAAATTTTACGATCGACTTTTAACTAACTTCTCGGTGATCCAGAGACTTGAAACTTAGCACATAGTTTGCGAGTCGATTGCACTACAATTCGTGGAAAACAAAATGCCGCCAGGTGGCAGACGAATCGAGATAAAGGAAAATCCCTGAAAAACGCAGGGAATCTTGCAATCGATTTTTGAGTAACTTCCCGGTGAGCTGGAGATATGAAATTTGAGCCGTAAGTCAGAACCCGGTGACAATGCAATGTTTTATCAAAAAAAATCCGCTAGGTGGTGCATGAATCGAGATATTAGGAAAATAAGTTTAATTTGGGAATCTTTCAATCCATTTTTAACTAACTTCCCGGTTACCTAGAGACTTGCGACGTAGCACAGGGTCGAGACCCGGTGACAATACAACTTATAGAAAACAAAGTTCCGCTAGGTGGCGTGCTAATTGAGATAACTAAAAATCCCTGAAAAACGAGGGGAATCTTGCGATCGATTTTTGAGTAACTTGCCTGTGAGCTAGAGACTTGCAACTTGGGCCGTAGGTTAAAATCCGGTGACAATGCAATATTTGATCAGAAAAAATCACGCGGATCTAGATAGGAAGAAAACAAATTTTAATTTGGAAAATTTCAATCCATTTTTAACTAACTTCCCGGTTACTTAGAGACTTGAAACTTGGCACTTAGTGAGAGGCCTGGTGACAATACAACTTATAGAAAACAAAGTTCCGCTAGGTGGCGTTCTAGTCAAGATAACTGCAAATTCTTTAAAAACGGGGGGAATCTTGCTATCAATTTTCGAGTAACTTCCCGATGAACTAGAGACATGAAATTTAGCCGTAAGTCGGAACCCGGTGACAGTGCAATATTATATCAAAATAAATCCGCTAGGTGGCCCTTGGATCGAGATATTGAGAAAACTAGTTTTAAATTGGGAATCTTGCATTCGATTTTTAACTAACTTCCTGGATATCTAGAGACTTGAAACCTGAAATATAGTTTAAAACTCGGTAACAATGCAATGTTTGATCAAAACATTTGAGCTGCGTAATGCACAAGTCGAACTATTTACAAGATTAGGCCATACCTTCATGGCTAGCCTCCTGAGTGTTGCAGGTGTTGTAGAATTCCCCCTCGTTGAAGGCCCAACTCAATGCAAGTCCTTGCATACTTTTAGGCGTATGCGAATTTCACCACGATTTTCAGCTGTGCAAATAAGGTAGCTGACAAACTAGGTGGATTTCTCTTGTTATGATGCGAGGTGGAATTCTGTTGTTTTCGCCAGTGTTGTCAGCGAAAATTCCACTAATTCTCTTAAATCTTGCTATTTTGAACAAATAAATAAGGATAAGAATTTTCACTTAGGAATTACTTAAATTACTAATCAAAGTTGCAATTGCCTTTTTGTAGGCAGTACTAAAAAATTGAAAATAAAAAGCTGATAAAAAAATTTTAAGGACTACCTTTATATAAATGGACCAAAAAATAGAAGGCAATTTTTCCCTTAATACAGACATAGTCGTGTTGAATTTTGACTAAAACACTTTAACAATTGCTCTTGTAAAAGAATTTTGGGATTTAAAATTATAAAGGTAGAAGTGAGAAGGGGGCCCTTCCCCACATTTTCTTTGTACTGTTAGGGATTGACCTCATATAACTCCTTACTGAATTTCAATGTTCTATCGTGAATACCTTCAGAGTTATGCAGTACCAAAGATTACATTTTTATGGGAGGTGCCAGTTGTTTGAAAAAAAAAAAAAACAAAAAAAATATTTTTTGGGTTTTGAGGAGTGTATTGGTCGAAAAATTTATTCTTTCGCCATTTTTTTTTCGGAGGCTCGAAAGATATTTTTTTTTTGGGTATACGTAGTGGAACTTATTTTCCTGAACCCAGATCTTATCGAAAAATCGATGGCGCGATATCGGTTAATAAATCGACCCAGTCTAATATGTATACATATGTATATAGAAATGTAGATATAGATAGATGATTTTACTCATTCCATTACCTTTTTTTATTGTTTCTGAAAATTGGCTACATAAATTTCGAACTGACCAAATAATGCCAACTGTACCTAGGTGGGAATAGAGAGAATCAATTATATATACCCTAATGTAGGCAAAAGACACCATCCGCAGTCCACTCTCTCTAGGGACTAACCCTTCGATTTTTTGCAGAGATATTATTCATGTGTAATTATGGTGAAAATCGTGTTTACTATTTCTTGGAGATGGTTTCCTCATTTTAGATAGATATTATTAAAGTTACATATGCGAAGGACCGATCAAATTTATTGCGCCAATGGTATATTCGCACATAGACGGTTGAAACTGCGTGGTCCAGGGTTGGGTCCGGCTCTACGAGGTGTGAATGAATTATGAAGCTCGAAGTAGCCATCGACAAAATATTTTCTATATTCACACCCTAAAAACATTTCACCGCTCATTCTGCATATGTATGTGTATTTTGTATACATGTGTCACACAATTGCCGCCATCATTCTTAATAATTAGTTGTATACAGTGTTACTTGAATGGGGTTGGTTTTGCGTAGAGCAAAAAAAAAAATAAAATATTGTTGCGCAAAAGCCAACTAACAACTGCCATTATTTACCCTTATGAATTCAACGCTATGCAATTGATTATGTCATTTCCTGCCATTGTTACAAATCCTTTTTAAACTTCAGGCCACAAATAACATATCTACCAACTATGAATTAACACTCGCCATTAAACGGGAAAGCAAAATGACAACAAGAGGAAATTTGTATATCATGAGTATACAACCAGTGGCGTAGCAATAGGATGGCAGGGCTGGCAAAATGCCACGGGCCCTGACCTAAGAGGACAACGGGCCAAGAGGCCACGAGCTCAAAAATATTTTTTACATTGTACCTGAGTATTTTATTTTATTTGAAAAGTATATTTTTAGAAGTTCTGATTAAAATGGAAAGTGGGACAACTAAAGGCCATAATACAGTTTCAAGTTAAACGTTAAGCATTTCAACCAAACTAAACAAAACGACGGTGATTCATTTTAAGAGATGTGTACGTTACACGTGAAAGAGGTTATTGATATGCAAAACTTTTTTGAAACAATACAATACAATAAATTTATAATTTTTTGGGCATAGTATCAAAAGATGGAATATTTTAGCAAGTTTTATATCTAACTAGCAGACCCGGCAGACGTTGTTCTGCCCTAAATTTTGCCTATCTGCATACATTTTAATAAGCTTTTTCCGTCTAACTCTGCCCTCCCCCCACCCCTTTTCACTTTTTCCTGATCCTTTTATTCACTCCTCCCTCCGTCTTTTTCGCTTCATCTATCTCCATATTCGTCTCATTCTATATCTTTCTCAGTCTCATTCACCTTCTCTTTTCTCTTCTCTCACGTTCTTCTCATTCTTCTTCATCCCTTATTGCCTGTCCCAGAGGGCGGTATGTATTTTGTTCCAGTCCCAGTGCCACTCCGAGTCTCAGTCCCAGTCCTAGTCCTAATCCCAGTCCCACTCCGTCTCTGGTCTACTTCCCGGAAAAAAGGATCGTAAATACTAATATAGGCAAATTTATATACCAAATTTCAGGAAAATCGAATAGGACCTTTGTAAATTGGTATGTTATTTATCAGTTTTGCCAGGTTGATGCGACTAAATCGAATATCACAATGAGAATTTCTTTAGAGCTCTCAGCAACAGCTTTTATTTCATATCTATATTACCCATACATTCTAGGGTCCACGTTTTGGCCTATATCTTGAGATCCCAGTCACCAAGCGGTATAATATATTGCTCTGTTCTAAAGCACTTATCAACAGCTTTCATTTGATATCCATATTATATAAACACATTCTAGGGGTACCCGCGTCCACGTTTGAACAAAATCGACCAACGCATTTCTTCAAACACCGGCGACCAACTAACACACATTTTAGCCTTTCCTTTTATATATATAGATTTTTATTTTTCACACTTCACTATAATATTAAAACGAAATGCAGATATTCGTTGCTTTTGAAATTCGGCTTAAAAATTCTACATGGATCAACTAAAGACTCTCCTGAATTAAAAAAAAATGATATTGCAACTATAAACTGAGATATAACCTATCCTATATTTCAAGTTAAATCAAGCTACACACGGGGTGCGAAACAAATTCAAAATCAGTTCAGTAGTTTAGGAGTCCATCGCGGACAAACAATGTGACACATGATTTTTATATATAAAGATAAAGAAAGTGAGTATTCAACTTCAATAACATTAAAAACATTAAACTCTACTAGATACGCAGGACTTTATGATGTCGTTTTTGCTTTGAAAGTTTGGTTTGTGGAAGTCCAAGGAGTCCGTTCTAAAATCCAGCATCACCGGACTCAATTCAAGCTTTTCATGTTCTTACTTTTTTGCTCTTGAAAAACGAACGACCTGTTCTTAAAACAATAACCTTGTTCTTGAACTGACACCATTTTCAAGAAAAGAGAACGGCTGGTCATAAAATATGAACGAATGTTCTATTAATGAGAACGATGTTCTTAAATTAAGTTCAAGAAAAAAGAAACGGTACAATTCGTGTGCACTACAATGTTAAGTACAACATTTGCCACAAGCTACCAAGCAGTTGTGTACATGTAATTCTCAAACTTGTTATGAAATGTTTTAAATATATATTCAGATTGCATCATCAAATAATAAAAATTTCTCGATAAGAGAAATATATGAAAAAATGCATATTATGCGTTTTTTCGAACCTTTTGGCTTTTAATAAAAAATTATTTATTAATAAAAAATAAATAAATAATGGGGTAACATATAAAAAATTACCTTCCTCCCACCAATGGTCAAGCACAAACCGTTCTTGAATTGAGACCGAAAACTATTAAAACGACCACAAAACTTTCTCGAAGCGTGAGAACGAAAAATCTTAAATCAAGCCCAAGTAGTGCTTGAAATGAGCACAGAAGATTCACACATCGATACCAAACTGGTCAAAAAATACGAACGGTGTGCTTGGAAAAACTGTTCTTAAAACAAGCCCATCGGTCACGAGTTAAGAAAAAACGTACTTAACAGGCTTTTGTCAACGAATGTTCTTAATTTTGAACTTGTGTCGTTCGTTTTAGAACGATTTTTTCTCTGAGTGTATTAAACTGCAACTCATATGAAAGAAATATACCTGTTTTACTCAAAAAGAAGATGGAAATCTGCAATTTTGTTATGTTATTGATTTTTCATTGCAAGATCCTACTTACTAAAAGATGCAGCCTCTCTAAAGCACTCAGTCTAAGGGCACCGATCTTTCAAATGCTTTAAATCGTTTGAAAATTTTTCCAGAAGAATTTGAAAGGTATCGACGTGAATTAGAAAATTTAAAAATGGAAACGAATAGTGTAGCAGAAAAACTATCCTTTACTCCTGAATTTTCTAAAACTCGCCAGAGGATGGTAAAACCCCATTTTGCTGAGCTTTGCGAAGATGAGCGTCTCCAAGATCCGGAAAGTTGGTTCAAAGTGAACATATTTTATCGAGTATTGGACATCGTTGTAACCCAACTGAAATCGCGCAATGAACGAAATTGTTTCAAATACCAGTTTTTTGCAGCCTTCCATTTTAAAAGTTTTAAATGAAGGTGATCTATTAAAAAAGGCTCTAGAATTTGTTGAGATATATAAATCTGAATTATTTGCCAGAGAAATTCTCAGTTTTCGACCCACTTCCAGAGAAGAAGTAGAAAAATCGTCGTGTATTAGAGACCTTGCTGATTAATTAATAATAAAGAGTCATTGTCTTGCAGCTTTCCTGAAGTATGCACTGCATTACAGTTATTTCCTGTGAATACAGCTAGCGCTGAATGACATTTTCAAAACTAAAATTGATAAAAACCTTCTTAAGAAAATCTATGAGACAAGACATCTTATATAAATTAGCTATTCTGTCTATTGAAAATTCTATAGCCCGATATTTGAACTTTGACGATGCTATGAAACTTTTGCGGAACAGAAAAAAAGATGTTTCTTAATAAATATCTTATTGAAATCAAATTTTTATTCCACTGTAAATGCATTCAGGTTTCCTCATTGGGCTAGCATGGACTACAGACCATTACCTCTTGCATAAGAGAGGAGGGCCTATGGCCATTAGTGGGACATATACAACGTGTAATTGAGTACGCTAAAAATGCCACCGTGGTGTGATGGTAGCGTGCTCCGCCTATCACGCCGTATGCCCTGGGTTCAACTCCCGGGCAAAGCAACATCAAAATTTTAGAAATAAGATTTTTCAATTAGAAGAAAATTTTTCTAAGCGGGGTCGCCCCTCGGCAGTGTCTGGCAAGCGCTCCGATTGTATTTCTGCCATGAAAAGCTCTCAGTGAAAACTCATCTGCCTTGCAGATGCCGTTCGGAGTCGGCATAAAACATGTAGGTCCCGTCCGGCCAATTTGTAGGGAAAAATTAAGAGGAGCACGACGCAAATTGGAAGAGAAGCTCGGCCTTAGATCTCTTCGGAGGTTATCGCGCCTTACATTTATTTTTTTTTTTTTTTAAATGTTTTTTGTTTTTTATTTTAAAATGTGAAGATTTTTATTGATAGGGACCCATCAAAAGAATTTGCCACAGACCCCAGATGATATAGTTACGCCACTGTATACAACCGTACTATATTATATACAAACATACATATAAACCGTCATAAATAAGATTACCCTTGCACTTATTAGCGTGCACAAATCAATTCTCAAAGGATTTTCATGTTATAGTTCGTTTTGATTTCAGTAGATGCGGTCTGTCAAACTCAACACTGATTTATTGTTATATAACACAGCAAATGTGCATCCTGGGAAGCAACAAAAACGACAAAAAAAAGGCAGTTAAGAGATACATATGTACATTCATACGTCGTAATTATGTATATTCAACAAATTTTCCCGTAAAACTGACAATTGTCGTTTGCAACTGTCACAAATAGCGGTGTGCTACGTAAAGGGATGCTTCCCTCAGTTGTTTTATGTTGTTTCCCTTTTACAGCCTTCTTTCATATGCCATAACGCATAATAACGTCATAATTCTAAAACTCTTTATCTACCCATTGAAAACACTCCTTTCGTTACAGATTTTGTTTGTAGTGCGTGTTTTCATTTATTTATTTGAGTGGATGTTTCGTTGCTCGCTTATCAACAAGGACTTGAATATGCAGCAAAGTCTCTGTAAGCTAAAGTGTTTCTCCAAGTAAATAGCGTGTCACATTAAGATAACAAATTTTAAGTGTTTACTTTCACAATTCACAATAAATTAATAATTGTATTATGAATGTGTCCTTGGTAATATAAGTTTGTGTTTTCTGTTACAGTTAGGGCGTGGCGTATATCTGTGGTCACAAGCAATGGTGGTTCTTTGTTCACAATTTTTCGAATCACTTAACCATTTTTCGAATCACTAAACCATAATTATCTAGTAAGGATTGACCAGACAACGTCAAACATAACGAGTTAGCAGTGGCGTAACTATTCCATCTGGAGCCCGTGGAAAATTCTTTTGATGGGACCCTATCAATAAAAATCGTTGTACTCAGTTTTATTTTAATAAACTTCGAGACTTTCAGCGAATTCAATTACACGTTGTATATGTGCCACTAATGGCCATATGCCTCCTCTCTTAGGCAAGAGAGAATGGACTGTAGACCATGCTAGTCCAATGCGTATTGAAGACTTCACATTCATTCATAGAACATGAATGTCAATGCAAAAATCCTCTATTTGCTAGCTTTTCGTTGAAGCAACAACATCGTGAGGAAACCTACATGTATCTTTGTACAATGAAATAAACATAACAATTTAACCTTAATAAGATATTTATTCAAAAAAATCTTTTAAACTTGGAATATAGTTCGGAACCCGATGACAATGCAATAAAAAGAAGAAAAAACTCAGCTAGGTGGCACATGAATCGATATATTTCAAAAATTAATTTTCTTTAGCCAATTTCCCTCATATTTGGAACACATATTACATACAGGAATATATATAACTTTGTGAAAAAAAATCCCGCTAGGTGCCGCAAGGATTGAGATATTCAAAAAAAGGAGGGACAAGCATAGGTACATGGCGCTGAGTCGAGTGAAGTCTTTGGAAGGATTCTGTATTGAGGACTTAGATTGTAACAAATTGTCACGAAAGAGTCCTTGTAATAATGAGTCACTAAATGAACTAAATAGAGTGAGAAATAATAAGCAATTAAATAAAGACTAAAAACTTGAAAATTAAATAATTAAAAAAAATTTAAGCTAAACGGTTTTATTGAAAAAAAATACTTACATGAAGTAATAATAACTAGTATCGCCTGTGGTCGAAATTCGACCAACTTGTATTTTTTTCAACTCAGTCTATGCATCCAGTGTTGGGGGTAGTGCCATAATGCGTTAATAGTTAAGCAGTGAGTAGAAATATAGCAAACTGGTCTAACTTACTTAAATTTTTCATTAAGACGTTGTAATTTTTGATTGTATTTTCTTAAATTTTCTACAAAATTTTTTAACGTTTTGGTATGGAGCTCCTTAAACCAAAATATAAAAAATATGTAAAATCGAAAGAAATTGACATAGAATTATGGTGAAATTACTTGAAATTAAATTGAAAAAGAGCTTTTTCCACGCCACTCGGGAGGTCCCCGTTGGGACCCTACCGAAGTAAGTTTTGTGAGCTCGGTTCCCCAGTAGGCCTATATCACCCATATACATATATCGCCCATTTACTTTAATAGTGTCATAATTCAAAAAACACGAACTTTTAGTTAAAAACGAATAAATGTGATAAAGGAATTTAGCCTATTTCACGCCACCCGTTAGTTATGCAATTGGCGCTTTACTGAGTTTAATTTTGCATGAATACATATGGGCTATTCCATCCATATAAATTTTGAACCTGACCCCTTTAGAATTGGCTGAAAGTTTTTCTTCTTTTTCTAGCTTACGAAAGACGTTTTTCAGAATTTTTTCAAATTTTTTCATTCAACTCAAAAAAAGTTATGAATTTTTAAAAAAACACCGTTTTTGTTTTCAAAATGCTATAAATTTTTCAAAAATTTACCGTTTGGGATCTTTTTTTTACATTTGTTTTTAAATGTACTTTTCGGAAAAAATACAAAAAAATTTTTAAAGTTTTTTTTTGAATTTTTCAGTTTTTCGAGATTTTTCGAATTTCGCCATTTTTTTTTTCTCATAAAAAAATTCAATCAATTCTGCAATCATCCCCGCTAATCCCGGAGCGGGCCGATTTTTTTTTTATATTTTTTTTTATTTAATTGAAAAAAAAAATTTTCAAAAATAATATTTTTTTTATTAATTTTATTTATATAACAAAAAAATGTAAGAAAATAATTTTTAAGTATTCTTTTTTTTATATATTATGGAAAATAGATAGAAAACTTACATGTTTACTGTGTCAGTCATTAATCCTGTTTATTTTAATCGTAGATTACCATAATATATAAAGAAAAGAATATTTAAAAATCATTTTCTTACATTTTTTTGTTTTATAAATAAAATTGATAAAAAAAAATTTTTATTTTTGAAATTTTTTTTTTTCAATTAAATAAAAAAATATATAAAAAAAAATCGGCCTACTCTGGGATTAGTGGAGATGATTGCAGAATTGATTGAAGTTTTTTATGAGAAAAAAAAATGGCGAAATTCGAAAAATCTCGAAAAACTGAAAAATTAAAAAAAAACTTTAAAAATTTTTTTGTATTTTTCCAAAAAGTACATTTAAAAACAAATTTAAAAAAAAAAGATCCCAAACGGTCAACTTTTGAAAAAGTTATAGCATTTTGTAAACAAAAACGGTGTTTTTTTTTTAATTCATAACTTTTTTTGAGTTGGATGAAAAAATTTGAAAAAATTCTGAAAAACGTCTTTCGTAAGCTAGAAAAAGAAGAAAAACTTTCAGCCAATTCCAAAGGGGTCGGGTTCAAAATTGGTCGAAATGGGATGGAATAACCCATATACAGTATGTACATAAGTGAGACACAAAACGAAAATTTCGAATAGAATAAAAATATAAAAAAAAACTATATAATGAGAAAGAAGGCAGAGTTTACTAAAAAAAATTGAAATGAAAGAAAAGAAATAAAGTACTTAAAGTGCGAAAAAATTAAGTGAAGTGAATAAACAGTTCCATATAAAACGCAATAAGTGCACTTAGACTCTTTTCCGGGTTTTAATGTTATCATTGTGGAAATATGAAGATTCTAATATTCAGATATTTAATGTTGGGATTCCCATTGAGATCTATGTACGTAATTAATTTGTACTAATTTGTAAACACTCCATAAAATATCTTCTGTGAACGATATAATACTAAGATATAACAAAGCAGAATAAATTAGAATGAAAAGAAAAACAAACAAAAACATTGAAATTATTCACGCAAACATATTTACTAAAATAAAATTGATTTCATAGCTTTAAGCGACATAAAAAAATTAGGAATATGGGATCTAAGCATCCGATTAATGGGCATATAATCTAACAAAGTTAGCCTAATAATAAATATAGTGGGTAATATACTGCCTATGCAATATTTCGACCTAAAATCGAAAACGTTTTTGGGTCGTTTTTTTCGTTTAACATACAACGTGAAATTTTACGATGCAATCAAGTTGCATTTAAATAATAATAAATTAAGTTGAAATATAAGATAATATAATAAAATAAAATAAGAAATATCAATATAAATTAGCATAAAAGACAATATACAAATTTTACGTTATATCTTTGTAGCAAATTTATTTATTTTTTGTTCAGATAAGACGTGCTATATCTAAAATGAGCATAAAATCTGGAAATGCAAAAAGCGTTTTGGGTCAAATTTGCAATTTATTCTTATAAATAAATATATTTAGTGAATTTGAACAAAATTTTACTCATTATTTGTGATTTCATGTTTTTTGAAAGCAACTAAAATAAAAAAACAAAGAATCTGTTAAATAATGACCTATACATTTACGCGTAAGTAAAATTTGTCCAAAAAAATAGGCCGGTTAAGTTATTACTTCTCTTTAAAGTTTTTTTGTGCGCTAACAGCTATTTTAGAACAATTTTTTAAGGATTTTGGTACAGACCAATAAAAGTGGCAACAATGGGAAACAATATTTTATTTGAACTGAAAATGAGCGAAGCAGTAGTTCTCTCACCGTTTGGCGTGTACAAATATATACATATGTAGAGATGAAACAGTTGAGCCACGCGACAATGCAGCATTTGGAGCTTTGTACTCAGGGGGGTTTGTGAACATAATGGGTCCTACATATGGAAATTTCGATAGTTGCACAGATTTTCGAATTTAAAAAAAACTTTTTCTATTAATTATAAACAAATAGAATAATATTTGTTAACAAAAATAGGCCTATGCACTGCGGCTGATCAATACGAATCGATTCATATAACTTTTATATGATTTTACGTATGCTAGGTATGCGAAACAGCCTGTCAATTGATTGTATGGAAATTTTGTTAGCGTATTAATATATAGATACTAAAAGCTAGAAAATAATTCATTATATTTAGATGAATTTGATGACAACTGAGAACTGAAAACATTTGTACTGTGGCGAATATTTCCAGTTGTGTACATAACTATACGGCTACTAAATAAATGCACAACAACAATAAATTAAGCAGCCACACTTGTTTACATGAACACATCAAAGTAAGCCATTTACACACGTAAATAGAAGGCGACGAAGAATATCACACATACACATATGTAGTCATCATATAACCAAGTAGAAACAGTTCCAAGTGTTCGCGACAAGTCTAGACCTCTGGAGAAATAGGTGCACGAGCCTAACTGAGAGTATAAAAGCAGCGCGGTACAAGCGATAGTGAATCAGTTTGATTTAAACACGTTCTTAGTTGGGAAATGAAGTATAATTGTGAGGTACTACTCCCAAAGTAGTATAATAAAACCATTTTGCAATACTGAATATTGGAGTTATTTATTCGACAGTTCAGCATTTCGAACGATAGCAGAAGGTGTATAATTATCAGGAATTTCCTAAAATTCGTTACAGTACTAACGATAACTCGTAATTATTAGCGAATGTATAGGCGATGAAGTAATCTGCCTTGGCGAATGCGAATGTATCCGTCAGATCCCAATAAAACACTTATCTTATAATAACAACATAAATAAAAATCCATACATCTAGGCTTCTAAAACCGTTTTATGTCTTCGATAACTGTATATATGCTACTTACGTGTGTATGTGTAATGTCATGCATCGGATTATAATCCCCTTTGCTTTTATGTAATGTCACGTAACTTGAGCCAACGACTCATCACTTCCTCTGCCATAATGTTGTCACTACCCTCTTGCATATTTAGCAAAAAAATATCAGTTTCAGCTGATTTCAGAGAAGAAAAACTTGTTTAACTTATAGTCTCGATAAATGAGTCATAAAAGCATAAATTTTTATTTTATTCATAAGCTTCTGCAGAATATTAATCTGATCGGTTTAGCAGTGGTTGTGTTGATATTCGTGGTCTTGATGTTACGAAGAATACGAGTATCAATTTTCAGTTAGCGATCGTTGATCTTCATAAAATGTGTTGATTTATAAATGAGAGATTGAAGTGATGTGATTTTTAAGCGGGCATACATATATACCAGTGGCGGATTTACGGTGGGTTTTCGGGTTCATTGAAGCAGATGGTGTAGATCAGAGGTATTTTTCGTAGCTTTTTTATGACATGAAAGTTGGTTCGTAGCCAAAATCGGACAATGACATATGGCTGTATATTCAAGTTTTAAACACATACAGCATTAAGAAACTAACTTTTCCCATAACTATTTCTCAAAATTCGCCTGGTTTCTTTTGAAAAACCCTTCTAGTACTTCGTTTACAGAAAGTGGTATATCAATATGGATATTCAATGAAGCGAGTCCATTCAAACGGAGGGCCGTATGCCCTAGAAGGTTTCATATGGTCATAACAAATCGTTTCTGGAGATGGTCGCGATGGTACCTTTATTGTGCTTGTTACTGGATCTGCAGTCGGCAAAGGACCATTAACGTCGATAACACTTCGGGGAGTGTCCTTATCGCTACAACAACAACAACAACGTTTGGAATTGCACGTTAGAAATACCAGCTTGAAACTGAGAAGCTTGTGCTGAAATTTTATCGTTTTCCTTCTGCTATATCTTCAAAGGCTTCGAATATTGCTGGCTCAAGTTCAATGTAAATGTTTACCGCTTCATGAAAATAGCCCATCTTTTTGAGCACGCGCTTTGCAATTTTTTTCTTTGACTTTCTTATTGTATAATCGAATTTTTTGCTGGAGAATGGTTTGCCTTTTTGGCCATCGGTAAAATTCAAAATAAATGCACCCTGCCTAATAATGTTACAATCAAATATACGACATAAAATAATGAAGTAAACCAAACAAATTGTATATTTCATATAAGTCGACTTAAATTTTGTTTATAATAACCAGTTGGTTGGTACGTCAAGCTGGCCGGTCTGTAAGAATGTCGCATGGGCTGAATGTGACTATGGTATGTATTAACCTAAGTTTGTTCGACAACAATACTGAAAACCCACAGCAAGAGTTCAAGTTTTGAAATAACTGTACTCTTCGCATAAAATTACTAGAAGTTTTCTAGAACCATCCCTACTTACAGCTTCTAAATTGGGCGCCTAAGTTCTAGTACACGGTTAGGGACACAAATTGAGATACGATACTTTACCATATCGTTACTATTGCCACTCGATACCGATATTTTATACTCGATACTTTTATGACGATACTTTTTGGCATCGAGTTTTTCGACATCTGTTCCGGAAATATACAAGGAAATAACTAATCTATCAAATAGATGGTGCTTTATATTTTTTCTCTCCAACAGTAAGCAGTCTATGGTCACCAACAGACATTTTTGGATAAAAATTAACTTTGAGACGATTTGTTATACAGTACATAAGTTATTCCAAGTCTCCATAATTTATCTTAAAGTATAAAGCATTGTCCAACGCAATTTTTCACGTAATAAAAGAACTTTTGCCTTTTTTGTAGATTTCTCGTGTGCTTTTGATACGATTCTCCGCAACATGCTCTTGTATAGACTAGCCTCCTATGATCTTTCAACTCATCTGATTGAAATTTTAAGATTAGTCTACGTTAATAAGTCTTGCAAAGTTCTGTTTAATGGCAATCTGTCGGAGCCTTTCCCCTGTTAATACGGGGTTCGCCAAGTCCGGTTCTATTCTCTTTGTACTTGAATAACCTAAATGACTACTTGTACGGAGGTACCATGGTTAATAATATTAATGTGAAGGTGTTTATGAAAATAAAAATTTCCCAGGCTGCTTCCAGGTCCATTATATTTTACGGCGCGCAGGTATGGGAAGTTAATGAATTCGACCAAGTTGAGACACTTCTTAGATTTTTCGTAAAAAAATTGATCTTCCTTCCCTCTAATACGCCAAACTACATGTTGCATCTGGAAACAGGCTTGCAGCCCCTATATATATATATATATATGTATGTACGCTTCGCCTGCACATGCTCTATATCGCTCGTTGCTTTAGTCTATCTCATGGCAGACTTCGGCGTATTCCAACAGAAGAGACTTCCAAACTGGGGATTTCTTGGATTACCATCAGCTAATATACAGACCTTCACTTCATCGCTCTTAGAACGCTTAGCTGAGTATAATACAAATAGGTTCCTCGAAATGACTCGGAAGTATACCTTTACCCGGTCCTAGTTCCGTTGGAGAGTTTGTGTTTCACTAATGATTACAGTGCATATGCAGCCAGTCTGATTCTCCGGGCACGGGCAGGTTTGTTGAGTCTAAGCGAAAGAATTTATAAAAACATATCATCACCACTTTGCACAGTATGTAACTTGGATGAGCCAGACGACGTTTTTCACTTTATTGGCACGTGTCCGATATATAACAACGTTCGTTGCCTTTACTTTAGTGGAAACTTTAGATATGGCCAAGGTAGTTACCAATTTAAAGAGATTTATCTTCGAGGCTCTGGCCAAGTTTCTCGCGGAAAGCTTTAAAATTATTAAGTGTAATTATTAAGTAATTATTAAGTGTATATTTGTAGCTCGTTAGTATTTTATTTAACACGTGGTGCGACACACAACTTACTCTGTTATTGTCGCTAGAATCTACTTTAATTTACTTATTTAATATTTAAGATGCATGAGCTTAACCCCGGCTTATAATAATTGAATGTTCAATTATTATGTTTGTTTAACAGAAAAGGAAAAGAAATAAATATTTACTGGCATATTGCGATGGTAACATTTCGAAAACAATCACGTAATCATCATCACGCAATTTCGTAATGTTATCAAAGGTTTCACCGAGATTCGAACCGCGAAACACACGGTGAAACTGCAGTTGCCTTCAGAGCGGATTAAAGATATACGAGGCCCGGGACTAAAATGAATATGGGTTCCACTTAAAGGGAGCAAAATATGATCATTTTTTTTAAATAAATAAAAACTGTTATAATTATTTTTATAATTTATTCTCGCAAATATTTTTTCTTTGGTACTTATATATTAAAAGCTATAAATTATTATACAATAAAAAATTTTCTTGATTTTGCTCTGGCAAAGTCACTTATCAAATCATCAAAATCAATCGATCGAAGTAAATCAACTTCAATGCTAAACCTCATCAATACGGACAACCGTTCATCTAACATAGTTGATAAATACATATTTTTTATTCTTTTTAAAACCGAGAATGACCTTTCAGATTCGCAGTTTGCTATTGGAATCGTACCCAAAATCCTGTAAGCGATGTAGATATTCGGGAATACTTCGATCATGTTCACATTTACAATTCAATTAAGAACTTGTAAAGGGCACAGAATATGTTCTGTTTCGTTATTTAAATTTTCTGTTCTATTAGAGAAAAAACCTTTTGGCTGCAGTTTCAAGCGGGGTATAAACTGTTTGAGTTCTAATAATAAGACATTTTGCAAATCATCCGAATAAACTTTTATCAAATTTGTTGGTTTATTTTCCAATTCATCTGATGTTATCAATAATAATTGAGTAATACTATTTTCACGCACACGGCTTATTGAATAATAAAGGCAGTTTTCTACATTAAAGCTCTTATTGAGCTCAATCTTCCCTACAAAATTCGAAACTATAATTATTTCATTAGTGACTAATCGAATGCCTAATGAAATTAAAAGCCCAATGCAACTCTGTTGGCAGCGTTCAGTTTCTTAGTTGTGTAATAGACCGCATAGACAAACTCCGACTCGTGCGTACTGAGTTGGCCAAGAACATACAAAACGCTTTTGAGAAATCAGCTCAACGCTACAACCTCCGAAGCAGAGTAAAACCATTCAGTGTAGGTGAAAATGTATATCGGCGCAATTTCGTTCTGAGCGACAAAGCGAATAAGTTTAACGCCAAGCTAGCACCCGTTTTTGTAAAAGCTACAGTTCTCGCCACAAAAGGAAACTCCATTTATCAATTGCAAGACATACATGGTAAGATAGGGTGGTACCACGGAAAAGATATTAAGGAATGCAAGGGTTAAAACACAAGTTACCGTCAGATAATGTCCTATAAAACAACTAAAAAAGGACAAACCTATATAAATATCTATCTCCATCCCTATTTAATTATCTCCGTTTCGCATCACGCCACCTTTTTTTTACTTGTTTTTCGGTGCCTATAAAAGCTTCGGATTGAGACATAGCGGAGTCTTTTGCTGGATAAGGTTTGCCTAAAATGTATATTCGCGCGATGAAGCTAATACCGGCCAAAAAGGTAAAAATCGTGCCGAATTAAATTCCGCAAGTAAAGCGGAAAGTTAAATGTGCGCTAACCCTCCCTAGAGGAACAATAATTCGGTTTTTCGGAAACTTAAACGCGCAAAGCCGTCATCTAAATAAAACCATAAAAGTTTAAAAAGGAATCAATGTCCGGATTGGGACTCGCAATGACAAGGACTGGGGCTACATCATCATCAACTTCAGCATGGAAAACTCGCAGGCTCTGTTGCAGTGACGAAATTTGGAGTGTTAAAATAGTTTCATAAGTGCATTTTACTTAAAACCTTTTCAAGAAAGATGCACTTATGAAACTATTTTAACACTCCAAATTTCGTCACTGCAACAGAGCCTGCGAGTTTTCCATGCTGAAGTTGATGATGATGTAGCCCCAGTCCTTGTCATTGCGAGTCCCAATCCGGACATTGATTCCTTTTTAAACTTTTATGGTTTTATTTAGATGACGGCTTTGCGCGTTTAAGTTTCCGAAAAACCGAATTATTGTTCCTCTAGGGAGGGTTAGCGCACATTTAACTTTCCGCTTTACTTGCGGAATTTAATTCGGCACGATTTTTACCTTTTTGGCCGGTATTAGCTTCATCGCGCGAATATACATTTTAGGCAAACCTTATCCAGCAAAAGACTCCGCTATGTCTCAATCCGAAGCTTTTATAGGCACCGAAAAACAAGTAAAAAAAAGGTGGCGTGATGCGAAACGGAGATAATTAAATAGGGATGGAGATAGATATTTATATAGGTTTGTCCTTTTTTAGTTGTTTTATAGGACATTATCTGACGGTAACTTGTGTTTTAACCCTTGCATTCCTTAATATCTTTTCCGTGGTACCACCCTATCTTACCATGTATGTCTTGCAATTGATAAATGGAGTTTCCTTTTGTGGCGAGAACTGTAGCTTTTACAAAAACGGGTGCTAGCTTGGCGTTAAACTTATTCGCTTTGTCGCTCAGAACGAAATTGCGCCGATATACATTTTCACCTACACTGAATGGTTTTACTCTGCTTCGGAGGTTGTAGCGTTGAGCTGATTTCTCAAAAGCGTTTTGTATGTTCTTGGCCAACTCAGTACGCACGAGTCGGAGTTTGTCTATGCGGTCTATTACAACATCCCCTCCCAAAGACTCGAGCGTACGCAGCAGACTATAATCATCTGCATGACTTAACATCTGCTGACCGAACATCGCATAGTATGGCGTGCAGCCAATAGTTTGGTGAAATGAAGACCGAAGTGCTTCAGCTATCATTTGAAGATTTTTGTCCCAATTGGTTTGATCAGATTGGAGATATGACCTGATACCAGCGATAACGGAGCGATTGACCCTCTCGCTCGCGTTAGCTTGGGGACTATATACGGCTGTAAACGAATGTTTAATACCCCTGGAAGATAAACAATTTTTAAATTTGACGGACTTGAACTGACTTCCGTTGTCAGATACAATGCATTCAGGTGCACCAAAAATTGGGAAAATTTGTTTTTCTAAAAAGTCGCAAATTGGAGTGGCAGTAAACTTTTTTACAGCTTCGATAAATGGAAATTTCGTCAGATGGTCGAGAACTATAAAAATGCCAATATTTCCCTGCTTAGAGCGCGGATAAGGACCTAAAAGATCAACGTATAACCTTTGGCATGGACGTACAGAATTTAAGTTTGCTTTCATAGGTGGACGAAGAATTATATTTGTAGATTTACTCTGCTGGCAAATATCACAGCGAGAAATGAAACTTTTAACATCATTTACCATCGATGGCCAGTAGAAATTTAAACGAAGGCGTTCTAACGTTTTTGCCATACCACCATGGCATTTGTTTGGAGGACAATGGGCCTTTTCGATAGTATCCTGGACTAGTTCCTTTGGAATCCACAGTTTCCAACATAAGAGTTCTCTTTCTTCATTTCCATTCGCGTATTCTGTTCGCTTATACACTTTATCGGCTTTGACTTGCAGGTCTGGTAAACTACTCTGAGATTCTTGAATTTTCTGTTTTAATTTATTGTACTCGTCGGAGTTGAAAGCTTCCGAATCTAAATTGACTGCTGGACAGACAGAAATTTCCCCTAGCTCATCAAAGTTTTGCCTCGACAACGCATCGGGAACGATATTCTGAGAACCACGTCGGTGCTCAATTTTAAACCGATAACCCTGTAGTTTGAGTGACCAGCGTGCTAATCTACCACTTAAGTCGTTTTGCTTCATTAGCCACTGCAAACTGGCATGGTCAGTCACTATCGTGAAATCTTGCCCTTCGACGTAAGCACGGAATTTTTTCAAGCTAAGAATAGCTGCTAGGCACTCAAGCTCGGTTACGCTGTAATTGCTTTGTGCGCGATTTAGTTTTTGCGAAAAATACGCGACGGGAACTTCTACACCGTCGTCATTAATTTGGGCCAACACTGCTCCTACACCTAGTTTGCTAGCGTCACATTGAATAAGAAAAGGTTTACTATAGTTAGCATTAGCCAGTATTGGTGCTGACGATAACAGGGTTTTAAGCAACTCAAATGCGGTTTGGGCATCTTCAGTCCATTTAAAAACTTTGGCCTTTTTCAGCAAATCTGTCATTGGTGCAGTAACTGCAGCGAAGTTCGGTACAAATCGCCTATACCAACCAGCCATGCCAAGAAACCGGCGTAATTGCTTGATTGTATTTGGTTGGGGATATTGTGTTACCGCAGATATCTTATCCGGGTCAGTACGGAGTGTACCATTCCCTACAATATACCCTAAGTACTTCACTTCTCGCAGACAAAATTTGCTTTTCTCAATATTGATTGTTAAGCCCGCGTTTCTTAAATGATATGCAACTTCCGACATCGTCTTCATATGAGCATCAAAACTTTCTGATACGATGAGTAAATCGTCAAGATATACGAATACACTCTCTCTTAAATTCGATGGAATCACGCGATCCATTAATCTACATAAGGCCTGAGGGGCATTGCATAAGCCAAAAGGCATTACGCGGTATCTATACAAAGGACGGTTTGGTACCGTAAAACAAGTCAAATCTCTGCATTTTTCCGATAATGGAATTTGCCAAAATGCTCGCCTTAAATCGAGCGAAGATATAAACTCAGCTTTTGGTAAGCGACTGAGTATCCCATCTATGTGGGGTAAGGGGTAAGCGTCTTTAATAGTTACGCTGTTTACTTTGCGTGAATCTAAACACAGACGAACTTTTTCACCTTTACGGACTAAAACAACCGGACTCGACCACGGACTGTTGGGTGACTCCTCGATTATTCCCAACTTCAGCATTTCATCTATTTCCCTGTGAACTAACTTTTCTATAGCAGGTGAAATAGGAAAATATCGTTGTTTCAACGGACGGACATTTGGCTCTAACTCAATTACGTGCTCAATAAGGTTGGTTTTGCCAAGACCTTCCTTAGCATATGACGGAAATAAATCTTTTGTGATTTGCAAACGTTTTTGTTGCTCAGTTGTCAGGGTGTGCATATTATTTAAAACATCACTATTATTATTATCGGTGCTTACACAATCGATTTGGCTTATCAGATGGGGTGCTATTTGGAATGCGATCCAGAAATCTACGCCCAAAATCAAATTTTGCTTCAAGCTAGGGACAATATAAAAAAGTAGTTTTGATGTTTTGCCTTTATAGGTAATTTCAAATAAAGAGGTACCAAATACAAATTGGTCATTGCCATCAGCAGTTCGTATCGATGAACAATGATTGGTTTTAATATTTTTATCCGCGCAGATCTTTTCAGCCAAGTTGCTGCCTACACAAGAAACTTGCGCTCCACTATCGAGCAAAGCTAGATGAGTTTCGTTAATAATCTCTATTTCGGCATATGGTCGAAGGTCTGACGAATGCTTTTGCAAAGAACATATTAAATTGGTTAGCCCTTTTCTACCTGCTTTAACTTTTCTCCAAAATTTACTTGCCCGTATTGCCGAACGTGATTTAGGTGGTGTACCCTTTTCGATATTATTGAAAATTTCTTTTCGTTTTTCTTGGTAAAATTTCAAACGATCTTGGTACGGTACTAAATGTCTTAATTCTGGTTTATAAAAATTCTTAGTTTCAAGATTGGGCTTAATTACTTCTGGCGAGGAACCGTTTTCGAGTCCTCGCTCGCTTGCAAGTTTCCCGACTTACACTTTACGCACGTAGGTTTGTACACGCCTACACTACCACAACCATATCAAAATATCGTTCGCTCTGCCAAGCAGTCGAAGTAACGATGCCCTTCTTTGCGGCAATTCCAGCACATCAGCTGATTGTTGCTCCTACGCCGTGTCACCTCGTCAACTTCCATAGCGTCTTCGCCGCGTCCTTCTTCTATTTCATCCACAATGTCAACTTCGTTAACTTGCTTACGAACAGACGTATTTCGATTAGGGGTGGGCAAAGCAGTATTACTTGAAGACGATTGTCTAGCGATTTCTTGAAGTAAGCTTTCGTGTTTGATGCATAACTCGCGCAATTTAGCTACCGAAGGAATGGAAACGTATAAAAGTTGTTGCCTCAGGCGAGGTCTTAACCCTCTCTGTAGTATTTCTACAAGTTCTGCCTCTGGGATAGGAATGCTCAAGTTTTCTGCGATTTTAAAAATAGCATTGCGGTATTCATCAAAGGTTTCGGACATATTTTGCTTGCGCATACGTATTGCCTCTTTAATATCCGTATCAGTACGGTGTGCGGCAAAATGGGTGCGGAGAGCTTGACAAAGATTAGGCCAAACAACACGATCTACTGAGCGTCTGTAACGCCAGTACCAATCTTTGGCCTCCTTAGTAAACACGCTTTGGACATGTTCGCAGAACAAAGTGAAATTTCCTCCGAGGGTATCGATCACCTGTGACTCGACTCTATAAATAAAATTTTCTACCGATAGACGATTTGAGCCATCAAATTTGATGTCCCAGTTTGAAATAAGGTTGGCAATTTTGCCAGAATTAGTGACGTGTGATATGTCACTACTGCGCGGAAAACCCACATTAGAATTCCTGTAAGGATTTCCTTGTGCATGCATATTTAAAGGTGCGCCGCCATGTTGACTAAGGCCATTAACAAAATCCGGTGCATCTTGTGGCCAATCAACCAATGGTGGTAAATCATTATTTTGTGGAGCTTGCAAGTTTACGTTTTGCAATCTAGAGACAATATTATTAACGGATTGATCTAACCGCTGCTCCAATTGAGCAAATCGGGTTTCGAAGTCTTGTAATAAATTAGCATGTCGCGCGGAGATAACGGCGCTGACAATATTTCGGATTCTAGTGTCTTCCGGTGGCGTAACAGATATGTCGTTGCTGTTGTTTTGTTCCATGGTTCTTGCTGGTGATTGTTGTGACTGTTGGGATTGTTGAAGACCCGAATTTCCTGCGGCTGCTTGAGCTGAAACTTGGGTTTCAACACTAGTTTCTGCCGGTTGCTGCTGCTGTTGTGCGGCCTGTGAGGTAGACTGTCGCCCTTGAACAGTGGGATTAGTTACCGATCTAGCTTGTGAACGAAGAGGGTATGGATTTGGTCGAAAGTTATTGGGATTGCATTGTGCTCTACACTGAGGACAAGTTGTATTATTCCTTAGCCAATTCAAAAGACAAGACCGATGGAATTTGTGATTGCATGCAGTACGCACAGCATCAGAAGTCAAGGTAAAGTTTTCGCGGCAAATTGTGCACAAACGCCTTGGGGTTAGTGGCGGGGGTGCATACTCATCACTGTGACGTAACGGCATTGTGCGTATATTAAAAAATTGCAAAAAGGTATATAGATGTATATATATATATATATGTAAGGATATTAAAAAATGTATATGCGTGTGTATTTATTCAAAATACAGAAAAAAAAATTCAAGAAAAAATTTTGTTAAAGCAAACTCAAATCAAATATGGTCTTACTCTTCAATTGTTGCTGTTTGTTTTGTTGTTATACGGCCAACGACATTTGTGTTCTTTTTCACTTTCATGTGGTGTGAGAATTTTTGTTGTTGCAGTACGTGCAACACACGCATTCCAACTTGCAACAAAAATTTGATGGAACTAAATCTTGATCCTTTAAACATACAATATCGAGATTCTACATTCAAATGGTATTTAAAATATGCATATAGCCAAATTCAAAATAGATCCAAGATGAAAAAAAAGAAATAACGAATTATACGTCAGTTTTATTTGCAATTATGTGGTCAAAGCTACTGGTATGGTAAGTACGACGTTAATTTATCTCATCGTTTCAAACTAAATTCCAAATACCAATGGCTATGAAACCGGTACTACAAAAATAAAAATAAATGAAGAGAAACAAAATTCGTATAGGACAATGGTTTGTGAAACCCCTAATTAAAGTTAAAAATTATTTTTGGCTTTCTTCTACGCTGGGGCCCCACACTGTTGGGCGCCATTTTCTGTTATGGGACCTTTGACGAGCATACTTACTCTGGGTTGACAATTGTTTCGCAGTTGTACAAAGTTTACCTGGTGGCACGAAGAAGATTATCGGCGTCTGCCCGTGTGCGTCTAGCTGTCCCGGAGCTTCAGCCACTTATGTGGGTTCGTTGACCAAACGACCGACCAAACCACCAGTTACGACAAACCCAAGGTCTAACAAGAAAAAATTTACGCACACGTAAGGGTTAAGGAATTTCTTACCTCATCACTCAATAGGACCGTTGATTAACCTTTTTAGAAAGCGACACAACACTTTGTCTTTTGTCTAGCGGTTCTCCTACCAATTACTTACCGCTCTTATCCCACCCAACCATGACTTCTCAGATGTTAATGAGATGTCCCAATGTGAAGCAACAACAACAACGAATTTCAGACCATTATTACAAACTTAACAATTCATGTTTTATTTAATAATAAGACTAATCAACTAAAAAGAAAAAGATCAGAATTTGATATCATACTAAATTTAGTACTAAAGCAAAAAAAGTACCAATTTTTACTATTGGGCTTAAGACCGAACACCTATAGGAACGGCATGGAATCGAAACTATATGCAAAAAAAAATCTTACGAACTTACTAAAGAGTGTGTGATATTTAAACAGGTGAAATATTATTAACACAGAGAAACGAATCATATTAAATCAAATATAAGTTATTTGATTGAAATTTCCGCGGTTTTGAAGTATGTTACGAATTCAGTATTAGTAAATATTAATCTAAAACAATTTAAAGATATTTCTAATACCAACTCGTTTCGTTGATTTTCTCGTTCTCTCACGATTCACTGATCATACTTAATGATCATCAACACGGTAGTTAAATAAAAAATTATATGTACATATGCAAAACAAAAAAAACCAAATGGTACGAAAATATAACAATTTTATTATAAACTTACGTGCATTGATGTTGCAGGAACTCGACGAAGGCCTTCTACGATGCTTCTGCTTTGCTGTAAAATGGTACTTTAGCACATATATAAATTTTCTAATTAGAATTTGATATTGCGATTGCTTCGAGTTGCAATCAGATTTTTGTTTTCCTATTCTTATTGGAACGACAATAAGACACTGGAACTCTCTCTCCAATCACTTAAAAAAATATCACTCTCTCCTTTTCTAACTTGAACATTTAATTATAATAGTTGTTGGTGTGTTCAGTGCAAAAAAATGTCATTTGTCAAAGTAAATGTCATTGCCTGTCATATAGCATTGACATTTTATTCGCTTGATATTTCATCCTTCATACCAGGCATGCTTAACCAACGAAACGATATCATTTCGTTACGATAATCAACGTTAATAAACGAAACGAAGTCATTTCGTTTCGTTTATTAACGTTAAGATCGTCAAATTAACGAAGTGATTTCGTTTCGTTTTCTGCCATATCAAAACGAAATCAAATCGTTTATGTTGATTATTAATTTCAAACTATGCTGGCAAAGCTGATTGATGGCGGAGTCATTAAAGGTGAAAGCATTAGCCAGGCTGATCGCAACTTTTCTCATGAATTTTGACAGTACGAACATTTCTCAGAGTATTTTTGACATTACCACCAACGAATTACACAAACAAATTACATGGAGTTTGTGTGTGTATGTGCGCTCGTTGTTGCCACCTTACGGCTTCACCATGGCTATAGCATTGCCAGCACAATTCAAACATAAAGTATCACGTTTTTGTTAACGTTTTTAACGTTAACGAAAGCTTTTCGTTTCGGTTAAAAACGAGATACAATTTATCTTGATAATTTCTTTATCGATAATATTTCGAAGTGTTTCAACGGAAACGGTGGAAATTTTTTGATAAACGATTAGCTTAACGTTAAGGTGCATCCCTGCTTCATACTAATCGAGCAGCTACTTCTGTGTGAAAGCAAAAAATTTACGATTTCATTAGAAGGTGAAATGAGATCATTAAGTTTCTGTGTGAAAACAGTATAAGAAAACTAAATAAGTTGATAATATGGTTATACGCTTCACTTCGTTTTTGCACCTCGGCAACAGGTTTATCTATAATAACATAAAATGTGTTTATCCTAAAGTTATCAGTCGCACTTAAACTATCGATTTTTACTTCCTTGTCTGTAAACTTACGAGTGATTTATCTTTTATTACAAGCAGAATATTCTTGATTTACGAAAGCACTCAATTGTTTAGCTTCTTGCTCAATATCAGAAAATTTATCACGCAAATATTGAACAAAATCTACTAATGAAAGTAGCATGTTATTAGCAGAGATTAAATCTACATTAACTTTTTGAAGATATTGACTAGTCGCGTTAAATCTTTGAAAAATGCTATATCAGAAAATCGCGATAAGAAAATTCTCAATCTTAACTATATGATTCAGTAAAGCTAAAGATTATTGTCGTGTGTCACGTTTTTGATTAATATTACCATTGTAATTTTTTACTATAAGTTTCGATGGTGTTTTTGTGATAATCTAAGCAAGTGGGTTCAGATTACAATGGCATGATATATGTACTTACTATAGGCTGAACTCTGTGCCTGCTTATATTATCTTATTCTTAATGAGTGCGTGTATTATTTCCCATCTTACTATTGTATTTAAGTTTTGAGGTGCAAAATTAAATTATGTGTACGCAAATACGTATAATGTCATTATTTATTCGAGCTCGCGGGGCCCTCCCGATGCTGGAGCCCGGGTGTATAGCCCCTGCTACCCCTCCTTTAATTCGTCCCTGGTTGCGTTAACCACTAGGCTATACGGCTTATATTTGTTTTCTTGCTTATTTCAGTTTATCTCATTTTTACACTAACGACACAATTGGGACATTCTGTCTCAATATGCCAGTAAATGTTTCTTTCTTTTCAGTTTCTCTTAAACAAACATAATAATTGAACAATTAATTCAATAAACACCATTAACAAACAAACAAAAATATTTATTTAAGTGTTTCGATGTACACAAACGCATACGTCATACTCTGAATCTGACATTTTAGAAAAAAAAATAAATAAAATAAATTTATACTTCTACTACTACTATTTCAAAATATTTGTGAATTGATGCCAGAAAAATTCAATTTCGACCATTGTGAATTATATTAAATGATAACATTAATGGCGTTTTCCTTTCTAAAAATAATGCTACCCTGTTTATTCTTCTCAGTTTTCTCATGAGCTTGTGTGTTCCTTTCACAAAATATTTTCCGCTGAATAAGAAAAGGGGTCTCATTACCTACAAATAGAGCTTTTTTCCATAGTGCCAGGTGACTTTGTTTAAAGGTTAGAAATTGAGAGGGCAACGTTACGGTAACATTCATTCCAGAAAAGAAAACACCATAAGACTCAGATTAAAAATTACTTTCATTAATTTATAGTTCTTACGGTAAACAGTGAAGGCAAAATGGAACAAGTAAGTACGGGACTGTCTTAGGCTGTGGTGAACACTTCATACCTTTCATGAATGGGGCTGAACAATAATCTTATCCCATTCGTAATATCCAAATAATCGGCTGCATAAGATAAGAAATATATAGTAAACAGAAGTACACACACACCTAAACGATTTTTAAGATCAATATAAAATAAACAAGTAAGGAAGGCTAAGTTCGGGTGTAAGCGAACATTGCATACTCAACTGCCAAATTACAGCTTGCAAAACTTTTAAATTACCTTCTTTTAAAAGTGGGCGGTGCCACGCCCACTGTCCAACATTTTACTAATTTTCTATTCTGCGTCATAAGGTCAACACACATACCAAGTTTCATCGCCTTTTCCGTCTTTAGTGATGAATTATCGCACTTTTTCGGTCTTTCAAAATTTTCGATATCGAAAAAGTGGGCGTGGTTATAGTCCGGTTTCGTTCATTTTAAACAGCGATCTGAGATGAGTGCCGAGGAACTCATATACCAAATTTCATTAAGAAACCTCAAAATTTACTCAATTTATCGTGTTTAGGTACAGACGGACAGACGGACGGACATGGCTAAATGAATTTAGTTTTTCGCCCAGATAATTTTCATATATAATAGTCTATATCTATATCGATTAGTTTATGCCTTTACGGGGTACCGCGAACCGTATGCAAACAAAATTAATATACTCTGTGAGCTCTGCTCAGCTGAGTATAAAAATAGGTAGGTAGTTTCTGTGAGGTTGCAAAGTTTCAATTTTCTTGTAGTCTTCATGAAATAGTTATGACAATGAATCACTTATCTCAACAATATATGACGTAAACGTAAGTATTTGATGAAATTTGAAGCTTCTAGCCGTTAAAACGGGGGCAGATATGACAGTTTATATGGGGTATATAATATATATACCACCGATCTATGATTTTTTCAGGCAACAATAACTGCCCTATACGTAAGCATTTGGTGAAATTTGAAGCTTTTCTAGCTGTCAAAATGGGGCAGATATTGCGAATAGTTTCTTATCTGAACAATCGGTTTTATGGGATATATACTATATATACGACCGATCTCATCCATTTTTTTAGGACAACAATATGTGCAATATATGAAAGCATATGCTGAAGTCTGAAGCTACGATCTGATGAATTGACGAAGATATGACAAAAATCCTTTTTTCTGAAAAATCAGTTGTATGGTAAACATATGCTATAGTGGTCCGATCCGGCCGGCTCCGACAAATGTCTAATCGGACACCTAAATATATCCGCTCACCAAATTTTATCAAGATATCTCAAAAATTGAGAGACTAGATTGCATACAAACAGACAGACGGGCAGACGGACATGGATAAATCAACTCAGCTCTTCATCCTGATCACTTCGGTATACTTATTGGTGGGTCTATTTATTTTCCTTTAAGGACTTACAATTTTGAGAGTCGATACAAGTTTAAAATACCATTTCATTTTCATGAAAGATGTAAGAATTTGGTGCGTGATAATTGGAATGATGAACCAGTTCATGATTGAATTACAAGAGAATTTGTCGGTTGACCAAATGTTTGACAATTGCAGCCATCTTGTGCCCAAATTGTATTGACATCCATGTTTTTTGTAAATTTATGAAAACTATTAGAGATGGAAATAGGAGGCAGACCAAGCACAATTATCAGATAAGTACTGAGCTGCATAATTCTTTGGTATTATTTTTCTTATTTTATAGTACATTTTTTAATATACCAGGGTGTTTAGAGTGGCTTAGCAAAAGAAATTTATTGAAAACAGTGGACAACAAGGAATCGTATTCCAGGAATACTTGAACGGAAAAGAGCTTTACGAAGTTCCAGAACAAAGAAATGTATGCCTGAATTTAAACTTCTAGGAAAGCCAGCAATTTGTTTGTGAGATTCTGCCAAATACTGAACTTTTGCCCATGAGCTCAACGCTTGGGCGCCAGATAAAAGCTTTTCTTATTCAAGTCAATTTTACAATTGATTTCCTTAACTTAAAAGTCCATAAATCTCAGGTTACAAAATAATTCGGGTCATTATGACATTGTTGTTTTGGCGAATAATGTTCGTAAGGAGTCCGGAGACCTGAAAACCTGTTTCAGTAAAATAACCCAGCATACCTTAGGGCAGTGTAGAACACTAACAATGTCGATGTTAGCCATATCCCAATTCGGTTCTATAAAATTAAATGGCTTCAACGGTTATGGCCGATTAACATTTACGTTTTGCATAATTTTGACGTTCACAGCTGTCTTGATGCAAATACATTTTTTTGCAATAACGTTCTTAGTATATAACACAACAGCAACGTCAAAGCAAATTTTATAAAAAATCTGTCGATTTCTATTTTATTAAATTTGAAAACAATTTTTCCTTTCGAGCTGCAAATGTTAAATTTTATATTTTTCTAAACGGTAACTACCCTGCAAAAATTGTTGGATTACGTGTTCCATTTTTTTCATGTTGGAGTACTCTAACAATACTCCTTTGCAATGCGTTTGCGGAACACCATCATCCGATCATTGCTCGTTTTTTAACGACCGTGATCACGACTCGATGACGATCGAACAGAGTTGCCAAAAGTAAAATATTGCATACAAATAACTGATAATAAAATTTTACTATGGCAACTCTGATAAAATGCAACCGCGCACTGGTTTTATGTATACATACTATAGTATAGAGAAATATTAGTTTCTTTATTCACGCAAATGCTAAATAACATAAGAATATTCGTAGTATAAAATATAAAAGTTGTATTGCCCCTCTTCATTTACTTTCATTTTAAATTAAATTCACTCCGATAATTCTTTCCGACACAATTCCTCTTTAGTACTTTGGCATATGATCCTCTGTGGGTGCTCCATGGGGTACTACAGTGAAAGTACTTTGGAAAGTACTCTCACGTATGTACTCTATGGAATACTCACAAACAAAGCGAGAGTGGGATCGCCTACTCCTCTCCTAGGACATCGCAATGTTAATTGGAGCACATTTTTTGTATGAATACAGATTAGTTTTGGAACACTCCTATACTCCTAAAGGATTATTCCTTACATTATTTATGGAGTACTCGCGTTTTTTGAAGGGTATGTAATTATTATGTTCATTGTAGCAATCAAACTTTCAAAGTGCGTTATGTAAGATAACATAAGCAAGCCGCTTTGCTATAGTAAATTTTTTGTCTCTTTGTATCAGCGACAATATTCAATCGCTATTTATTTCTTAGAACAATTTGATCTCTTTGTTTTAATGACAGCTTTTGATTTCTGTTTATTGTTTAGCAAAGTCTGATCTCTCTGGTTGCTGGCTTATGTTGTTTTCACTTTTATGTAATTATCACTTGTTAAGGGCTCCGGGGATTAACAACGAGATTGACTGAATTTTTGTATGTGTGCGTGTCGGGTATTTGACGCTTGCACGCGACTATGATATAAAAAGCCATCAATCAACATTTGCATTGAGAAACCGTAGCGTTCGGACTTGAATATTTCGTCATCGGATGATGATTTTTTTTTTACTTGCAACTACAGCAGTTTTATTAAATAAAAATAAAAGGAAAAAGAGTGATAAAAAGAAATTGTGGATGAAAAGCTTGTACGCAACGCACGCTTTACATTGCATAATGCTGGTAATATGCTGATAATCTTCAATAAATTTGAATATGAATTGCTGTTCTTCCGCGCACTTGTTCATTTTGAATGTCGACACAAACTAAATACATCACTGCTGTTTTGTCAATCACACCCCGCGACTATCAAATAAGCAAACGTCAAATGAAAAAATCAAAAATTTTTGATTTTCATCAACGTGTAGCTGACAACAAATCAGGGTTGGGAATTGACATTTCATGAATTGTATTAAATCCACTCAAAAATAGTACTTTTTTCGTTCAAATTGTACTGAATTTTTTTGTCTATGGATTTACATATATTGCACTATTACTCATTTACTTTTTTTACTTTTTAGTAGCAAAATAAAAATACGTGCTTAATGTATGTATTCATTTGAAATAAATTTTTCTTTTTATTTTGAAGGAATAAGAGTTTTTGAAAAACATATATATTCTTTTCTCATACATAAAACATACATAGGCATATTTTAAATATTTGCATATATGTATGTATGTTTGTTAATCAAAAAACTTTTCATCCTCGTCAACGATTAAACTTTGTTCACGACTAACTCCCTTATCAATTTGCATATTATTACGACATTGCCCCCTGGTCTTAATAAAATCCTTTGTTTTTATCAAAGAAGAAACTGATTCAACAAGTAAACGATTTCTACACCTGGTTTTAATTCTATTCTCTATAGAAAATATTCTTTCAACATTCCCTGAAGAATGTGAAATTGATAAAACCTCCTGTGTAATTCTGTATATATTTGCAAAAAACGGCTCGTTCAGTTCATTTTTCAATAATCGCAACTTTGCCCAAAACTCAGAAATGGAATGATTTTTAAGTGCACGCAATTCTTCGTGTTCTGACAGAGCTCGATATTCCGAATTAATTTCCTCGATTTTATCAATTTTACATGTAGCAATTAATTTAGCAACCAGTGGAACAATGCTAGTTACTTCTCCTGATAAAACAGTTTCAGGAGCAAGCTTTGTGACCCATTTCAATATTTCATTATCAAAGTCAATTTTCGTCTGTAGGTTTTTACAAAACTCCTTGTGAAATAGTTTGACGTTTAGTTTAAAATTTTGAATATCTTGTTTTTCCAATAAATTTTGACAAATGAAAAGATCTACTTCAGCGCCGCAATATATACTATCAATATACAATGGTTTTTGTTTACATCTATTTTAGAAATAGTAGTGTTATCTAAATATTCTCTTTGATTTCAGTGAAAACAGGTGGGTTTCATACATATGTATGTAGGTACATATTATTATACTCAGTTGAGCAGAGCTCACAGAGTATATTAACTTTGATTGGATAACGGTTGGTTGTACAGGTATAAAGGAATAGAGATAGACATAGACTTCCATATATCAAAATCATCAGGATCGAAAAAAAATTTGATTGAGCCATGTCCGTCCGTCTGTCCGTTAACACGACAACTTGAGTAAATTTTCAGGTATCTTAATGAAATTTGGTATGTAGGTTCCTGAGCACTCATCTCAGATCGCTATTTAAAATGAACAATATCGGACTATAACCACGCACACTTTTTCGATATCGAAAATTTCGAAAAACGGAAAAAGTGCGATAATTCATTACCAAAGACGGATAAAGCGATGAAACTTCGTAGGTGAGTTGAACTGATGACGCTGAATAGAAAATTAGTAAAATTTTAGACAATGGGCGTGACACCGCCCACTTTTAAAAGAAGGTAATTTAAAATTTTGCAAGCTGTAATTTGGCAGTCGTTGAAGATATCATGATGAAATTTGGCAGGCACGTTACTCCTATTACTGTATGTGCGCGAAATAAAAGTTAGCAAAATCGGAGAACGACCACGCCCACTTAAAAAAAAAAAATTTTTTTTAAGTCAAATTTTAACAAAAAATTTAATATCTTTACAGTATATAAGTAAATTATGTCAACATTCAACTCCATTAATGATATGGTGCAACAAAATGCAAAAATAAAAGAAAATTTCGAAATGGGCGTGGCTCCGCCTTTTTTCATTTAATTTGTCTAGGATACTTTTAATGCCATAAGTCGAACAAAAACTTACCAATCCTTGTGAAATTTGATAGGGGCTTAGATTCTGGGACAATGTTGTTGTTGTTGTTGTTGTAGCGATAAGGTTGCTCCCCGAAGGCTTTGGGGAGTGTTATCGATGTGATGGTCCTTTGCCGGATACAGATCGGGTACGCTCCGGTACCACAGCACAATTAAGGTGCTAGCCCAACCATCTCGGGAGCGATTTATGTGGCCACATTAAACCTACAGGCCATCCCCTCCCTCCCCACCCCCAGGTTCCATGAGGAGCTTGTGGTCGCCAGAGCCTCGTCTGTTAGTGAAACAGGATTCGCCGCGGATAGGTGAGGTTAATAACTGGGTTTGGAGAATCTGGTATTTTAGTCGCCTCTTACGATAGGCATACCTACCGCCCCCTACTTACCCCCTTACCCGCTGGGGGATTCTGAAATTACAGAAGGGTTGGAGAAACTGATTGAAATTTGAGCAATTATATAAAATTATTCTGGGACAATAACTTATTTCTGTGAAAAAGGGCGAAATCGGCTGAAGCCACGCCCATATTTTATACACAGTCGACCGTCTGTCCTTTCGCTCGGCCGTTAACACGATAACTTGAACAAAAATCGATATATCTTTACTAAACTCAGTTCACGTACTTATCTGAACTCACTTTGTATTGGTAATAAAAATGGCCGAAATCCGACTATGACCACGCCCACTTTTTCGATATCGAAAATTACCAAAAACGAAAAAAATGCCATAATTCTATACCAAATACGAAAAAAGGGATGAACCATGGTAACTGGATTGGTTTATTGACGCAAGATATAACTTTAGAAAAAAACTTTGTAAAATGGGTGTGACACCTACCATATTAAGTAGAAGATAATGAAAAACTTCTGCAGGGCGAAATAAAAACCCTTGAAATCTTGGCAGGAATACTGTTCGTGGTATTATATATATAAATAAATTAGCGGTATCCAACAGATGATGTTCTTGGTCATCCTGGTCCACATTTTGGTCAATATCTGGAAAACGCCTTCACATATATAACTACCACCACTTCCTTATAATAGCCTCATTAATACCTTTAATATGATACCCATATGGGCGGACCCCATGGCGGCCACCGTGGTGTGATGGTAGCGTGCTCCGCCTACCACACCGGATGCCCTGGGTTCAAACCCCGGGCAAAGCAACATCAAAAATTTTAGAAATAAGGTTTTTCAATTAGAAGAAAATTTTTCTAAGCGGGGTCGCCCCTCGGCAGTGTTTGGCAAGCGCTCCGGGTGTATTTCTGCCATGAAAAGCTCTCAGTGAAAACTCATCTGCCTTGCAGATGCCGTTCGGAGTCGGCATAAAATCATGTAGGTCCCGTCCGGCCAATTTGTAGGGAAAATCAAGAGGAGCACGACGCAAATTGGAAGAGAAGCTCGGCCTTAGATCTCTTCGGAGGTTATCGCGCCTTATATTTATATTTTATTTTATGATACCCATATCGTACAAACCCATTCTAGAGTCACCCCTGGTCCACCTTTATGGCGATATCTCGAAAAGGCGTCCACCTATAGAACTAAGATCCACGCCCTTTTGAAATACTCATTAACACCTTTCGTTTGATACCCATATTGCACAAACGCATTATAGAGTCACCCTGGCCCACCTTTATGGCGATATCTCGAAAAGGCGTCTACATATAGAACTAAGGCCCACTCCCTTTTAAAATACTCATTAACCCCTTTCATTTGATACCCATATCGTACAAACAAATTCTAGGGTCACCCCTGGTCCACCTTTATGGCGATATCTCGAAACGGCGTCCACCTATGGAACTAAGGATCACTCCCTTTTAAAATACCCATTAACACCTTTTATTTGATACGCATATCGTACAAACAAATTATAGAGTCACCCCTGGTCCACCTTTATGCCGATATCTCGAAAAGGCATCCACCTATAGAACTAAGGCCCACTCCCTTTTAAAATACTCATTAACAACTTTCTTTTGATACCCATATTGTACAAACGCATTCTAGAGTCACCCCTGGTCCACCTTTATGCCGATATCTCGAAAAGGCGGCCATCTATAGAACTAAGGCCCACTCCATTTTAAAGCCCTCATTAATATCTTTAATTTGATACCCATATCGTACAAACACATTCTAGAGTCACCCCTGGTCCTCCTTTATGGCGATATCTCGAAAAGAGGAAAGTCAGGAAACTCTTTAACGAGGCAAGGAGAACCGGCAACTGGGAGGAATACACCCAGAATCTAACTAAGTACAATAAGGAGATAAGAAAAGCAAAAAGGGAAAGTTTTAGGAATTTCTGTGAGGGAATTTCCAGCACGCCTGCAGCGGCAAGGCTACACAAGGCCCTAGCCAAATAGCAGAGACAGACAAACCTAGCAATCAGACTCCCAGACGGTAACTATACCGAAACGGGGGAAGAGCGAGCAAAGGCCTTGCTGCAAGCGCATTTTCCTGAGGCCTCACCGCAAGTACCGGAACCTGTGTTCCCCAGAGTTAGACCAACCCCATCAGACTGGCAACTAGCAAGCTCCCTCTTTTGTGAGGCCAGAGTCAGATGGGCAGTGGAATCTTTTGAGAAATATAAATCTCCGGGGGTGGATGGCATCTACCCGGCGCTAATGCAGCAAGGGACACAGATCATCCCACATCTCGCCAGGATCATGAGAGATAGCCTGGCACTGGGATATATACCCACGATGTGGAGAAGAGCAAGAGTAGTATTCATACCAAAAGTAGGTAAAAGGACTATTCACAAGCGAAGTCCTTCAGACCAATAAGTCTAACCTCCTTTGTCTTGAAGGCAATGGAAAAGATAATAGACCAAGAAATCAGGTCGAACGCCCTCAAGAGCTGGCCCCTACATTATAGCCAGCATGCCTACAGAGCGGGTAGGTCCACGGATACAGCTCTGTACCAGTTATCATCTGAAATACAGAGGGCGTTCGAAACAGGGGAAACAGTGCTTTGCGCTTGACTTGATATCGAGGGTGCCTTTGACAACACATCTCACGAAAGCGTAAACATAGCACTGCAGAGAAGAGGAGTTCAGTTGCCTATCCAGAGATGGATTGACAATCTACTCCGTACAAGAATCGCTGAAGCTCAAGTAGGCAGCAGCGCAGTTAAGGTTATTACCACGAGAGGGTGCCCCAGGGAGGTGTCCTGTCACCCGTTTTGTGGAGCCTAGTAGTGGATGAACTCCTTCAAAAGCTATCAGACAGTGGCATAAGATGCCAAGGATATGCTGACGACATCGTCATAATTGCAAGGGGTAAATTTGAGAGTACGCTCTGTGATATAATACAAAGAGTATTGAACATTACAAGGGAATGGTGCGCCAATGTGGGTCTTAACATCAACCCATCTAAGACAACCATCATCCCCTTCACCAGAAGAAGGGTCCTACCAGCCCTGAGAGCAATAACAATAGATGGCGTGGAACTAGAATATGGAACCGCAGTGAAATACTTGGGGATCATGTTTGACACCAAGCTCTTATGGAAACAACACTTCGACTCCATGAAGACTAGGGCCACGAGGTCCATCATGGTATGCAAACGTCTAGCAGGCAAATCATGGGGCTGCAGCCCACACGTGCTAAGATGGATGTATACCATGATAGTAAAACCTATGATAACATATGGCTCAATAGCCTGGGCATCAAGAACAACTCGGGCGACGACGAGGCAAGCACTGTCGAAACTTCAGCGACTTGCATGCGTGTGCATCACGGGAGCTATGCGCACATGCCCCACAACAGCGCTGGAGCTATCCTCGATCTAACCCCGCTGTATTTATCGATAGAGCAGTCAGCCAAGCGAGCCCTCCTTAATATCGTCAAGGAGGGCTCGGGCAAAGGTAAAGTCATATCGTCTCGGAACATGGAGGAATTGAGAGAGAAGATCCCAATCTCTCAACTCCCGAGGGATGATATCCTCAGGCAGATACTATATAAGAAAAGATATAAAGTAGAACTGGGAGACAAGGGTACGTGGGAAGAAAACAGAATTGAGAGCATTCAGCAGCTAAACAGTATAGTATGGTATACCGATGGCTCGAAGACCCCAGAGGGGATTGGATCTGGAGTCGTTGGACCCATAGCCAAGATATCAATACCCCTGGGAGCATACCCGAGCATTTTTCAAGCGGAGGTATTCGCCATAAGCCAGTGCGCGGACCTGAACCTTCAGCGAAAATACTCCAATGAGAAAATTGTCATACTCAGTGACAGCCAGGCCGCCCTCAAGGCCATCTCGGCATTTGAAATAAAATCAGCACTAGTCCTTGAGTGCGTGGAAAGGCTGAATCAACTAGGAGCACACAATGAACTACTGTTGGCCTGGGTTCCTGGGCACAGGGGAGTCGAGGGAAACGAGCAGGCGGACAGCCTGGCCAGAGAGGCAGCAACGATACGACCTATTGGTCCTGTGCCGTTCCTGCCAGTTGGCCCGCAGGAAATTAAGGGCATCTATTAGCAGAAGAAAAGGAAAACAGGGAAAAACACTGGCGTAATATGCCAGGCCTGAGACAATCTAAGCTACTGTTAGGGGGTTACTGCACAACTCGATACAGGGCATTTATAGGCCTCTCGAAAAATAACCTAAGAATTCTAACAGCTATTCTTACAGGACACTGTAGACTGAACAGTCACATGCAAAAGCTGGGTATAATATCGAACAACACATGCCGATTTTGTGATCGATCAGCGGAGACGGCGGACCATATCCTCTTGGAGTGCGATGCAATCTCAAGACGTAGAGCTAAGTTTATGGGCTCACCATGGCCGGAGCATTCTCACATCAAATCCCTCAAGCCAGGTGAACTGCTAGGGTTCATCAGAGATGTCGGCTTGGATGAGGTGTTGTGAAGCAGTTGAGGGCACAATAGACCAATGGTCGCAGTGCGATCCTCAATTAATTATCTAACTATCTATCTATCTATCTCGAAAAGGCGTCCACCTATAGAACTAAGGTCCACTCCCTTTTAAAACCCTCATTAATATCTTTAATTTGATACCCATATCGTACAAACACATTCTAGAGTCACCCCTGGTCCACCCTTATGGCGATATCTCGAAAAGGCGTTAACCTATAGAACTAAGCTCACCACCCTTTTAAAATACTCATTAACACCTTTCGTTTGATACCCATATTGTACAAACACATTCTAGAGTCAGCCCTGGTCCACCTTTATGGCGATATCTCGAAAAGGCGTCCACCTATAGAACTAAGGTCCACTCGCTTTTAAAATACTCATTAACAACTTTCGTTTGATACCCATATTGTACAAACGCATTCTAGAGTCACCCCTGGTCCACCTTTATGCCGATATCCCTAAATGGCGTCCACCTATAGAACTATGGCCGACTCCCTCATAAAATACTCTTTAATACCTTTCATAGAAACACATTCCAGGATTACCCTCGGTTCATTTTGCTACATGGTTATTTTCCCTTATGTTGTCACTATAGCTCTCAACTGAGTATGTAATGTTCGGTTACACCCGAACTTAATCTTCCTTACTTGTTTCAAACTAAATATTGCTTGAAAAATCGTATGTGATAAAGAGAGACAGTGCTAATCGAACTACTAGTGCAAGTATACAGATGAAAGGAACGTTGTCGTTTGTTTGAAAGAAGGTTGCTATAGCATCAAAATACATTACTTAAATTAGAATATTAGCTGTAGGCAAAATTGTACCAAAAATGGCAGCGTAGTACTTCAGTACTTTCTTGAGTCAAATTGTATCAAAAAAGTACAATTGTATCGAAAAACCCAATCCTGCAACAAATACGTGTGTCATGAAGCCACGCGACTGCTCTAACACACATCAAAATTCAGTCAATCTCGTTGTTAATCGCCGTAGGCCTTTACACATTTCACAGAACTTAAAAACTATGCAAAATGTCACACCTCAAGTACTTTTTTGCGTACCAACTTTTCAGGTGCTCTTGTAAAGCATTGTTGTTGTGCTAATCGGCAGTTTTGGTTAAGTACTTTTTGACAGACCAATTTTTCAGGTGCACTCGTGACTTAGTTGTTGTTGTTTTGCTTGCTATGAAGAGTTCGTATGCAAAGCTTGTACGTACATACGTGTGTATGTTATATGTACATATGGAAGCACTAAATTAAAAATTACCAACTAACGTAAATATGTAAGTATATAGATTATATGTGCTATGAATTTGGAATATTAAGCTATCTTAACTTTTTATTTGTTTGGGGTTGCTTTGTTGATATTCATTTATTTGGTTATTTTTACGTAAGCAAAGTTGTGCTTGAGTCTTAAGCTAGAAATAATGAATATCGGAGTCGTTATCCACTGTACTGATCATAGAACTTTGTTTATTGGTAAACAAGTGTGTGAATGTTCATACATAAATAAGATTAATTAATATGGTAGGAATTTTTGTTTCCCCATATACATACATATGTAAGTTGTATGGAAAAAATTTGTTTTTATATCTTTTGGTTTGTATAAACATCTAATTGGTCACCATTAAAAAATATTTTTACATGTCATTGACAACATTTTTTTATACTTGCACACAGAGTATACTGACTTTGATTGGATAACGGTTGGTTGTACAGGTATAAAGGAATCGAGATAGATATAGACTTCCATATATCAAAATCATCAGTATCGAAAAAAAACTTAATTGAGCCTTAGCCGTCCGTCCGTTAACACGATAACTTGAGTAAATATTGAGATATCTTCACCAAATTTGAGTTTATCTGGACCCAGAATAGATTTGTGTTGAAAATGAGCGAAATCGGATGATAACCACGCCCAATTTTTATATATGTAACATTTTGGAAAACACAAAAAACCTGATTATTTAGTAAATAATACACCTAGAATGTTGAAATTTTACACGTGGACTGATATTGAGACCCGCGATAAAAATTTGAAAAAAATGTTTTAAATTGGCGTGGCACCGCCCACTTGTGATAAGATCAATTTTTCAAATATTATACATTTTTTTTTTTTATTATTTGAAACGAATAATTTTATTCGTTTATTCGAATAATGTTTATTCGAATATAATTCGAAAATAATCCCACCACTAGTATGTACTTATACTTAATTATTTCATTAAATAATAGATTGGGCTCTCAATTTTAAATTGAAGGCTTATAGAAAACAGCAAATTTTTACAAAGCGTTTGCTAATAACTTATAAATAGTATTAAATGATAAATATCCGCCACCGGACTGTGATTTCTGTAATAAAAACGCGTCTTCAGGTATTTATTTGATAATTTTTGTGGTATTTTCAGTGGCGTAGTGCGGTTTTCTTGCGCCCGTAGCACACTATTTTTTCCTTTCCTTTGAGGGAGCAAACATACCCATGATATCATCAAAATTTATCATTTCAAAATTTTCTTTTTCCATACTTAATAATGTTAGGTCACTTAGGCGACCTTGCCCCATTGTTGATCGTAAATATGTCAAAATCAGTTTTAACTTGCTGAATGAACGTTCGCAACTAGCAATTTGATACTGAGATAGTCAATAGTATTTGAAGTGCCACTCGCAAGTTTGGAAAAACATCTTCTTCATACGAGGTTTTAAAAGTAAATAAGTCTAACGGAGTTTTAGGTTGAATTTCTTTTCTACTGCGAAGTAATATTTTCTAGTGACATATTTCGATAAAAAGTTCTGTGTCATCAAAATCTGTAGTTCTTACAATTTCTTTCTAAGTCGTTATTATACTTGTTTAACAAATTTCTAACGTCTAAGAGAAATCCAAGTCTAAAATTAAGGTGATTTAGTCGTGTAAATCTTGTACGTATTTCTTGTTGGATACGATCGAGAACACTTTTCATAACGCGAGAGGTTTGACATTCTGCGGCAACAGCAAAATCTCTAGCCGATTCTTCGGGCATTTTGCGGCGCCTTCTTACACGTTTTACTATATCAATACAACAATTTTTCACAAAGAGACTTCGCTTATTCTATTGCTTCTTCAAATATAATGTCTCGAATTTCGGATAGTTCAGTCGCTAATTATTTAAGATCATGATACGGTTCTCTAAAATTCATTCCATGATCTTGTAATCTCAGCTGCACATCATCAATCCTCCTTAAGATTTCGTAACATAAATGAACTAATGTTATCAAACTAAAATTTAGTATATTTTGCAACAGAACTAATTGTTCTAAGTGTTTTACTACATTCTCTGGCCCATCGATGATAACGCTAACCGCTTGTATTCTGGAACTCCAACGTGTTTCAGATTCACGCTTGACAGTTTTTGTTAAAGCATTTTTTAATAATTCCCAGCGTAACGTTGAACGTGAGAAGAAAAGATATATGCTTTCAATTATTCCACAACCTGTCGTAAGTGTTCCGGATATATGCATGCATTTTTTAGTCTAAAAACTTTTTTCCAGAAATCAGCTTTAATAAAAAGACAAATTATACAGGAAGATCTGCTTTGCGGATAATTTGGCGCCACCTGTCAGCAGCGCCCGGGGCAAGATGCCCCCATGGCCTCCCCCCTCCAGTCCTTCAATACGCCACTGGGTATTTTAACAGGGTATTATAACTTTGTTTGGATAACGGTTAGTTGTACAGGTGTAAAGGAATCGGGATATAAATACACTTCAGTATCGAAAAAAAATTTGATTGAGCCATGTCCGTCCATCCGTCCGTCCGTCTGTCCGTTAACACGATAACTTGAGTAAATATTGAGATATCTTCACCAAATTTGGTACACGAGCTTAACTGGACCCCGAATAGATTGGCATTGAAAATGAGCGAAATCGGATGATAACCACGCCCAATTTTTATATATATAACATTTTGGAAAACACAAAAAACCTAATTATTTAGTAAATAATACACCTAGAATGTTGAAATTTGATGTGTGGACTGATATTGAGACTCTTGATAAAAATTAAAAAAAAAAAAATGTTTAAATGGGCGTGGTACCGCCCACTTGTGATAAAATCAATTTTACAAATATTATTAATCATAAATCAAAAATCGTTAAACCTATTGTAACAAAATTCGGCAGAGAGGTTGCCTTTACTATATGGAATGCTTTGTATGAAAATTTACGAAATCGGTTAAGGACCACGCCCACTTTTATATAAAAGATTTTTAAAAGGCTCGTGGACGAATTCACCTCTGGCAAAATTTCGCCAACAGCTATTACGGCGATATTTCTTCATTGAGAATCAAAATCACATATTTCAGGTGATTTTTTTTTTTTTTTTGAATTGAGGTTCTTCTAAACGAGTTTTTGCTCTCGTTGACGGCAAAAATTGAGTTGTGTTGATGATTTATTAAAAATTCGTATTATATCTTTATCTCTCATAAATATTTTTACAGCTTCTACATAAGTTAAAATTTTAAAATGAAACTTCAGCAAGAATATGTCTTTGTATAAGGACACATTTTTCGCTGATTTTAGTCCATTCATATAAAGGAAGTGCTTAAATTTTTTTATTTTCCTTTTATTTAAGAACACCACTATATCCTTCCTTCTGTTTATCACCGTGTGCTTATCTCCGTGACTCCGGTATCGGTACTTTTTCAAGATCATATCTTGGCATATCGTGCCGCCTGGGCCGCGTTTATAGCCTAGTTTTACGAATATGTCAGGGCATTTTTTAAGGATTTTTCACTAGGTGGCCAAAAGAAAAATATCTCCTCGACATGACTGACCATACCGGTCAGCTTTTGAATATTGCCATTTTTGGTCAAAAAAAAAAAAAAAACATGCTGTGGCAACCGTGGTTGTGACTCACTCATACCATGGCGAAACGATACAAGGTGGCAGCATGGAACAGCTGATTATAAGCTTTTTTTATTTGATTTGATACATCAACTTCCGGTGCAGTACGATTTTGACATTTGTCCATCGAATTTACAAAAACAAAGTACATGCAATTTTTATTTATGTTTGTAGGTATGTCACCATGCTGCCACCTTGTATCATTCCGCTATGACTCATACCAAAACATTTGCAATAAAACAAGTAATCCCAGGAATAGTTATTTTTCATATCCAACTTATTACATACTTGGCCAAAATTTTTTTATTATATGCTGACAAAAAACCCTCGAGCACGTGCAGAATTTGTAGAATTTATATATGTCACGGAAGTCGTGAGTACCTATGTTCTTTTCCATATAAATCCTCACTGATAGTATATTTGATGAACTATCATTAGAGTTGGGATTCTACCGGGTATTTACCATTTTTATGGGTAAATACCGGGAAAATACCCGGAATATTCCTTTTCTGTATCTTTTTTTGGGTATTTAAAAATCGTTTGAATCGAGGCTGCTTGGAATTACAATTCAGCAATTAAATTTATACACCATTTGAAATTAAAAAAATTTCGTTTTTATTTTAAACAGACAACCCAGCAAACACTCGGAGTCAACAATTAGTCTGAAAGGAGTCCAAACTTTGGATCGTTTGCACTCGTTATGAACTCATTTAGGAACCTGAAGCGAATGCTATATGCTTATATTTTGCCTCTAACATAAGTCTTATACAGACCTTCTTCCGATATCATATATGAGCCTTATTGGCGTCATATACTGCTAATTTTGAGCCTTTTAATGACACTACTTCAGGGCTTTTAGGAAGAATTTTTGACATTTATCCGAAGCGGAAAACATAGGGGAGAATGTGATAAAACTCACATGAGGATAAGATAGAAATGAAATAAGTATTAGTTGAGTTAATTATTTATTTAGAATAAATTGTCGCAGAAAAATTTCAGAGTTTTTTTCCGGAGCTGCCTAGTTTACTAATTCTAATATTTTTCGTTTGTTTATAATTTCATCAAATCGGAGTCATAAAAGACTCTAAGGTGGTAGCATTTTTGAAGCTTTTGAACCATATTAAACTCCAGAACTGTAAGAGAATATTTATAAGGGACACATATTTACCCAAACAAACAGGCTCACGGCGCTCATAATTTAAGAATCCGAAACGAATCCAAAATAAGTGGGCAATATAGGAATCAGAAAAGCATCGAAACGCGTAGGAGGGTAAAAGAAAATTTAATTTTTGCCTTTTATTTAACGGCCTAAAAGCTCCTAATCTTGCATGCAAAAATTATCATTTATCAACTATTTATGTTCGTCACAGCGAGTTTGGAACAAATTTTGAAACTTTGTTACGATCACTGTTCATTTTAATACAAGATGAATTACATTTGTACATTATTTTTACCCTTCCTATTCTTTTATTGTATAATAGGCCGGGTCGATTTATGGGGAGGCAAAAAAATCGCCCATTGATCTGTGAAAATCATATTCTAGGGATCAAAATAAGAAACTTTTCCGAAGGAACCATACCTCTAAAACGAATTCTGATGTCCCCCCCTTTGGGTCGAACTTGCAAATTTTGAAAAATCCCACTTTGAAATGCCTATGTTTTTTTCTTTTTGGAGTTTATTTTTCTCTTTAGAAATTTATTTAGTCAGAACATATGTAAATGAAAAAATGAATTTAACTTAGTAATAGAAAAGAAATTAAAAAAAATATTAGAAATTAGCGTTTTTACAACCCCCTTTTAAAAGCAAGGCATCACTGTGACACAATTGCAGATCGTAAAATTACTTGTGTTGTTTTTTTTAAGCCACCACAAGACACAGCAGGTAGAATTAAAATTGCCCCTACCCAAAAGTTCGACCCAAAGGGGGGGACATCAGAATTCGTTTTAGAGGTATGGTTCCTTCGTCAAAGTTCCTTATTTTGATCCCTAGAATACGATTTTCACAGAGCAATGAGCGATTTTTAAATCGACCCGCCCTATTGTATAAGCATCTTTTTTAGGCTCAAATGATTTACGTTAATAGGCTCATATAGGACGACCATTGCAAGAAGGAAATACATTGGTTTCGGCCTCCCAAATGAGCACATACCGGCTGTAAAGGCTCCAATTTAGATATTTTTCCGACTCTTTTTCGACTCAAAATGTTTACTGGGTAAACTTAAATATTTGCAACGGCATGCATTATTGTCTAAATATTTTTGAAAAACTCTGGATTACAGATTAAAACTAATTCAACCGATAGCATAATGGATAACTACCCACCAATATAGGACAAATTGGATACATTTTGGAATGAATTTGTGTGTTGGTTTCCCATATTTTCCAAAAGATTATTTTTACCCTTAAAAATAAATAAATAAATGTAAGGCGCGATAACCTCCGAAGAGATCTAAGGCCGAGCTTCTCTTCCAATTTGCGTCGTGCTCCTCTTGATTTTCCCTACAAATTGGCCGGACGGGACCTACATGATTTTATGCCGACTCCGAACGGCATCTGCAAGGCAGATGAGTTTTCACTGAGAGCTTTTCATGGCAGAAATACACCCGGAGCGCTTGCCAAACACTGCCGAGGGGCGACCCCGCTTAGAGAAATTTTCTTCTAATTGAAAAACCTTATTTCTAAAATGTTTGATGTTGCTTTGCCCGAGGTTTGAACCCAGGGCATCCGGTGTGGTAGGCGCAGCACGCTACCATCACACCACGGTGGCCGTCGTGGGTATTTATTTTGGGTAAATATTTGGGACTTTACCCATTTTTACCATGTATAACCAATTTACCGTGTATTTACCATTTGGGTATTTACCCCTTTCCCATCTCTAACTATCATTCATTCGTTGATAAATTTCTTCGATTAGCACCAAAAACTTCATTAGAATTAGCAAGTTATATATTTTTTGACATTTTGGGGAAATCATGTATGTTCAGAAAATTTCTGACATTATTTCAGTTAGGTGTTGTTCACGCATTTTCGAAATTTAGTTGTGGCCAGATTATGATTACTACGTGGCCACGGCGGACTACTACGTGGCCATTTGGCCACGTTCGTATTACTTAAAAAATGCCCTGGAATATGTGAAATATGAACAGACGTTTAGATCCATAGCGAATTAACGTCTCATTAACAGAAGATCCTGATTATGTCAGCCCATTTAAGTTGGAGCTTTGTTGTTGCTCAGAATTTAGTGTACTGCTCCCAACTATGGTTTTGTAGCAGTATACAATATACCATATTAGCAGTTTGCAAACAGAAACAAACTAATTAAGTGTACCCTATTGTACTTTTCTGTATTTGCTCATTAAAAATTAAGTCATTGTACACATATGTATGTATAACGGAACAATTACGACGAAGAACAAATCTGTTTGTTTAACTAATTAAAAAATTTCCATTATAGTTATAAATTGAATAGGCTCATTAGGTTCCCCTAACGAAAAATGTTTACGCAAATGTCACTATACGGAAATGTCAATATAATTATTTATTTAAAGTGTGCCGAGTGCAAACAAACAAAATTTTTTATTGTATAAAAAAATAAATGTAAGGCGCGATAACCTCCGAAGAGATCTAAGGCCGAGCTTCTCTTCCAATTTGCGTCGTGCTCCTCTTGTTTTACCCTACAAATTGGCCGAATGGGACCTACGTGTTTTATGCCGACTCCGAACGGCATCTGCAAGGCAGATGAGTTTTCACTGAGAGCTTTTCATGACAGAAATACACCCGGAGCGCTTGCCAGACACTTCCGAGGGGCGACCCCGCTTAGAAAAATTTTCTTCTAATTGGAAAACCTTATTTCTAAAATTTTGATGTTGCTTTGCCCGGGGTTTGAACCCAGGACATACGGTGTTGTAGGCGGAGCACGCTACCATCACACCACGGTGGCCGTGGTTTAGATTTATTATTGTTACTTATAATTCCTGAAATTTTGACTGAAATGTGTTTGCTTACTTTTCAATCACATGACTCAATTACTTAGGTATAAATAGCGCCCACAAAATTAATCTCACTTAATACTTTAAAAGTGGTGCAAAAGTTCTTAAACCAAAATGAAGTCACGCAATACTTTCGCGATCCTGTGTGTCGTTCTTACCTTCCTTGTGTCCTATACAAATGCGCAAGTTCGCATTATAAATGGCGAACCTAGAGAAATAAAACAGAGCGCACATGCAGTAGCAATACTTCGTAATTCCCGGTATATTTGCGCTGGTTCCTTAGTTTCTATGAAATCGGTGGTTACAGCTGCACATTGCGTATGCGGCAAACCAATGAACGAACTCGCCGTTCTAGCTGGTGTGACCGATATAAGTGAATTAAGCGCAAGAAGGGGACAAAAACACAATGTGCAGAATGTCAATTGTCCCGATGGTTTTAATTCAGCGTCAACATATATGGATATAGCAGTAGTTAAAGTGCATGAATTTCGAAGGAATACGGCAGTACGATCAGTACTAATTTGTAATTCCAGATTAGTACCAGGCATGGAAATGCGATATTGTGCATGGGGTTCGACAACTGCAAGTGATATGGATTTTAGTCCTCTTCTTCAATCTAGTAAAACGTATATAGTAGAAAAGAGTGAATGCCAAAATCATTATACGCATCCACTGAGACAAAGGAGTCTAGCAAGAACAATCATTTGTGCTGTAAATAGTGAAAGTGATTCGAGTTTTGGAGATTCTGGAGCAGGGGCCATTTTGAATAAGCGGCTTTGTGCGGTGGTACAAGGTGGTTGTAGGAGCCCCGGTAGTCCGAATTTATTTACAGATGTAACAAATACAGAGGTTCATGCATTTTTAAGGACACATATAATATATTGACTGTTAAGTTGAATATGACCCTTACTCAACTGAACACCGAATTTCGAAACATTTTGAGATAAGTCATTTTTGTTTCGTTGAGATATGGTGATATTTCACAGTCGCAGTCGAAATGGCGATGTTTTTTCTTGTATCTTGTATAAATAAATTGTTATGATTGGGAATAAATAAATATTTTTTATTGGATATATTTTATTTTATTGGATGCAATGAAAGTGGTATGTATGCATTTAAATGCCTTAAGTTGTGAGACCAAATTTTGATCACGACTGTAAAGTTTCCTTGTGTATGAATATATTATAAGGTAAAACGAAAATTGCGGAATAACAACTTTGAGACCCTGGTAAACTCCGTGCAAGACAGCTGAGCCAACCAACTCTATGGAAGTCGACGTATTCGGTTATTGAATTCATAGAGCAATTCCTTAGTTGGTTACCCTCCACAAAACTGCTGAAATTAATATTAATTTTCTACAAATAAGAGGAATGAAAAAAAAAAAATAGCAGCAAATTTTGCAGTGAAGGCAAATTAAAAAAGTGGGTGCGTGATAATTGGAATGATGAACCAGTTCATGATTGAATCACAAGAGATTTTGTCGGTTGACCAAATGTTTGACAATTGGAGCCATCTTGCGCCCAAATTGTATTGACATCCATTTACGGTATTGTTTCTTTGTAAATTTATGAAAAATATTAGAAATAGCAATAGGAGGCAATCAATGTACAATTACCAGATAACTACTGAGCTGCATAACTCTTTGGTATTATTTGTCTTATTTTATAGTACATTTTTTAATATACCAGGGTGTTTAGGGTGGCTTAGCAAACAAATTTTTATGAAAACAATGAACAACAAGGAATCGTATTCCATGAATGCTTGAGCAGAAAACAGCTTTACAAAGTTTCAGAATAAATAAGTAAATCCCTGAAATTAAATTTGTAAGCAAACCAGCAATTTATTTGCGAGATTGTGTCAAATACTGAGTGGAGTATCCCCCATATCGGCCACTAGTTCAAAATTGATTTTTCTCAAAATATATTTATCATAAACTCTTCACTGAAGGAGTCGTTTCAAAAGCGCTTTGTCTCATAATTATGTTAAAGAACTCTCTACCTTTGAATTGTTTTAAGCATTTTTGAATAAAACACTGAAGTATGGTGTTCTAAAACAATGACAAAAGCAACATAATCCTTTTTCATTTCACAATATTAAGTAAAAACTAATAATTTTCCCAAAAAACTTTTGGTATTTACAACATTATTATCATTACTAATTTCTACTACATTTTTTACTGAAGGGGATTGAATTATTTCCCGCTGTCCTTTCTTCGTAAAAGCAACCAGTCCAGCGCCCGTATTTCGTTTTGCCAACAGTAACTGAAACCCATTTTCACTCAAACGTCAAACTATTTCTAAAAATTATCTAACGAGTACTATTTGTCGCTGGTTCACATATGTATATAATTTATCGAATCCACCATTTACGAGCTATTGTGATTTATAAAATGTATTGTAAAACGTAATAAGGACCCTGTTTAAATTTGAGTGTGTCAAAGCTCTGCTGTCATTAAAGAACAAACCTCAAGTAATTGAATAATGGAACCGGTTACTGACAGTGTTGCCAAAACAAAAATTTCTTTGGGGCTATAGAATATAGAAAAAAAAGCGCTAGAAAGAGCTAAATTTCTTCAAGAAAATCCAAACCTCGTTACAAAAAGAGCTAAAAGTATATGTATATATGTCAATGGGTGCCTGTGTTTTTCAACTTTTTCCCTCGAATCGCTCCATAAAGTTTTACTTAAAAAGTTAAAACAAATTATCAAACTAATAACTAGTATTATTAGTTCTTTAAACAATGCCACAAATGTCATATATTTTCCATATAAAATTGAACGGGATTTTGTACTTAAAAAAAGCTAGAGTTTAAATGATTAACAAAGGAGTCGGCAGTTAAAACACATCCAAAAATGTCGGAAAGGGTACCAAAAGAAATGCTTTGAACTAAATAACTTTCGTCGCAAGGCTGATATTAAAATTTTTACTTCTGTCAGGAGCTTTGCGCAAAAAGCATTTGCATATTATATTGTGGTTCTTGTATTTGTCATATAAAAAATTTATAGATTTTCTATCATGATTTATAATGAATTTAACGTAAATATTTTATGGCATTAATAATTAGTTTTCAGACTTAAAGTTTAAATTTATGATTTAAAGTTTAAATACTGTAAAGCTGCAAGTATGCACCGATGTGTGTCGTACGTACGGACGTTTGTCGTACGAAACACATTTGGCCGAACCCTCAAGCACGTAGGAATCAATTGCCGTCATCCAGTGAGTTTTACAGCTCCAACTCACGCTCAATTCTCACGGGAATGCTCTGGATCATTGAGAGACTTGAGAAGTAGATGTCGTGATATTTTCGCACACGTGAAATGTGATAGGCAGATGTCGCCGCTGTTTTTCATTTAACTCTAGCTAAGCGTTGGGCAGTTGAGAGCGAGCAGTTTAATATGAGTTATAAGGGAGTAATTTGATGCGCTTGTAGGCGTATGAGTCATGGCACAGTGGATGACGTACCCGACTCACACGTTTGAGGTTGCGGGTTCAAAGCCCACTGCAAGCAAGCATTTTTTGAATTTATTATCCTTTTTTATTTTATAAATTATTATTTTAATGGACTGTATGTTATTTTACTTAGAGAGAGGTCACTATGTACCTGTTACACCTTGTATTTATTCATTGGGGGCGAGCACTGGGGCTCCAAGGTATTGGCTGCGGGATGAGCCACCTTGTTTTGCTTTGAAAAACCCGTATTACACCTTGTATTTATTCATTGGGGGCGAGCACTGGGGGCTCCAAGGTATTGGCTGCGGGATGAGCCACCTTGTTTTGCTCAATGGCTAATGAAACAAACGAAAGAAAAAAAAAAGTCATAGTTTAAGTCGGTTAAACAAACTCATACGGCGAAAGGCTAAGCAGTGACATCTATTTTTGAAAAAGTAGGTTTATTAAAGGCAGCGTTGCCAAACTAAAGACAAGTAATTAGCAAATTATCTGGCTCACAAATTGAACCAGACTTCTATCCGGATTTATCTGGCTCAAATCGTTGTTGTTGCATTTACATGCAAATATATTTATCTGGCTCAGGCTCTTTGCCACCGGATGATGGCTAATGTGTGCGTCTGTGTACATGTACATAACATATTTGTGTGTGTATTGTTTACAGCAAAGCACTGTTGCCATTGACTAGTTTGCATGCATGCTTATGCAATCATCAACTTTTCGGAATTACAAATTTTCATTGTGCAAATGGCAGAAACAAATACTGAATAAGAATTTCTAGTTCATTTAAAAAATTCAACAAAATTTTAAACAATCATTCGGCCTTTTTGTATAATAACTGCAATTGGTCCAAACATAGCACACAAAATATTTAATAGGCAACTCTGTCTTGTGACAGAGCGATCAGCTGACACGTTCTTACGGAAAAAATCAAAATTGGTTTGATTTCTACGTTACGTTCCGGGCTACGTACGTACGTGCGTTGAACTTCGGTGAGTTTCGTTTACTTTGCACACTCATAACATAGGTCAGCTGACACGTTTTTTGTAAGAACGTTCGTGGGTAACTGAAGCGTAAGTGCTACTAAAACAAGGGGTAAGCTGTCAAACATTTTCCACAAAAAACCAAATCAACAGACCCACCCTGTTGATTCGAAACGGATCCAGTAGATATCAGGATCACAGTGTTGTTGTTGCATTTGCATGTTAAATTTCTATTCGTATCTGGATCACGCCTCATTGGGATGCAACTAGTATCACCACTTTCGGATTGTTCATCACATTCGTCACTTGATTCTTGATCATCCAAGTTTTGTGCTGTTGCTAGCACTTGCTTTTTTATTAAATATGTAGAAAAGAAATTCTTTTGTAGCAAACTAAAGGCTTTTTACCATTGATTCAGTGAGCAAATTTTCATGAATAAGGGAGGGTACTTGACACAGTTTATCTATTAAAGTTTTTGTTATCAGTTGATAACCGCGTTGCCACATCATACATAACAAAATAAATAAAATAAAACGTCGACATACATAAAATATATTTAAAATTTCACAACACGAGTTCCCGAAATAGAATTGGTACCAAAAAGAGGTAAACATTTTAAAGAAGGCCAAAAAAAAGAGCTAGGGGCTAAACCGGAATTTTCGGAGCTAAACGCAAAAAAAGGGGCTAGATCTAGCTCCAAAAGCACCAAAATGGCAACACTGGTTACTGAGTGTTTTGAAAATACAAAATACCTAAAAAGTCGAAGTTTTTTGTTTAAAATCGTTGTCAATTCAAAAATATTTAAAAAAAATTTACGACCTTAATTACTGAGTGCTTATAATACTGAAAAAATCCAATAAATCGGCGGAACGGGACATACATATATGTTTTAAGCTAACTGCCAACGTTATCTGCAAGACAGATGAACTTTCATTGAGAAGCTTTTCAAGTCAGACATAGTGATAGAACTTTAAGAAAAAGTAACGATAACGGTACTCATATAAAATACTCGGATCAAAGCAGGCATGCTTAACCAACGAAACGATATCATTTCGTTACGATAATCAACGTTAATAAACGAAACGTTAAGATCGTCAAATTAACGAAATGATTTCGTTTCGTTTTCTGCCATATCAAAACGAAATCAAATCGTTTATGTTGATTATTAATTTCAAACTATGTTGGCAAAGCTGATTGATGGCGGAGTCATTAAAGGTGAAAGCATTATCCAAGCTGATTGCAACTTTTCTCATGAATTTTGACAGTACGAACATTTCTCAGAGTATTTTTGACATTACCACCAACGAATTACACAAACAAATTACATAGAGTTTGTGTGTGTATGTGCGCTCGTTGTTGCCACCTTACGGCTTCACCATGGCTATAGCATTGCCAGCACAATTCAAACATAAAGTATCACGTTTTCGTTAACGTTTTTAACGTTAACGAAAGCTTTTCGTTTCGGTTAAAAACGAGATACAATTTATCTTGATAATTTCTTTATCGATAATATTTCGAAGTGTTTCAACGGAAACGGTGGAAATTTTTTGATAAACGATTAGCTTAACGTTAAGGTGCATCCCTGCTTTAGCATTTACCTTCGTATTTTCTTCCGTGTCTGCTTTCCTTCTCAACTTTGTCTTAATTCCGTATTTGCATTATTCTTGATTGTCGACTTTGCCTTACTTTTGTCTCTGCCCCTACAATGAAATCAAGGCGAATCCATACAAGACTGGCAAAGCCAATTCAACCTATTTGCAGAACAAAAAAAGTCAAGTCTAAAGAAAATTTGCATTGATTTCGATGAACTGACATTTTGCTGTACCTAAGCGATATATTGAAAATAATCAAGAAGAAGCAATCAGCTGCTGGGATAACAAAACTTTGTACCATGGTTCAACTATATGGTTGGCTCATCTGTACAGCAACAAATTATGTCTGTTCAAATTGTCAAAATCTGTGCATTGGTATTAGACGAATGGAATGAAATGAAAACATAAAACATAGCAGTTTTTGTGTGTGGTAAGAAAATGTTGTCAATGTGTTGGTTTCATTTTGAGTTTGCCATCTCCTTTTGACAATCCCATTGACCATGCAATGATAAAAATAAAATCAGCTGATGAGATGAGCCAACCATATAATTGAGCCATGCCCCGTACCGAATATGCCTTGATTAAAATTTTCATAAGTATTTGTTTTTGTACATTTTCTAGTTTTCTTACATGTCATCGTCTTTATCTTCTTCGGTGCCGTCATACAGTGGCGTAGTAAGATTTTCTTGCGCCCGGGAAAAATTCTTTTGGCGTGTAAATATTATACGTATTTCTTGTTGGAACCGATCGAGAACGCTTTTCACATTCTGCGGAAAGACCAACATCTTTAGCCGATTCTCCGGACATTTTGCGGGGCCTTCTTACACGTTTTACTATACCATTGTACAATTTTTCACAAGTTCATCCCCGGACCTATTAATATAAGCTGCAGGCGATCAATCCTCTTTAAGATTTCATACCAGAAATGAACACTGTTATGAAATTAAAATTTATTATATGTGATCTGGAATCATGAAACGACCCTATTGTGCGAAAATACCGTTCTTCACTTTTTGAGTGATTCTTATACGAAATTTAACGCTCTTTCCAATGGAACAAACCGCAGTTTTCTATCTTTCTTCGCTTTTAAAGCCAAATCGGACCACAAATGCGATTTTTTTTAATTTTTCGATCCATGCGCCACCTATCGGAGCTTTTTTTCTTATTATTGCATCGTCATCGGGTTCTGAACTATATTCCAAGTTTCAAGGTTGTAGCTTATCGGGAATTTAATTAAATTTTAATTACAAAATTCGTTCAGAACGGCCAGCCGCTACACAGAGTCAAACTAAACAAAAACTTTAAACGCGTTTTTCTCGAAAACTTGTTTTCGCACAATAGGGTCGTTTCATGATTCCAGGTCACATATTTTGCAACAGAAGCGTAGCTTTGCTCCTGATGTCACTTGTGGTGTAAGTGTCTTCTGCTTATTGTTCTGCTACATTCTCTAGCCCATCGACGATAACGCTAACGGCCTGTATTCTGGCACTCCATCGTGTTTCAGATTCACGTTTGACATTTTTTGTTAAATAATTTTTTAATAATTCCCCACGTAACGTTGAACGTGATAAAAAAGATACATATATGATTTTAATTATTCCAAAACATGTTGCAACGATTGGATCTTGTTTAGCTGCAGTAACGCCTACTAAATTTGCCCAGGAAGTTCTGTTTTGCGAACCATTTGGCGCCCATCTGTGAGTAACGCCCGGGGCAAGATGCCCCTTTTCGACCCCTCTCACCCTTCACTACGCCACTGCCGACGTAATTGAATTTTTTGTACCTTCATTTGAATTCGCCTTCATAATGGTACTCATATTTTCCTTCGAATATGTTTTTAGGTTTCCCTTCTCCTTCGCCTTCTTTCCTACTTCATCTGTTTTCTTTTTATGCCTGGTTTTTCAGTGCGAGTTTAAACTCTAGTTAAAGTTGACTAGAGTTTAACCTTGCCACTTTGTTCGATAACATAAAAAATTGTTGGTCATCTCAGCTTAAGCGGCCAAAGTGGCACGGTTAAACTCTAGTCAACTTTAGCCGGTGTTTAAACTCGCACTGAAAACCCCGGCATTAGTTTCTGACTCGGCCTTCGTTTTCACAAATGGCCATGCATCTTGTTGTCTTTATCTGTTCATTTTTCTTTCTCTAATATTCTCTCTTTATCTTCCTTTTCTTCCTCTCCACTATTCCTCTTCGTCTTCTTCTTTCTCTTCCTCTTTATCTTCTTTTTCCAATTTGTTTTCATTACTTTATAACGCGTTGCATGCAGATGAGGGAGATCTAGGGCATGGAAGCCACTCAACTTCAAAAAACTAAAAACCTGGTTTAAAATTATGAAATGGTTCGATCTCTATTAAATTCAAACAAATACTCATAAGGACAATAATTACGAAAAAACCATGAAGAAAAACTATTTTAATAAATGGAAAGCCACAATAATGGCAGCCAAACCAACAACAATTACACAATCAAAATGACAACAACAAGTTGATGCGGGAAAAAGGCGCAGTAAGGAATAGATAAGATATATAAAATGAACACATGAAGGATCGAAAATAATAAAAATATATTAATAATAAAAACTGCTGTTTCGAAAGTTTTTTATGTACACACATACATACGCACACATATGTATGTATGTAATTGTCAAGCGTAATTGCCTGAACAACGAAACCAAATGGCAGATGTTATTCTAAGGACACTAGAGGCCATAACGAATCATATCGGTGTTGGCAACGCAAGCGCAAGCGGGTGAGAGGGGCGTGTTTCCAAAGATGGACGAGAATGAATGAATGGTAACAGCAGCCATGTGATTGCACATTAGTGTGAGGGCAATAAAAATAAATTACAATTAGGCAAATAAAAAAAAAAACAAAGCACATTCGGCAAAAGACAAACTTACTCATGTAAATGTAGGCACAAACATTAATATAAAGCCATGTAAACTTTATATTCACATGTAAGGATACACATGTAAGTAATAGCTTTCATGTAAGCACATGTTAAATATGGAGGCTTTTTGATGATTTTTTTTTTTTTTATTATTTGTTTATTGGAAAGAGGTCCTGATTTTCTTTTACAACTATCTTCAAATGATGCAATGGTGGGCATCAACTTTTCTAAGAATAGCTGATTTTATTATGAAGCTCGTCCTGCAAAACCTTGTGACGTTTGTGGGACACCACCAGCTCCGGTTGAATGCAGAGGGACCGTATTCGAAATCAAAATAGACTTCAGACAATTCCACTCCCTATAATGCCATTTATGTAACCTGTTGTTGCAGGAAATAGTTTCAGCAGCAGGTCTAACACGTAATGGAAAAATTTATTATAAGAGCTAACAATTGCTGGCGTATACTGAAGATATGTTGTTGTTGTAGCGATAAGGGCACTCACCGAAGGCCTTGGGGAGTGTTATCGATGTTGAGGGTCCTTTGCCGGATGCAGATCCGGTATGTTCCGGTAACAAATTAAATTTAGTGTGGCCACATTAAACCTTCAAGGCCATAACGCGCTCCCACCCCCTAGATCCGTGAGGAACTTGGGGTCGCCAGAGCTTCGGCCGTTAAAGTAACAGCATTCGCAAAAGGTAGGTGAGGTTGACAATTGGGTTGGAGAAGCTATATTTTACGTTAGCAACACCTTGAAAGGGTTGCGCTACACAACCAATTGAATCAATTTGGTAGTTTAATCGCCTCTTACGATACGGATATCATTAGTCTAAGATGCGAAAAGTTAGGCTTGTGATGGACAAGGGCAAGACAAAATACTCGAATTAATAAAGAAAAAATCGGTGCATTGGCATCCACCTCACTGTTGACGAATATAAATTCGTCTATGTAGGAACCAGCATTAACAGCGAAAACAGTCTCAACCTAGAAATCAATAGGAGAATCACAGTTTCCAACAAATGTGACCTTGAACTGAGTTGGCCATTCAATAATGCTTATAAAAGCCTCTTGTACCTATCCTGATTTATTGCACGGAATCATGGACGGAGCCGAAAGATAATGCGATGGCCCTAGGAATTTTCGAGGGAAAATTTTTTTCGGAATATATATATATATATGGTCCTGTCCGTGATGGCAATGCTTTGTATGGAAGGAGATTAAATGATGAACTCTATGAGTTGACGCAGGCACGAGCTTGATGTAACAAATAAAAGGCCAAACTCTTCGACAAGTAAATCTTGTAACGAAAATGAAAAATGACAATTCGGCCAAAAATGTTCTTTGGAAATCCATGTTTGGAATCACAGGAAGGTGGGCCTTACACTAAGTTGGAGCAGGCAGACGGACGAATAAGACTTGATCTTCTGTGCTGCTCGCAAATGGGGTTAGTTATTACGTAATAGGGATAGGTAGCGTGACCTGGTACACACACGGAAACAACGGAACAAATTATTTGGGGCTTTTCGAGAAGCGCTTCGTCGGCTTCTTTTCAGTAACAAAAGGTACCGAGTTGTCGGTTTGTACTTGGATACTTATTGCTTTTTATCGGACGTTTATCAACGGGTTACTGCTGACTAATTGTTGAACGGTTTTATTTCCCTTGACTTGACAGGCCGGTCGACCGGTTATCGGTAACAAATCGATAACTCGCGGATAACAAATCGATAGCTTTTTGATAACAAGTCGATAACTTTTTGATAACATATCGATACATTTTCGATAATTAGTTGCATACCTTTTGATAACAAACCGATAAATCATCGAAAACAAACAGTTAAAACTTCAATAACAAAATGATAACACGCCATCCGAATTCGGTTCAGCCTTCGGTTTCTGCTTCGGTTTGCACTTTCGTTTCCTCTCCCCTCCTTTTCTTTTTGCCTTCCCTTTCCTTTAATATTCTATCCTTTCCTATCCTAGAGACTACACTTACGCTTACATCCTGGGGCCAAATCGTAACATCCGTGATCGTATAACTCGTCACGTAAAAATATGATTTTCGGATTATAACATACGTGAACGTACTACTTCGATCGTAGTTTTGGATCGCAGCATACGTGACGAGTGGCTGAACGTACACGTTTCGTTCCACTTTCATTCGAACACAAACTGGCGATTGCATACACACAAATTTCAATGAAAATGTAAGAAAATTGTTAAAATAGATGACCAAGTAAAATATAATAACAAATTTCAAACTCTTATTATTAAGAAAGGTCGAAATTAAACAAACTTAATCCAAGCCAAAAGGAAATATTGGCGGAATTCATGGGGAGACACCCGCTTTGGTAGCGGCTTGCTTCAAATGTAACTTCTCCAGAAAGTAACTAAAAGCTTCTTAAATTAAGCGAAATCTGTTCAACAAACTGTAATAATTTTTTGTTACAAAGATATAACACAGTCGCTTAACCGCCTTCGGGCTATTATATCATCGCCTTCGCTATTACTGGAGCTCAAACAAAACAATAAAATTTGATCCATCGCAGTTACTTACTTTATTTTTTATATTTTGTCAACCAATTTGACAGTTCAAAATCCATTTTGAGCAAAAAATACAATCCAACCAAATGTGGATCGCAGAATTTATTGTGAATTGAAAATAAATTACATTCCGTTTGCTATCGTATGTTATAATCCCATTTTGTTTATACGTTTGACCTATCACGTAATTTTCTTTCGTATGGTTGCCGATCCGTGATCGTATGTTACGATTCGGGCCGTAGATTCCCTCATACCGTGAGCAAAGCGGTTAACAACACACCGTCACCATGGAATGAGCCTTTATGCAAAAAAGAATTTAACTTCACATGGCCTCAAGATGCAGCCAAGAAAGACTTCAGTGCAAAAGCAAAAAAAAAAAAAACTTTACAAGCCCACAAAACATAAACAGCGCAAGATGACAAAACAAGTATTTCTTTTGCAAAGCGAAAACAATACCGAAGAAAACGATTGATTACAAATACCAAAACAAAAAAACAAAATACAAAAATGCAACGTCACAGTCATTTGTGGCCGCAGCCTGCCCCTATTATGCTCATTATCCTTATTATGCCTTTATTGCGGAAGTTTTTTGTGTCAATAACTTTTTTTTTATATTTTTTTTTTCCTCTACATAAATATTTTACTTGCGCCTTTCACTGCATTTTGTGACCGCATCTAATGCTTTTTGCCTTTTTTTTGCCATTCATCTGCTTTACGCTTTGTGTTGCATGTTTGCACAGTTGCAATCTGTTTTGTGTGGCATGCAACTGCGCTGCGGATGATTTTATTGTCTTGTTATCCTTTTGACTTCTGTGTGGTTAACAAAAAAAAAAAAAGTAATATCATGCAATTGTAATTTTTTCTGTTTGACAACACAAATTATTTAAGCCATACTATCATTGTTCAACTTTGTTGTTGTTGTTGTGGTTGTTTTTGAGGACTTGCGATAGGAAATGATTGTTTGGATTTATTTATATATTTGTTGTGGTTGTTTTTGAGGACTTGCGATAGGAAATGATTGTTTGGATTTATGAACCTAATCCCGAAATCGATGATAATGGATTTGATCGGCCTTCTTGATATCGCATATAAGTTCCTGTCGAGTTTTTTATGCGAAAGATTGAAAACTACCGTGAATTGGTGAAATCTAAGAAAACAAGTACGGAAGGCTAAGTTCGGGTGTAACCGAACATTATATACTCAGGTGCCAAATTACAGCTTACAAAACTTTTAAATTACCTTCTTTTAAAAGTGGGGGATGCCACGCCCATTGTCAAAAATTTTACTAATTCTCTATCAAGTTTCATCGCTTTATCCGTCTTTGTTAATGAATTATCGCACTTTTTCGGTTCTTTGAAATTTTCGATATCGAAAAAGTGGGCGTGGTTATAGTCCGATTTCGTTCATTTGAAATATCGATCTGAGATAAGTGCCCAGAAACTTACATCCCAAATTTTATTAAGACACCTCAAAATTTACTCAAGTTATCGTGTTCGCGGACAGACAGACGGACATGGCTACATGAATTTCTTTTTTCGCCCGGATAATTTTGATACATAGAAGTCTATATCTATCTCGATTAGTTTATGCCGTTATGGGGTACCGTTATGCGAACAAAATTAAATAATCTGTGAGCTCTGCTCAGCTGAGTATAAAAACTCGTAAAAAGAATTGACTCACATCAAGTCGCGGTCGATTTTAAAGCCGTCTTGGGCAGCACGAAAAGGAGTTGTTTTTATGTCGCTATGTCTTGTTTGTTTTCCCCGCAAAGCTTATACGGCTGTGCAAGATGACGTTGAGCAACACCATCAGCTCAGTCAAAATTGGAAATGACCTCTCCGAGCCATTCCCGAGCCATTCGAACCTAAGCGTTGTTTCAGACAAGGTGACCGCCTATCGTGGGATTCTTTTAATTTGATGCTCGATAAAATTATACAAGTTCCAGCTATCGCTCGTCTAGCAAAGAGTGAGCGCGTTTGCGCCTTGGCAACCACGCTACTATTGGCAGTCATAAATTCGAAATAGTAAAAGACTTCGTTTATTTGGGAACCAGCGTTAACACAAACAACAACATCAGCTCTGAAATCCAAAGAAGAATCACTCCTGTCAATAAATGCTGCTTTGTACCGGGTAGGCAAACGAAAATCTTGCTCTATAAGTTATTTACCGTAGTCTTCCTGCTATATGGTGCAGAAGCATGGACTATGACAACATCAGATGAAACGGCTCTGGGAGTGTTCGAGAGAAAATTTCTTCGAAAGATTTACGGACCTCTACGCTTCGGTGACGGCAAGCGCCGAAGAAGATTTAGTGAGTTGTACGTGCTTTACGCAGACACCAACATAGTGCTACGAATTAAAACGCAGCGGCTGCGCTGGCTAGGCCATGTTATGCGAATGAAAGATGACGCTCCGGCCAAGAAAGTGTTGCTATCGGAACCCGCCTATAGAAGCAGAGAAAGAGGGCGGCTCCCACTCCACTGGATGGACCAAGTGGAAAACGAGTTAAATTATCGAAAAGCGGTTGAAGTTTTTGCAAAAAATATCAGAGTCAATAAAATATAGCACCAGTGATCACAGTTCTCAGCTACCGAGGATAAAGGCACGAAAATAAGTTCTATTATAATTTTTGGTGTAAACACTTAATCTAAATAAGTATTCAGTAATATTTTGATATTTTCACTTCCTTTATATTAAGTCGGTTTCAAGTTTGTTCGCAAATTGGGGAGTTTTGCAATAGATTTTCCAGTAATTTTACGTACAGTTAGAGTCTAGAAACTTGGAAGCTACTTTAGATACCTAGAGGCTTGAAACTGTGAACATAGCTTAAAGTTCTATTAAAACGAAATACTTAGGATAACAAATTGTCCTAGGTGGGGCAGTGATCCAGATATTCAGAGAACTTTAGAAAGTCAGAGTAAGAGCATGTGGAGTCTTGCGAACGAATTTTAAGTAACTTCCTGTTGAGGTAGAAGCTTTACGCTTAGTTCAGCGGACAATGCAAGAAAGAAAGACACAATTTCCGCTATGTGCCAGACGAGTCGAGATAATGAGAAAATTCATACGAGATTCAGAGTACTCGGATCGGTTTTTAGCCAGCTCCCGGTTAAGCTAAGGACCCTAAGCTCAAAAAGCTCCGGTAGGTATCCCACTGAGCTACAAATCTAATTCTACAATCTAATTTTTTGTAATCAATCGATTTGTTTTCCTGCAAAGCTAGAGGCCAGGAATTTCGAACGCATTTCAGAAGTCAAAGCGAGCGAAACAGCTTTCACAAAAATTCCGAAAGGGGCGCACTAGTAAAAAGGATAGTGTCATTGAATGGGTTGCCCCTCGCTTAACCTCCCCGTATAGAGACCTAACCAGATTCCCGCAACTTCCTCTGACTAATAGTTCCTCCAGGTGCTGCTACTTTGCAGATATAATCTCGTACGAACTAAAGAGTACCCGTAGTGCTGTTCAGCAGGTAGCATTAATCATCCGCTACCGACCGCTCACAATAGATCGTTCCTTGTAAGTACAACCTGTGTAGTACGGGCTCAACTGCCAACAGCACTGTGCCATATCCATCTTTTCAGAACCTTGCAGATATCCAAGCTCAAGAGTCTTCTTGCCAACGCCCACTTGTAAACCAAGCTCCCTGTTAGCAACACCACTTGCACGGAATACCAGTGCAAATATACTTGCCCTCTCCATAGGTTAAACTAAACAGATATCCCAGCCTATGCCGCTTTCCTTTATTCGCACTTCGCACTTGAAACCTTAATGTGAATGCGTTGGTATTTCGTACTGTCAAGTTGCTTAGTCAGTTTCGCCGCCTAAGACGTAACCGCCATGTGAATTACAAGACGTCCACACCGCATGAACACTAGTCGGTGACAGCCATAGCGACTTGAACTCCCAAACCTCTTTATGATTCAGGGTAACATCAACATCGCTTCGAATAGGGAAATGCAACTCGAATCCAGTTAGGATAACCCAATCGCACTAATGGTGATCTCGAATTTATTGCACAGAAAACCTTGTAAAATCGGCTTTTCGGCCTTAGCACAGCAAGGGGCGATGTTGTGTCGGACGGGCTATCTCTTCCATATTTAATGTTAGGCTGCTGAACCCCACTGGTTTGACAGATAGTCGCACGACCAACATGAGCTGCTGAGAAGATTATAAAAAAGCAGGATAGAGGTAGAATAGGGGCGCAAGTCAAATAAGATACAGTCTTTACAATGATTTGGTCAGACTTAGAGAGTGAAGTCAAAAGAGCTCTGTTAGGGAGCATTTAGAAAGTCCGATCAGAGAAGAATACAGAAAAGAATACAATGAATACAGGGTAAGAGCCCTCTCTTGCAGACCGGATAACATTGAAAATTGTCCAGCGCTTGGGAGCCGTGGTGCACTCAGCCGTCAATGGCCCCGTAACCGATACCTCAAAATCATGTCTAGCACAGATATGCGCATAAACAAAACATCTGAAAGCTGAAAGAGGGGGAATAGTGGTTAGTGAAAAATGTAAAAGGAGGGCAGATGGAGAGGATGATAGGTCGAAAGGAAGTTTTGTTAACTAGGATTGCCACCTAACCTTGTTATACTTGTTCTTTTCTATGTCTAATGCTGTCGAATATTTATATCAACTTGGAGGTATTTTTCATAGTATTTTCAATAAATGCTTGCGGCTGAAGTTGCGACCTTTTTTTTACCTGTACTATTTTTGTATCGCGTTACCTTAGAGTTTCCGCGCCCAAGTCGAATCTCACCGAGCTTAACACGTTTTCCGGTTGCTGGTCACACTAATGTAAACTCGTAAACGGGTGTGTACAACAACAAAATTGGCTCAAGCACTAACATACGAATACAAAATACCCAGACAACACCCAACACTAAAAGGTGTTTGAGTGAAGAGATGTTCAAATTATATATGAGACGCCATCAATCACGCCAAGTAATGGACACCTTACGACGAACACAACAACCAGCTAGCCAAGGTACATACGAAACTCATCCTAAGGATGTGGTACAAAGTAGCGAACGTCAGATTCCTGTACATATCGTAGACAGATTCAAAATAGCACATTCAAAACAAAATTAACAATTTCTCCGCTTTTGTTAGGTTTTATTCATTTTGACGTATGTTCAAGGTGATGTTGGTCTGCTTGTATGGCAAGTAATTTCGTTATTTCAGCGTTGCACGCATGCGCACAAGAAAAAAAGGGCAAAAAAAAATAAATACAATTTAATGGCAATAATGGCGTTGCGTATACGTCTGTGCACATATGTATATGTATATATGAATATATGTATCCTGTCACTTGTTTAAGTCTGCTGCACTAATGGAGCAATCCTCATTAACCACTCCATCAAATTGGTTGCAACTTCGTGCGTGTACAACTTTAGTATGCTGCAGCAACATTTGCCATATTTTTTCTCTTGTATGCAGACATCCATACACATACATACATTTCGTAATAGAGTACTTCATGCACAACAACACCATGGTAAGAATTGGAACCCTTACATCCCCTACCAACCACCTACTCTTAGTTGCCACATATTGCTTCATGAACCGACTTAACCGCTTTACTTAATTGCCATCTCTACAGCCAATCATCCAGCCATCGTTTGTTGCAACGCCTCTGGTTGTGGAATTATTTTGAGATTGAGTCGGACACATAAATTCTTTGTCGTTTTTATACTCAGCTTCGATGTATCTTGATGAAATTTGGTATGTAGGTTTCTGGGCACTCATCTCAGATTGCTATTTGAAATGGACGATATCGGACTATAACCACGCCCACTTTTTCGATATCGAAAATTTCGAAAAACCGAAAAAGTTGCGATAATTCATTACCAAAGACGGATAAAGCGCTGAAACTTGGTAGGTGAGTTGAACTTATGACGTAAAATAGAAAAATAGTAAAATTTTGGACAATGGGCGTGGCACCGCTCACTTTTAAAAGAAGGTAATTTAAAAGTTTTGCTAGCTGTAATTTGCCAATCGTTAAAGATATCATGATGATGATATCTTAATAAAAATTAGCAAAATCGGATAACGACCAATTTTTTTTTTAAGTCAAATTTAAACAAAAAATTTAATATTTTTACAGTATATAAGTAAATTATGCCAACATTCAACTCCAGTAATGATATGGTACAACAAAATATAAAAATAAAAGAAAATTTCAAAATGGGCGTGGCCCCGCCCTTTTTCATTTAATTTGTGTAGGATACTTTTAATGACATAAGTCCAATTAGGACGATAACTGTTTTCTATGAAGAAGGGCGAAATCGGTTGAAGCCACGCCCAGTTTTTATGTACAGCCGACCGTTCGTCCTTTCGCTCGGCCGTTAACACGATAACTTAAGCAAAAATCGATATATCTTTACTAAACTTAGTTCACGTACTTATCTGAACTCACTTTGTATTGGTATAAAAAATGGCCGAAATCCGACTATGACCACGCCCACTTTTTCGATATCGAAAATTTCGAAAAATGAAAAAAATGCCAAAATTCTATACCAAATATGAAAAAGAGATGAAACATGGTATTTGGATTGGTTTATTGCCGCAAAATATAACTTTAGAAAAAAACTTTGTAAAATGTGTGTGACACCTAGAAGAAAATGAAAAAGTTCTGCAGTGCGGAATCAAAAGCCCTTGGAATCTTGGCAGGAATACTGTTCGTGGTATGACAAATATAAATAAATTAGCGGTACCCGACGGATGATGTTCTGGGTCACCCTGGTCCACATTTTGGTCGATATCTCGAAAATGCCATCACATATACAACTACCACCACTTTCTTTTAAAACCCCCATTAATACCTTTATTTGGTACCCATATCGTACAAACGCATTCAAGAGTCACCCCTGGTCCACCTTTATGGCGATATCCCTAAATGGCGCCCACCTATAGAATTATGGCCCCCTCCCTCTTAAAATACTTGATACACATGTCATACAAACACATTCCAGGGTTACCCTCGGTTCATTTTCCTACATGGTTATTTTCCCTTATGTTGCCACCATAGCTCTCAACTGAGTATGTAATGTTCGATTACACCCGAACTTAACCCTCCTTACTTGTTATTTTTTATTTTGTTGTTGCCGTGGTGGAACATGGAACAATCATTATTTTTTGTGCAACATCTTTTTTTTGGTAAAGGACACGCATAAAATCATGTCAGCGTTGTTGCAGAACGATTGGCCTTTGATATGTTTTGTTGCTCTAGCTTTCCACCTCTAAAGCATTCAGCGCCCTTAGGCACTTCTTGATGATTTCATTTCGTTTGTAACCAACATTTTGTTGCAACATTTTTTTGAGCATCACTACGTGGAAGGACAACCATTTTGAGTTTAGCAAATGGAACGAAAAGCAATTAAAACTAAAAGTAAGCTCGTTTGAATTGTTTTATGGTTTACTTTGTTATATACATAAGGGTGTACCAAAAATATGTAGGTGATTGGGGTGTGCATTTTTTATTGTTCGTATAAATCAGAAGTTGATACAGCTCTCTGACAACAAACGCAGTGTGGGCATGCGATTTTTGACTCTGCGGTGAACTAACCAAATATCGGGTTATATTCACAGTTTTCTCTCATCCTCCCTCAGAGTATCCTCAGAGTTAACACAAGACATTGCAAGGAAATGCTGAGATGTGGTAGATTTTGTAATGCATGTTTTCCTAGCCAGGTTTTGCGTAAACTCGTTGCATTCTATAATGTTGTGATCAATTTTTCGATTAAGCGACCGCTGCACACTGGTCGGTCTTATATGGAGTTGGTGTCCAAAAATACTTCCAGTAGAGATATCAACGTGAAACTTTGATCACGGCTTTACAAATATGTAAGAATTATTTTTTCATAAAATCGGTGCCGGTGATACCTTTATACCGAACCACAGCCACCCACATTCACCGCCGCATGCATACAAAAAGTAAGTAGATTTTTGGGGGGCAATCTTTGATAGGATTAAAAAAGAAACAATAATTTATCAGGGTGACGCTATCAGAAAACTGTCACAAAACTTAGTTATTGGTGAAAGTTGAAGCTGTTGTTAATACTTTAGAATCTTAAAGCTTTGAATAATAACAAGATATAAGTCCCAACGTGAGTATCGGTGAGGAACCGAACTAAAACGGTAGCTGAAATTGGAATATTTGTGCAAATAAACACTAATAAACGCACTGGTGAAATTTTAAATAACAAAAAAAAAAAAACACAACAAGCTAAAGACACTAAAATTATTTCAAAATGAAGTAAATACCTTTGGCTTCAATATTCATTTGTATTTATTTCAATACAATAATATTTTATGTATTTTTAAATAGCTAAACTTGCACTTTATTTTTAACTTGCTCACACTGCAAAAACCAACTAATACTATAACCTCACGTTTGAGGCTATTCTTAAAGAGCACAATTCGAATACAACAAAAACAAATATAACTTTTAAAAGGATGTTCTAATAACGGATACTAACGACACATTTGGTGACAAACTTTTCACTTTGATTTTTTTTTATTTGAATTATATGAAACCGACCACTGTGCGCTGTGGTGTGGTGGTAGCATGCTGCGCCCACCTCACCGAAGATCTTGCATTCACTCGCCGCCAAAGCAACATCAACATTTTTGAAATAAGTTTTTCAATTGAAAGAAAGTTTTTCTAAGCGTCGTTGCCTCTCGGCAATTGTTTGGCAAGCACTCTGAGTGTATTTCTGCCATGAAAATGTTCTAAACGAAAATTTACTAGCCCAAACCACTATTAATACGTACACCCAGCATTTTTCTCAAAAAACTTTTCTCACAACAGCATATAACATAAAAGGGTAAATACCACACCCTGAAATATGCTCGTATTAAAGCTAACGTATTTTTCGTTAATGTAAAATTTAAATATTAGCGCTTAATACAACATGATAAAACAAAAGCAAAAAAAAATTGAATAAACCTTTCAAAAAGATAAAACAATTTGACCATTATTTTTTGTACAGTGATCTTTATTTATTTTAAAATTGAGTAGCGTCTCCTTTATTTTTTAACACGGCTTGCAGCCGCTGGGCCATTGTGTCGACCAAGCTTTTGCATTCTTCGAAAGTTATAGAGTCACAACTTTCATGAATTTTGCACTTTAACCCGTCAATATTTCGTTGGGGGTTGTTTCGCAGCTTTCTTTTCATGAATGCCCATAAGCTCTCAATGGGATTAAGGTCAGCACTGGATGATGGTCAGTCCAAAGTTTGGATATTATTTTGTTGAAGCCATGCTTTAGTTTTTTTTGCAGAGTGGGGAGTAGCACCATCATGTTGAAATATATATTCCCCACAGTCAACAATTTTTAATAATGAAGGAATAAGATTTTCCTCCAGGATATCAGTGTATTTGTTGGTGGTAATGGTTCCATTTAAGAATTTAAGTTGTCCTACACCATTTGCTGACATGCTTCCTCAAACCATTACACTCGCCGGAAACTTTGCGGTGATATCCTTCGGTTTTCCTACGAATTACTCTTTTTCTTGCATCGCCCAAACATACATAAAATTTTGACTCGTCGCAAAAAATAATGGAGTTCCATTGTCTTGGAACCCAGCAGAGTCTTTCCTTTGTCCATAGCAGCCGTCTCTTTTTTTGTGAAGCTGTCAACAGGGGCTTTTCTTTGGCCTAAAGATTTAACTGTTATGCGTATAAGTTGTGAATAAGTGCTTGCTTAACATACTTTATAAATTCCATAGCTCAGTTCTTTCATTTGCTGGCGCGTCCATTCCCGTCCCACATTTTTGCCAATCCGATCTGACCATTCTGTCGCAATGTTTTTTAAAGAGCTTCGACGATTTTGCTGTATTATATTGTCTAACACACGAGTATCGCGAGCAGTAATTTTAGAAACAAAGAACAAAGAATGCAGTGTTACAGCTCCCTTTTTCTTTGTAGTTTTGTATTATACTTTGTATAGTAGATCTCGGTAACTTTAGATCTGATGATATTTAGGCATAACTTTTTCCAGATTTTACCTTTTCTAAATTCAACCAGAACTTTTTCGACTCTAAATTTTAAGAGAAAACCTATCTAATGTCCATTGGAATACGACGATGGCTCCTTGTAATAGTATACATCTAGTTAGCCAATAGGCGCTCCAACGTAAGCCAATGTCATAGCTACATACAATGCTAGCCACCGCAAAAACTCGTAATAATTGAATTATCGAAGTAAAAATTTTTCTATTGAATAAAAAAAAAGTTAAATTGTTCAACTGTAAAAATATTTGCCCATAAATGCGCTGAACATAATCCATGATTTAAATCTAATACTGCTCCTGTGACCCGCATTGTTGACTGCTTTATGGAGTCCAATATGTACATTGTTTCTACTGTTAAAACAACAAGACTTGAATAGTTTATATGTAGTTAATGTTTAGTTTTGTTGTTGTTGTTGTTGCTGTTTAAACTAACGACATTAGTTAAGTTGTAAGCAACTGAGTTACAGTAACAAGACATAACAGAGCGCCTAACAGCCAACAAGCCACTCATGGTTAGACAGTAGCAGCAACAAAACATTTGCAAAACACTATATGCAAAAACAAAATAATAATATAAACAAAAACCTATGCAAAAAAATTTAAATGCAAATATCGACAAGTTCAGCGTAAGAAAAAAAAACAACTACGAATACGATCTATGAGCTCGAGCAGGAGTTGCATTTAAGTAGTAATAGAAACGCGCTCGCGACCATCGCTGATGATGTTGCTGACAAAAGCAGTTTTCACGACAACAAAAATAGCAACAAAATTAAAGCAATAAAAGCAATGAGAATTAAGATGATCTTAACTCAACAGCGCTGAGGTCCATTGTGCCTGTTGCAATTGCTACTCACAATAGTAGTTGTTGTTGTTGTTGTATTTACTTCACCACAGCAACACAAAGTGAAATGAAGTGAAGAACCATCGAGTAAGCAGTCAACTCAATCCAAATGCAGATGAGCTGATTTATAGTCCAAATACAAAATTCAGATCGCTGCACAACGCTACTTACCATAAATAACAACAACTACAATAAAATACATTTGTTTAAGAACGCGCTCACACAACAAAGCATGTTTTTATACCTTTCATGAACATCAAATGGTATATTATATTTGGTCCGATGTTTGTAACGTTGAGAAATATAGAAGATAGACTCACCATTAAGTATACCAAATTGATCAGGGCGACGAACGGAGTTGATATAGCCATGTCCGTCTGTCCGTCCGTCTGTCTGTTTGAACGCAAACTAGTCCCTCAAATTTTGAGATATCTCAATGAAATTTGGCACAAGGATGTATTTTTGTATTATATTAGACATTTGTCGGATCCGGTAGAATCGGACCACTATAACATATATCTCCCATACAACCGATCGTTCAGATAAGACGATTTTATTCATTCCTGCCGCAATTTAGAAAGTATAGCCGTGAGACTCAGTGATATATATTCTAATATATCATAGAAGATATCCTGAAAAAATCACTTTGATCGGAGCTATATGTTTATGCTTATATTGTTTGGAAAAAGGTAAACTAATTAAGTGCACGCTTTGTACATATCATAGAAATATAAAGCTCCTATAACAACAAATTTCTAAGAAAAGGGGGTTTTTTGCCATTATTTATTTTATATTTATCTTAAAAATCGTTTAGGTATGTACATCTGTTCGCTATATATTTCTTATCTTATACATCCGATTATTTGGAGATTACGAACGGGATAAGATTATTGTTTAGCCCCATTCATGAAAGGTATGAAGCCTTCGTCACAGCCGAAGACAGTCCCGCCCTTACTTGTTTTTTTTTTTTTTTTTTTTTTTTGTTAGCGCAGAAATATCGGCAGTCTACACGTTCTATTCAAGTAACAACCAGTCTCATATACAAGTAGCTTGTTAGATGTGCAGCAACAGCAGCAACTTTTTTACATGCATATAAAATACTAAGAACGTCTATGTAATAAACGATAACATAAGCAACATGCTTCCTTTTGCTATTAACTATTATTGTTGTTGCTGCTTTTACTTTGGCTATTGCCTTCTCCTGTGTACTTACAACATTTTCTCGTGATTGCAAACGCCAAATGTCCAAAACGACGTCGTCTTTATTATCGTCTCAAAAAATCATCATCGTCTATAGACGTTTTTTTTGTAAAATGCTGTGATGTATAGGTGATCTCATTAAATTAGAGTATTTAGACTTAAGCTTTATAGCAGTCAGTGGAATATGAATACATAATGACTTTGATATAGCATTTTAACCTGCAAAACAGAGATAGGAGGCCATATTATTAATAATCGACGCACGCACGCTACTAATTTGAAAATAGCATGAATGAAAAGCAACGGAATGTTCATACCTTACTAGGTCACAAATTCTAATTGGACTATCAACTTGTGTCAGTTAAAACACGCGATAATAATGCACCTCCGTTAGCCAACTCTCTCAGAGCAACGTCCGTTCCAACGATGGAATGCAGCTGCTCTCTAATTATCGCTGCATCAATATACATACCTATCTTGGTCAAATACTAGCCAAAATACTACCTTTTGATAACGTAAAGAAAGGGCTGCTAGTAATCTACTTTGTCTTAATTTGGACTCTTTCTATAGACCAAGGTGATTACATTGAGCACGAATTACAGCTGCCACAATGTTAAGATTTGTCTATACCAAACCGGAGACTCCTTATCGTGAAATTTTTTACCTGATTATCAAAAACATAACTCGAGAAGCAGAAGTTAATAGTTATTTCATTATAACGAAGAACATCTTGAAAATATATACGATGGAAAGTTAAATATCTCCTACTGATAAGCCATATTATGCGATCGAATTAAATTTTCCAGACCAAGTTTGACGGACTAGTGGCAGAAAAAATGAAAGCTTTTGATCGGTCTTTATTCGTTTCCAATTGGAATGGTTTCTTGTGCAGATAGAACTTTGGCCCAAAGTAGTCAACATAGCCTAGTAAAGATGAGGGCGCCATAACACAAATGGATCAGTAGCTATCGAGCTATATGATTGTCGTTCGTTACGGTGCATTCATTGGCTCCTTTATTATTTTTGATTTATATAAATGATATTATTAAAGCTGTAAAATACTGTAACATAAAACTGTTTGCGGATGATGCTCTGCTTAGAAAAAGTGAAAGTAATTTAACAACTGCATTGACAAAAATGCAGTGTGACTTAGATAGTTTATATAAATGGCTATGTGGTAACAGACTTAAACTTAACGTGAGTAAAACAAAATATATGGCTATTAGCCGAAAAATCGAAAGCGAAGTTGCGAGTATTGAGCTCAGGGTGAAAGATGTAATGTTAGAGCAAATAAAATCAATAAAATATCTTGGGATTGTAATTGACAACAAACTCAAATTTGATGAACATATTCGATACACTGTAGGAAAGATAGCTAAACAAGTCGGTTTTATGCAAAGAACCTGTAAATTTATAAATAGAGAGTTTAAGGATATTGTATACAACATATTGTTTGAATCTCATTTTATATATTGCCCATCAGTCTTATTCATAATACCAGATACAAAAATATATATACTTCAGATATTGCAAAATAGGTGTATGAGATTTGTGTTACGGGAAAAGTCCAGATCCGTCGATAAGCGACATGCTAATAAAAGTAAAATTGTTAAGTCTCAAACAAATTATTTTTTATTATACTATGAAAATGATCTTCAACATATGAAAAAGAAATGTACCTGAATACTTAACAAATAATGCTGTATATATTAACGAAACCCATAATTTTAATACCCTTAGGAAAAATGATTTTAAACTGCCACTCTTTAGAACAGAGGTTGACAAACAAAACCTTTTCCACAAAGGATTTAAAAACTTTAATGAATTCCCTAATGAAATAAAAATTGTGAAGAAATTCATGTATTTTAAAGCAGGCTATATGAACATTGTAAAACCTTACCTATAAGATAAGTTCTACAATGTGATTTAATAAATATTGTTCAAACTAGGCTTACGCTGTAATAAAAAAATAAATATATAAATAAATAAATAAAATACAGGGTTGATCAATTTAATGCACTCAGGCACGAACTTCATTAAGATGTATCTTATGCAGCCTGAGAACGACATTACAAAAATTCGTCGCAAATCTAAAAATATCGCATGCTTCAATGATATATTAGTCAATATATTTATACCTTTCATGAAAATGAAATGGTATATTAATTTTGTTAATTAAAGGAAAAGAGATAAAGCCACCAATAAGCATACCGAAATGATCAGGGTGTCCGTCTGTCTGTTTGTATGCAAACAAGTCCCTCAATTTTTGAGATATCTTGATTTGTATGTTTTTAAAAAAATGTTTAAATCCTTTTTAAAAATTCGACTTTCGGAAAAATGTGAATATTGGGCGTAAAATTGCAGAACTCTTTTTCCACTTTTCAGGAAGGTACTCAGAACACACATTTTTTTATACTCAGTTAAGCAGAGCTCACAGAGTATATTAACTTTGATTGGATAATGGTTGGTTGTACAGGTATAAAGGAATAGAGATAGATATAGACTTCCATATATCAAAATCATCAGGATTTGATTGAGCCATGTCCGTCCGTCCGCCCGTTAACACGATAACTTGAGTAAATTTTGAGGTATCTTGATGAAATTTGGTATGTAGGGTCCTGAGCACTCATCCCAGATCGCTATTTAAAAAGAACGATATCGGACTATAACCACGCCCACTTTTTCGATATCGAAAATTTCGAAAAACCGAAAAAATACAATAATTCATTACCAAAGACAGATAAAGCGATGAAATTTGGTAGGTGAGTTGAACTTATAACGTAGAATTGAAAATTAGTAAAATTTTGGACAATGGGCGTGACACCGCCCACTTTTAAAAGAAGGTAATTTAAAATTTTGCAAGCTGTAATTTGGCAGTCGTTCAAGATATCATGATGAAATTTGGCAGGAACGTTACTCCTATTACTATATGTACGCTTAATAAAAATTAGCAAAATCGGAGAAGGACCACGCCCACTTTAAAAAAAATTTTTTTTTAAAGTAAAATTTTAACAAATAATTTAATATCTTTACAGTATATAAGTAAATTATGTCAACATTTAACTCCAGTAATGATATGGTGCAACAAAATACAAAAATAAAAGAAAATTTCAAAATGGGCGTGGCTCCGCCCTTTTTCATTTAATTTATCTAGGATACTTTTAATGCCATAAGTCGAACAAAAATTTACCAATCCTTTTGAAATTTGGTAGGGGCATAGATTTTTTGACGCTAACTGCTTACTGTGAAAATGGGTGAAATCGGTTGAAGCCACGCCCAGTTTTTATACACGGTCGTCCGTCTGTCCTTCCGCATGGCCGTTAACACGATAACTACAGCAAAAATCGACATATCTTTACTGAACTTAGTTCACGTACTTATTTGAACGCACTTTATCTTGGTGTAAAAAATGAACGAGATCCGACTATGACCACGCCCACTTTTTCGATATCGAAAATTCCGAAAAATGAAAAAAATGTCATAATTCTATACCAAATACGAAAAAAGGGATGAAACATGGTAATTGGATTGGTTTATTGACGCGCAATATAACTTTGGAAAAAACTTTGTAAAATGGTTGTGACATCTACCATATTAAGTAGAAGAAAATGAAAATGTTCTGCAGGGCGAAATAAACAGCCCTTGGAATCTTGGCAGGAATACTGTTCGTGGTATTGCATATATAAATAAATTAGCAGAATCCGACAGATGTTGTTCTGGGTCACCCTGGTCCACATTTTGTTCGATATCTGGAAAACGCCTTCACATATACAACTACCACCACTCCCTTTTAAAACCCTCATTAATACCTTTAATTTGATACCCATATCGTACAAACACATTCTAGAGTCACCCCTGGTCCACCTTTATGGCGATATCTCGAAAAGGCGTCCACCTATAGAACTAAGCCCCACGCCCTTTTAAAATACTCATTAACACCTTTCATTCGATACCCATATCGTACAAACATATTCTAGAGTCACCCCTGGTCTACCTATATGGCGATATCTCGAAAAGGCGTCCACCTAGAGATCTAAGGCCCACTCCCTTTTAAAATACTCATTAACACCTTTCGTTTGATACCCATATCGTACAAACAAATTCTAGGGTCATCTGGTCCACCTTTATGGCGATATCTCGAAACGGCGTCCACCTATGGAACTAAGGATCACTCCCTTTTAAAATACTCATTAGCACCTTTTTTTGATACCCATATTGTACAAACAAATTCTAGAGTCACCCCTTGTACACCTTTATGGCGATATCTCGAAAAGGCGTCCACCTATAGATCTAAGGCCCACTCCCTTTTAAAATACTCATTAACACCTTTCGTTTGATGCCCATATTGTACAAACAACTTCTAGAGCACCCCTGGTCCACCTTTATGACGATATCTCGAAAAGGCGTCCACATATAGAACTAAGGCCCACTCCCTTTTAAAATACTCATTAAAACCTTTCATTTGATACCCATATCGTACAAACATATTCTAGAATCAACCCTGATCCACCTTTATGGCGATATCCCTAAATGGCGTCCACCTATAGAACTATGGCCCACTCCCTTATAAAATACTCTTTAATGTCTTTCATTTGATACACATGTCATACAAACACATTCCACGGTTTCCCTCGGTTAATTTTCCTACATGGTTATTTTCCCTTATGTTGTCACCATAGCTCTCAACTGAGTATGTAATGTTCGGTTACACCCGAACTTAACCTTCCTTACTTGTTTTTTTTTTTTTTTTTGATTTTGACATTTCTTTGAAATTTTCGACTTTTGGTGAATATTGCGCGTAAATTTGCAAAACTTTTTTCTCCTTTTCATGAACACCCGCACTTTTTAAAAGCTACTCAGGTCACCAATTTTTTTTTTTTATTTAAAATTTTTTTTGTTTAAATTCGACCTTTGGAAAATTTTGAATATCGGGCGTAAATTTGCAGTACTTTTTTCACTTTTTCAGGAACTGCAGAACTTTTTAAGGGCTACTCAGAACATCACTTTTATTTATGATATTGAAATTTTTTTGAAATATTCGACTTTTGGAAAAATGTGAATATTGGGCGTAATTTTGCAGAACTTTTTCCCCCCTTTTCAGGAAATCCAGAACTTTTAAAAACCTACTCACAACAATATGAATATTTGGCGAAACTCTTCAGAACTTTTTTCTCATTTTTAGCAACTCCAGAACTATTAGAAACCTACTTAGAACAGTTTTTGTTTGGCGAGATTGTGTATGCCAACTTCACAGGCATGGCAGCTTCTAACATACTCACTCGAGTACGCTTACTTTGCTAAAACGCCTTTCTCAATAGTGCGGAAAGTTTTTATACTCAGCTGAGCAGAGCTCACAGAGTATATTAACTTTGTTGGCATAACGGTAATCCGTAACGGCATAAACTAATCGAGATAGATATAGACTTCTATATATCAAAATGATCTGGGCGAAAGAAATTCATTTAGCCATGTCCGTCCGTCCGTAAACACGATAACTTGATTAAATTTTGAGGTATCTTGATGAAATTTGGTATGTAGGTTCCTGGGCGCTCATCTCAGATAGCTTTTTAAAATGAACGAAATCGGACTACAACCACGCCAACTCTTTCGATATCGAAAATTTCGAAAAACCGAAAAAGTGCGATAATTCATTACAAAAGACAGATAAAGCGACGAAACTTGGTAGATGAGTTGAACTTATGACGCAGAATAGAAAATTAGTAAAATTTTGGACAATGGGCGTGACACCGCCCACTTTTAAAAGAAGGTAATTTAAAATTTTTGCAAGCTGTAATTTGGCAGTTGTTGAAGATATCATGATGAAATTTGGCAGGACGTTACTCCTATTACTATATGTACGCTTAATAAAAATTAGCAAAATCGGAGAAGGACCACGCCCACTTTTAAAAAAATTTTTTTTAAAGTAAAATTTTAACAAAAAATTTAATATCTTTACAGTATATAAGTAAATTATGTCAACATTCAATTCCAGTAATGATGTGGTGCAACAAAATACAAAAATAAAAGAAAATTTCAAAATGGGAGTGGCTCCGCCCTTTTTCATTTAATTTGTCTAGGATACTTTTAATGCCATAAGTCGAACAAAAATTAACCAATCCTTTTGAAATTTGGTAGGGGCATAGATTTTATGACGTTAACTGTTTTCTGTGAAAATGGGCAGAATCGGTTGATGCCACGCCCAGTTTTTATACACAGTCGTCCGTCTGTCCTTCCGCATGGCCGTTAACACGATAACTTGAGCAAAAATCGACATATCTTTAATGAACTTAGTTCACGTGCTTACTTGAACTCACTTTATCTTGGTATGAAAAATTAACGAAATCCAACTATGACCACGCCCACTTTTTCGATATCGAAAATTACGAAAAATTAAAAAAATGCCATAATTCTATACCAAATATGAAAAAAGGGATGAAATATGGTAAGGTAATTGGATTGGTTTGTTGACGCAAAATATAAGTTTAGAAGAAACTTTGTAAAATGGGTGTGACACCTACCATATTAAGTAGAAGAACATGAAAAAATTCTGCATGGCGAAATCAAAACCCTTGGAATCTTGGCAGGAATACTGTTCGTGGTATTACATATATAAATAAATTAGCGGCACCCGACAGATGATGTTCTGGGTCACCCTGGTCCACATTTTGGTGGATATCTCGAAAACGCCTTCACATATACAACTAAGTGCCACTCCCTTTTAGAACCCTCATTAATACCTTTAATTTGATACCCATAACGTACAAACACATTCTAGAGTCACCCCTGGTCCACCTTTATGGCGATATCCCGAAAAGGAGTCCACCTATAGAACTGTGGCCCACTCCCTTTTAAAATACTCTTTGATACCTTCCATTTGAAACCCATGTCATAAAAACACATTCTAGGGTTACCCTAGGTTCATTTTGCTAAATGGTGATTTTCCCTTATTTTGTCTCCAAAGCTCTCAGCTGAGTATGTAATGTTCGGTTACACCCGAATTTAGCCTTCCTTACTTGTTTGTTAATAAAAAGTAACACCACAAATTAATAATAAATCTTGCATGTAATAATTCAGGCGAATACGTAATCTCATAAACAGCATACTTGTGCTAAGAATCACGCTTACAAAGAATTTAAAAGAATAGGAAAACAAACAAAAGACGCTTTTGAAAGTTCTAATTACCAAAGCCATAGGCGCTGCTCATATGGATGAAACGAAAAAAACTTTCAATGGGCGGGAACTTACATATGTACATACATACGCATATGTGAGAAGAATGAAATAATTTCAAGCAACATTTAATTAATTTTACTTTATATTCTTCACAACAACAATCTTGGAATCATAAAATTGTTTATGTTCGCTTAGTGTGAATTTTGTTCTCAACCGAATAATAGTTGAAGAAATTTTCCATTTCATAAAAGATGCCGCGGTAATGGTCAATTTAGGACGCCATATCTCAAATCTAATGCCGGCATTTTGTTACACACACAAACTTACATAATATGGAACACATTCATGCAACAAAGTTTTTATATGGCTTTTATTTACACTTATAGTCCAACTTCACGCCCCTGGGTGCTACTTAATGGCCCAACACTTTGCCTTTCTAAAATATACACACTCACGTATTTACACATACATATGCTTCTATATACTTAAATATTTAATTACATTTTTATATACCTCGCACAGGAATATTAAATTAAATGCGTTTTTATAGATAAGAAGTTCAACTTGACATTCTCACTTATAGTCACATTAATCTTGCTGGTCTCTTTATTGTCTTTCTTACTACACTACGAAAAAAGTTTTTAAAGTAAATATTTAATTACATAGTGTTGAGTGGTTCTATGGAAATTGTCTAAAAATTTTAACATTTTTCAACAAATATAAAATAATTTAAAAAAATTTTTTAAGTTAAACGGTTTTATTGAAAGCAATATTTACATTAAGTTGTAATAATACTAAAAGATAGAAAATAATTAGGTAGGTCCTATGTACTAGTTATCACACTCCTCATCAATCTAGGGCATATAAAAGCGTTGGGCACGTGAAATTTCTGAAAATGTGAGGCGTAGCATAACCTGATTAAGGTTCAGTTGGTCTTACTTAGAAATTTGACGCGTCCAACGCTTTTATTTAATTGTCTGATCTACACCCTAGATTGATGAGGAGTGTGATGACTAGTACATAGGACCTACCTAATTATTTTCTAGCTTTTAGTATTATTTCTACTTAATGTAGGTATTGCTTTCAATAAAACCGTTTAACTTAAAAATTTTTTTTATTTATTTTATTATACTGAAATTTCACTAGCAAAATTTGAATTTATGTGCTCCAAAGTATTTTGATGTCACTTCTACCGGACTGTATATAATATTTGTTCAAAGAGCCAAATCGGACTAACAAGTACGAGTTTTTTGAATAACTCAATTTTTGCGACACCTAGCGTGATTGTTTTTTTATTTAAGCGGTTTCTATTTCTGTGTCAAATATGATTTCCAAATATGAGCCAAATCGGACCACAAATACGATTTTTGTGAATATCTCGATCCTTGCGCCACCTAGCGGAGATTTTTTCGTAGGTCGCTTTCTATTCATGTATATATTATGTGTTCCAAATATGCGCGAAATCGGACCACAAATACGATTTTTGTGAATATCTCGATTCTTGCGCCACCTAGCGGCGATTTTTTCATAGGTCGCTTTCTATTCTTGTAAGTATTATGTGTACCAAATATGAGCGAAATCGGACCACAAATACGATTTTTGTGAATATCTCGATCCTTCCGCCACCTAGCGGCGATTTTTTTATAGGCCGCTTTCATAGGTCGCTTTATGGGTTCCAAATATAAGCGAAATCGGACCACAAATACGATTTTTGTAAATATCTCGATCCTTGCGCCACCTATCGGCGATTTTTTCTTATTATTGCATTGTCATCGGGTTCTGAACTATATTCCAAGTTTCGAGCTTGTAGCTTATCGGGAAGTTACTTAAATTTTAATTACAAAATTCGCGCTGGCCGGCCGGCCGTGCAGCCTGTCAACTCAACCTAAATAAAACCGTTTAAAAATAGCGTTTTTCTTTTGCCTGGCCCTCAAACATAGTCGGATATCTATGACTTTCGTTTTGGATATTTATTGGCCGATATAAAGTAGACAAAAACTTCTGTTCTGCTTGTACATTTTCATGGGAGTCTGATGTTTTACCCTTAAAAGATCTCCCAAAAGATTTAGGTTAGGGTTAGCCACATAAAAAAATACGTGTACCAAAACAACCACAGAGGGTACGCAGATTATCAATTCTAAGCATAACGGGAGCCCCAAAAACTACCCCGACAGCAATGTATGCCATTCTACGCATCCTGCCTGAAGACCTAACGGCCGAAGTTATCGCGTTAGCAATTGCAACGAGGCTTAATTAAGGCCTCGGGGCAGCTTAAGTGGAGGCTTTATAGCTATATGGCTTGGCGCCATCTAATATAGGGTGAAAGGATTATATGGTCCCGCACATGAGCTTCGAAGGATATCGTGGGATCACAATAGAGCCGGAGGGTTTGCGCAAAGGTGACTAACCTTCTTTTTTATTCCTCCTAAACGGATTGGGACATCTACGGTCCATTCAGCGTGTACTGTGCTCTCCTTTGCCAACCCATCGGCCAGTTGATTACCTTATAAACTTTTTTGGCCGGGAACCCAGTATAGATGTATAGTCCGGCCCTAGCGTAGTATTTCCAATGCTTCTTTGCATTCCAGGACACTTCTTAATGAAGCACTATGTGAGATGATTACCTTAATCGCCGCCTGATTATCATTATATATATATTGACGCGACAGCGGCTTAAGTATGCTTCCTCCAGAATTTCCGCTGCTTTCTTCACGCTATAATTTCCGCGTTAAAGACACTGCAGTAAACTGGCAGACTGTAGGATCTACTTAATGCTGCATCGACACAGTCAACAGTAGACGCTACTCCTTCCGTTAACTTGGAGCCATTGGTATACACGTGAATTGTAGGTTCTGTCATTCCAGCACGCTGGCGTCAACCCTCCGGCTCAGAACTCTTTCGAAGCTCAGGCACGGAACCATATATTCCGTTTGCCCGATATTAGATGGCGCTATACTGCTATGGCCATACGGCCTGCACTGAAGCTGCCTCAAGGCCTTAAGCCTTGCTGCAGTGGCTAACGCGTTATTTTTGGCCATTAGGTCTGCAAGTTGTGTAGAAAGAATGGCATGCAACACTGTTATCGGTGTAGTTTTTTGGGGCTCTCGTTATGCTAGTCATTGATAATCCACCCAACTTCTCTGGTTTTTGGTATACGTACTGTTTTGGTATGTCCTACGCGACAAGTATCATGTTTCAAATTTGCAATTATCATACACATATTTAGCAGGCAAGCCTAGAAAGTTTAATGTGGTCATATTAGTCGTTTCCGAGATGGTCGGGCTAGTACCTCAATGGTGCTTGTTGCCGGAACATCGATAACACTCCCTGTGGTTGATGTAGCAGTGCTTCGCCCCATCCAATAGGTGCGACCAATCACAAATTGTCATCAATGTCTCTAACGGGAGTCCAAGGAAACTTGCTGTTTCAACAGGGGTGGACCATAATGAGGGGTGTTAGAGGCATTGGTTCCACATTACAATTGAAGATATGGTTGGTGTCATGTGGGGACACATTGCAAGCAGGACATACATTTTTTATGTCGTGGTTGATTCTGGATAAGTAAGAAATGAACCTGTTACAGTACCCATATCGAAGTTGAGCTAGAGTGACGCTCATTTCCCTAGGGAGAGTGCGTTCCTCTTGTGCTACTTCTGGGTATTTTGCTTTAAGTAATGGATTCACCGGGCAATTCATGGCATAGAAGTCCGACGCCTGTTTGCGCAAATCACTGAGGAACTGCTAGTGCTTTTTTTGCTTAATACAGCTGTGTTCTCAGGTGCCGTATTTCCGCATAATGCTTACGGAGGCGACCTCCCTGGGAGGTGTAGCCTCATAAATCAGATGCCCGTTGGGATACCCTGGTTTTTGGGTATCCAACAGAAACTGCTTGTTTAGAATTTCATTTCTCTCCCTAATGCGGAGTACTCTCGCCTCATTTTGTCGGTAGTGTTCTGGGTACATAAGAAGACAGCCCGTAGCGGTTATGATTTTCTTACAGTGAGTAACCTTTAGGCTTGGCGGCCATATCGGGGACGCGTGGCATGCAATCGACCGGCCAATTGCTTTGTAGTAGTAATGAGCGTTTCTTTGTATTTACCCCATGTGCTGCCGGCAACAGATTTGAGGACTTTATTACAGCTCTGGATTTTCCGTACAATTGCGGTTACATTCTGTCCAAAATGTAGATCCTGATCGAACGTCACACACAAGATTTTAGGGTGTAAGGCAGTTGGTAGCGTAGTGCCATCGACGTGGATATTCAATATGTTCGACATTTGTAAATAAGATCGTCGATGATTTGGTCGGTGACAATGTCAGGTTTCGCAAGGCGAAGAAACTAGAGAGATCAGGGAGATAGTTGTTTATTTTGTTACAAAGCTCATCTATCTGTGGGCCTGGGCCTGTGGCCATTATTGTGTGGTCATCGGCATAGGAAACGATAGGGACTCCTTCTGGTGGTGAAGGTAGTTTTGATATATAAAAGTTCAGCAGAAATGGGGATAGGACAATACCCTGTGGCACCACTTCTTCAATTCTTCTTGAGGAGTGTCTTTATCTTTAATACAACAACAACATGATTGGTATTTTAAGTTAAAAGTAGATACTACTGGAAACGCAGGGTAGGCTCATAAACCCAAAATCCCTACGAGTCCTGCAAAAGATAGTAAGGCGGAATCGACAGCCGATCTCCTCTCTCTAACAAAATGGTGTTTTTTGGTCACATCGAGTGGCACAAATTACAACCTAGAAGTTTTAGGAAGCTCACATTTGAGCATACTGGATATTATCCGTCAAATATCTATCACATCAGCAGCACTTCCCAAAACCTTTATCTAGAGTTTTTGTTATTGCAAAACATACAGACAAATAGATCGAATTCGACCTGTCAACCCATGCAGTCGTTCAAATCAATAAACATATCCCCTAATATAAATCGTAGGCTTAGAGTGCAAACTTAGTTAGATATATAAAAAAATTTACATGGCAGCCAAAAAAATTATTTGAATTTATATCTAGAAGAATTTCCGAGCTCTAGGCCACACATATATATTAATAATAAAAATGCAATTAATTATACCATATATGTTGTATTTATTTATTTTATCGATATTTCGATTTCAATTAGAAATCATCTTCAGGGCTGTAAAAAATAAATTTTTCTATGTATAAAACCACAAATGCACAAACATAATTTATCACTTACACTTGTGAATGCACCTTGTCGACTAATTTAAAAATTCAGTGCATAACACAGAATATCATAAACAGAAAACAAAGATGTATACAAATAATAAACAGTAATAATAAACAAAAGATCTGCTAACAACAACGTATATATTAACTTGTTGGACACCCTCAGCATTATTGTTGCTAACTTGTCTTGATTACCAAATGTCTGTATGCGTGAGCGATGTTGTCGGTGTCGCTCTTAAAATTCATGCGTATGTCATTAGGTGTATTGATAATATGTAGCATTTCGAGAGTGTACCGCTTGGAATATTGTTTTTCTTCTTGCAATATTGTAACATTCTCTAAGTACGGAGAGTGTCCCGTGGTCTTGCAATGTTGCGATAAAGCCGTTCTGTTGTCGTTAGAGTGGTCGCGATTTTTGATGTTCGATTTGTGAGCGGAAATCCTTGTCTTTAGTTTTGATTTAGTAGTACCCACATATACTTTGTTGCATACGTGGGACCCGTCGCCATTACATTTAATTTTGTATATTACGTCGGATTTCTCGTATTTTTCGATTTTGCTTTTTGTATTGCTGTATATTTGTTGTAGGGTTTTTTTATATTGGAACGCGATTTGAAATTTTTCTTTGTCATACATGTTTGAATGTTTTATTCGGTTAGACAAACCAGGTACAAATACGGCAGTCTTATATATTTTGTTTATGTTTGGTTCTTTATTTTTATTCATAGCGTAAAATTGGTGGATATAACCATTAATAAGATGGATCGGAAACTCGTTGTTTTGAAGTATTTTTTTGATGATGCTTATATTTTTCGGGTGATATATTCTATCGCTGATAGAGAGAACTCGCCTGAAAAAATTTTTGGCAGTGTTTATTATTATACTCCCATCATGTTTCGAGTTAAAATTTATTAACCTCCCGGAAGCCGTAGGCTTTTTATACCAGTCAAAGGTTAGGTGGTTGTTATTTCTTATTACTACCGTGTCCAGAAACGGCAACATTCCATTATTTTCCATCTCAGATGTGAATTTTATTGAGTTATGAAATGAGTTCAAGAGGCCCAACATTTCTTCAACGGAATCGGTTTTCATAATAGCGAATAAATCGTCAACGTACTTTGTGAGCAGACGAGGTTTGTGTCGTGATTCTTCCTCAAATTTCAACAGTAATTCCTCCATTACTATATCGGCTATTACCGGTGATACTGGTGATCCCATAAGCATACCCGATCGTTGTTCATAAACTTTGTTCTTGTACTTAAAGTATCTGTTATATTTTATACAGAAGCGTAAAACACTTAAAAATAGCTCTTGGTTAAGGGTTGTGTGGGGTTTTATTTGTTCCCATTTGGACGATATGATCTCTAGGGCATGGTCTACTGGGATACTAGGAAACAGGGACATAACATCAAACGATACAAGACTCTCATCATCATAAATATATGTATGTTTAATCTTATTCTTGAACTCAATCGTGTCTTAAACATTGTACTTGGACTCTTTGGTGATATTTTTCAGGACATTAATAACGTATTTACACAAATTATACGACGTAGAATTAATGGACGAACATATAGGTCTAAGTGGAGTTCCTTCTTTGTAGATTTTTGGTAGTCCATACAATATATATGTGTGACCTAGAGCTCGGAAATTCTTCTTGATATAACTTTTGAAAGGCTGAAAATAAAAATTAAAGCAACATCAATTATTTGAATTTTTCATTTAAAGCAAAGGAAGTGAACTCATCATAGAACTGATTTACTTTGTGTTTGGCCAATATTTGATGTTACCCTTATGCCTATTAAACTGTATCAAAAGGTTATTTTTAGATGAAATGCTACTAAGCAGGTATGCAGTTTAAGGAAAACTAATGTTTAACGCAACAAGTCATTTTTGTTAAACGGTTTTATTTAGCTTGACTTGACTTGACAGACTGGTTGGTTGGATGGCTGGCACGAATTTTGTAATTGAAATTTAAGTAACTTCCCGATAATCTACAAGCTTGAAACGTGGAATATAGTTCAGAGCCCGATGACAATGCAATAATAAGAAAAATAAAAATCACCGCTAGGTGGCGCAAGGATCGAAATGTTCATAAAAATCGTATTTGTGGCCCAATTTGGCTCATATTTGGAACACAAAATACTTAAAAGAATAGAAAGCGACATATAAAAAAATCGCCGCTAGGTGGCGCAAGGATCGAGATGTTCACAAAAATCGTATTTGTGGTCCGATTTGGCTAATATTTGGAACACATAATACATACATAAAGAGAAAGCGGCCTATGATGTCCGATTTGGCTCATATTTAGAACAAATATTACATACAGTCCGGTAGAAGGGACATCAAAATATTTTGGAGTTGGAGGATGGACAAACATACGTGGCTCAAAGTCGAGTAAAGTCTATGGAAGGATTATGTATTCAGAACTTAGATTGTATCAAATTGTCAGGGAAGAGTCCTTTTAATAATGAGTCACTAAATGAACTAAATAGAATAAGAAATAAGGGGCAATTAAATAAAGACTAGAAACTTGAAAATAAAATAATAAAAAAAAAATTTTAATTAAACGGTTTTATTGAAAACAATACTTACATGAAGTAATAATAATAGTAAAAGCTAGAAAATAATTAAGTCCTCATCAATCTAGGGCGTTGATCAGACAATTAAATAAAAGCGTTGTACGCGTCAAATTTTTATTGATAATCATATATAAGACCAACAGAACCTTAATCAGGTTTTGCTATGCCCCACATTTTTAGAAATTTCAACGCTTTTATTTAATTGTCTGATCAACGCCCTAGATTGATGAGGACTTAATTATTTTCTAGCTTTTACTATTATTATTACTTCATGTAAGTATTGTTTTCAATAAAACCGTTTAACTTAAAATATTTTTTTTAATTATTTTATTTCTAGTGTGAATCAAAATTCCTATCATACAAGAGCATTCATTCACTGCAATGAGTGACAGTAAACCTGAACGCCTTTATGAAGTTTTCGGCATTAAAGCCTATGAAAATTTTCAGAGCCTTTAATTCCTAAGTTGTCTCATATAGCTAACAAGTTTTGCGAAACCAAGTTCCAAAGTAATAATAAGCATATCGATTGTCAAATTTCAAAAATAAAGTCTCTAACAATCGTCAAGGACTTTTGCGGCGCCTCAGTATTATCCCTTTGCTTTCAAAACTTCCTTCTATTAATCTTAGAATGGTTGTCTCTTGCCCTGATATGTATGACCAATATTTAGTAACTGCTTTAACTGCATGCTTTACATTAAAATTTCCATTTTGTATGGCGCGGTTAAGTCACAACGACTCACCTCACTTAAACTTGCGATTAGCCTGCAGAGCTGATTAGCTCGCTTCAGCGCTTTGTTGGCAAGCCTTCAACACAAATTTATGCATAATTTATTACAGTTTATTTAGCATTCATGTAACACCCTATCGACATTAAAACAAGACAAAAACAAGTAAGGAAGGCCAAGCTCGGGTGTAACCGAACATTAAATATAAATAAGGGAAAATCACGTTGTAGGAAAATGAACCAGGGTAACCCTGGAATGTGTTTGTATGACATGGGTATCAAATGGAAGGTATTAAAGAGTATTTTATGAGGGAGTGGGCCATAGTTCTATAGGTGGACGCCATTTAGGGATGTCGCCATAAAGGTGGATCAGGGTTGACCCTAGAATTTGTTTGTACGATATGGGTATCAAATTAAAGGTATCAATGAGGGTTTTAAAAGGAAGTGGCCCTTAGTTGTATATGTGCAGGCGTTTTCGAGATATCGACCAAAATGTGGACCAGGGTGACCCAGAACATCATCTGTCGGGTACCACTAATTTATTTATATATGTAACTAGAAGACCCGGCAGACGTTGTCCTGCCCCAAATTTGGCCAATCTGCACACATTTTAATAAGCTTTTTCCGTCTGACTCTGCCCTCCCCCCTCTTCACTTTTTACTACTCCTTTTATTCACTCCTCCCTCCGTCTTTTTCGCTTCATCTATCTCCATCTTCGTCTCATTCTATCGCTTTCTCAACCTCCTTCTCTCTTTTCTCTTCATTTGATATCAATATTCCATAAACACATTCTAGAGGTACCCGGGTCCACGTTTTGGCCTATATGCCGAGACCCTAGTCACCCAGAGGTATGAAAATTACCCTCTAATAAAGCACTCATCAACAGCTTTCATTTGATATCCACATCCTATAAACACATTCTTGGGGTACCCGGGTCCACGTTTTGGCCTATATCTCGTGACCCTAGTCACACAGTCACCAATCCTATATTTCAAGTTAGATCAAACTACACACGGGGTGCAAAACAAATTCAAAATCGGTTCACTAGTTTAGGAGTCCATTGGCCTCAATTGTGTGACACGTGTTTTTTATATATGAAGATACCACAAACAGTATTCCTGCCATGATTCCAAGCGCTTTCGATTTCGCCCTGCAGAACGTTTTCATTTTCTTCTACTTAATATGGCAGGTGTCACACCCATTCTACAAAGTTTTTTCTAAAGTTATATTTTGCGTCAATAAACCAGTCCAATTTACCATGTTTCATCCCTCTTTTCGTATTTGGTATAGAATTATGGCATTTTTTTCATTTTTCGAAATTTTCGATATCGAAAAAGTGGGCGTGTTCATAGTCGGATTTCACCCATTTTTAATAGCAAGATAAAGTGAGCTCAGATAAGTACGTGAACTAAGTTTAGTAAAGATATATCGATTTTTGCTCAAGTTATCGTGTTAACGGCCGAGCGGAAGGACGGACGGTCGACTGTGTATAAAAACTGGGCGCAGCTCCAACCGATTTCGCCCGTTTTCACAGAAAACAGTTACCGTCATAGAGTATATGCCTTTACCAAAATTCACAAGGATTGGTAAAGTTTTGTTCGACTTATGGCATTAAAAGTATCCTAGGCGAATTAAATGAAAAAAGGCGGTGCCACGCCCATTTTTAAATTTTCTTTTATTTTTGTATTTTGTTGCACCATATCATTACTGGAGTTGAATGTTGGCATAATTTACTTATATACTGTAAAGATATTCAATTTTTTGTTAAAATTTGACTTAAAAAAAAAATTCTTTAAAAAGTGGGCGTGTTCGTAATCCGATTTTGCTAATTTTTATTTAGCGCACATATAGTAATAGGGGTAACGCTCCTGCCAAATTTCATCACGATATCTTCAACTGCTTTCAAATTACAGCTTACAAAACTTTTCAATTACCTTATTTTAAAAGTGGCCGGTGCCACGCCCATTGCCCAAAAGTTTACTAATTTTCAATTCAGCGTCATAAGGTCAACCCATCTATCAAATTTCATCGCTTTATCCGTCTTGGGTAATGAATTATCGCACTTTTGCGGTTTTACGAAATTTTCGATATCGAAAAAGTGGGCGTGGTTATAGTCCGATTTCATTCATTCTAAATATTGATCTGAGATGAGTGCCCAGGAACGTACATACCAAATTTCATTAAGATACCTCAAAATTTACTCAAGTTATCGTGTTTACGGATGGACGGACGGACGGACATGGCTTAATGAATTTCTTTTTTCGCCCAGATCATTTTGATATATAGAATTCTATATCTATCTCGATTAGTTTATGCCGTTACGGAAAGAAAATTAATATACTCTGTGAGCTCTGTTCAGCTGAGTATAACAATGAACAGGAATGCTGCCAACATGCTAATAACTTCCTACTATATCAATAACAACAACAACATGACTTTTGAGCTAACGCAACAAGGCGCTGAAAATATTGTGAAAATTGTAATTTTCGCATAAACAATTTCCTAAAAATGCTAATAAAACAAAAATATGCAATGTTACATACATCGGGGGCAATACAGTGGGCGTGTTCTTAAGTATGTGCGTGTATATGTTGCGGCATGCCACACTCAACACCGTTTATTAATTGTGTGCCACCCTCTATATGACGTTATTTCATGTCAAAAAGTAATCAAGTTGAATAATAATAATACATGGTGAGCCAGAACAAAGAAAACACATAATAAGTTATTATAATAATAAAACTTAATAAGAAAACCCGAAATCTAATGACTCAAGCAACTTTCGTAGCTGTGCATATACAGGGTGTGTCATTAATTTAGGGGTGAATAAATGCACCTTCTGAAGTAATTGCATTGTTACATTATATGAGACTTCAACCACAAACACAACCATGATAATCTCCACAATACATACATTTTTAGTCCCTAACACGTATACTTCAAAGGAACCTACCCACGCAATCAACAAAATAATACTAAGAAAAAACATTGTTTTGAACACATCCAGGTTCATTTCTAGATCTAGAAGAAAAGTGAAGTAATGTCTATTCATAGGCCGATTTCCAGTCCCTTACGCCATCTACCTTTAAAAGCAACCGGAAATTTGCATCGCACCTTAGGAATTCGACTCCCGATCGCGCTCAAATCAGTGAAGGGCTGATCACGTGAAAATGGAGGTCTATCCTGAAAAGACCTTATGGTTTTTTTTTTACAAACGCTCATAAGGCTTTTAAGCTACGCAGGTTGGTTCCCATTTGTTGATCTATGTTCCGGAGTCTGGGACTATGGTCAAAGTCACCTTCATTCCAAAGGAGGGGTAAAGCTTTTATATCTCTTCCAACGACTTGAGGCTAATCAGTATTTTCTCATTAATTTTAAAGAAGCTGGAATCCCTGAGCAGGATTTTCCTTGAGGCGATTTTCGGCATCTCAACACGCATATTGAGGCGATAGAAGAAGCCGTCAACAATTTCTTGGCAGCGGTAATTACATGGACCCATTCAACACAAGGAGACGAATAAAGTCTGAATTCCCCTACTTTGTGTCGTGCTATTGAATAACCTGTTTCAGGACCTTATGGGTAGGGCTGACGTCAAGCGGTGGATTATGCCGATGACCTGGCAATTCTTGTCAGGGGTAAATTTCTGAATACATTGAGGAACCTTTTACAAGGTTACATTTGTATCCTGACTAGGTTGTACGAATCATGCGGATTAGCTGTCAACCCTAGCAAAATTGAGGTCGATTTGTTCACCGGAAGTACACGATTTAGACAACCAGCTATTGGGGTAGTAGCCCCGGTATTGTCTAACAGGGTTAAGTACCTTGAGTTTATTCTTGACAGCAAGCTGTCATGGAAATTTAATACGAGGGGCAGGGCACGGAAATCTTCGGTTGCCTTTTACTTCTGTCTATGTGCAACTGCTGGCGCCTCACTGCGCCGCTCCTACTGACACATCTACCACTCATAATTCCCCCAATCCGGGGGAACTTTTCATGACAGGCTCTGGCAGTGGAGACTTTGGAATTCCGCTGGTACTTGTTCTCTGCTTCCGGACAGGTGGGCCACAAGCCAGCGTAGCAAACGCCAGTCTGATACGACCTCTTCTGGCATATCGAGGTTTTTCTGCCACCTTGTTGGCTACAAAGATCGGCAAAGCTATTAGGGTTTACAAAAGATCATATATCCAAAGTTTATTGGATTGTTGACGGATCTTCGTTGTGGTAGGCGGAGCACGCAACCATCACAGCACGGCGGTCGGTTGGAAACATATACCCAAGCATTATTAATTTGAGCCAAGCATATTCAAGTCCAAGCTAATCCAACCCTCCGGAGGAAGTTTCCAAGATTGATGTGTGCTTTAGGTTAGGTTAGGTTGAACTGGCCGGTCCATGAGGAACTCACATGGACTGAATAAGTCCGTAGTGTTACCAGAAGTTTGTTTTAACGACCAAACTGAAAAACCCTATCAAAAACCAGGACCTATGTTATAAAATAACTCCGTCCTCTTAGCAAATACTAGAAGCTTTCTAGGATTTAAGCCACTTGCTGCTTCTAGATCTGGCAGCTGCATCACTCCTAATAGCTGGAGTCTTAACCTGGCAAGCGCAGGGCAAGAGCACAGAACGTTTCCTCCTCCAACCCTCCTTGTTACAAAAATACCCAGAAATTCTTCACCATTGTCATTAAATAACAGAAATCAACGGGGTTTCAGACTACTCTAAAATATTCAACTCAAAATTCAAAAAGCTTCCGAATTCCATGATCTGATAAGCCCTTGAGGATAACTCCTTCAGTTATCCTTTAAGGATCAATCAGATATGACACACAAAAAGGAGTTAGGCCCAGAAACGTATCCAGTTTAATTGCTTATAACTCATAAACCTTGATTTTGACACCCCTTCCCATATAGAGAAAGCCTCAAGTCTCAGTGACAGATAGGCATATTGCGCGAATGCTCTTATAGATTTTCGTTCACCTCTTTTCGTGGAACACTTGTACAATTAGGATTCTCGCGAGCAATATAAACGAATACCTTAACTACTTAACCACGTCTAAACCTTAGCGCCCCTAACAGAAAGCGCCAACTTGATCGCCAAACAGCCTGGCCACTAGGCCAATAACTAGTCCACCCACCTCTGAGTACACAATTGAAAGTTCCTTTCAGTTAAGCCTGACCTCCTCTTAAGATTTTCCATATAGGCAAATAGTTAGCGCTTAAAAAAGTTCTGCCACACCCTGTATTCATTTATAAGAAAAATATGACCAGTCAATGAAAAATTCAAATAATAAACGCCTCAAGATTAAAATTTTCGCTGCGATTGTTAGATTTGCAGTGTAAACAAGCAAAAACAACAATAACACGTAGCCGTAAGTTGGTCAGTTTACAACAATTACATGCACTGAAACGATCAAAGCTCAAGCTTGAGTACGAGGAGCTATACCAAACGCCATCACGCTTCACAAAATAATTTCGCCTTATGAATTTCATTTACTTAGCACACAAATAACAATAACAACAACGTGGCTAACAAAATATTAAAATGCCACAAAACGCCCACTGCATTTATTATTGTTGTTGTTTTTACCTTTTTTTGGTAGAAAATATTCATGCAATAAGAGTTACACGCACACACACACACAGTCAGCGTAAATACCAGGTTTGAACTCGAGGTAATAATAGCCTGACTATGGAGCGAATAGCGCCAGCAGCAAAGGCCAACAACAAAAATAAAAGTAATATTTAACCTAAAAACAAGTAAGGAAGGCTAAGTTCGGGTGTAACCGAACATTACATACTCATTTGAGAGCTATGGAGACAAAATAAGGGAAAATCACCATTTAGCAAAGTGAACCTAGGGTAACCCTGGAATGTGTTGTTTGTACGAAATGGTTATCAAGTGGAAGGTATTAGGAGTATTTTAAAAGGGAGTGGGCCTTAGTTCTATAGGTGGACGCCTTTTCGAGATAACGCCATAAAGGTGGACCAGGGGTGACTCTAGAATGCGTTTGTACAATATGGGTATCAAACGAAAGGTGTTAATGAGTATTTTAAAAGGGAGTATTACTTAGTTCCATAGGTGGACGCCGTTTCGAGATATCGCCACAAAGGTGGACCAGGGATGACCCTAGAATGCGCTTATACAATATGGGTATCAAACGAAAGGTGTTAATGAGTATTTTAAAAGGGAGTGGGCCTTAGTTCTATGGATGGGCGCCTTTTCGAAATATCGATATAAAGGTGCACCAGGGGTGACTCTAGAATTTGTTTGTACGATATGGGTATCAAATGAAAGGTGTTAATGAATATTTCAAAAGGGAGTGGGCCTTAGTTCTATAGGTGGACGCCTTTTCGAGATATCGCCATAAAGGTGGACCAGGGGTCACACTAGAATTTGTTTGTACGATATGGGTATCAAATGAAAAGTGTTAATGAGTATTTTAAAAGGGAGTGGGCCTTAGTTCTATAGGTGGACGCCTTTTCTGAATAGCGTTATAAAAGTGGACCAGGGTTGACTCTAGAATGCGTTTGTACAATATGGGTATCAAACGAAAGGTGTTAATAAGGGTTTTAAAAGGGAGTAGGCCTTAGTTCTATGGGTGGAAGCCTTTTCGGGATATCGCCATAAACGTGGACCAGGGGTGACTCTAGAATTTGTTTGTACGATATGAGTATCAAATGAAAGGTGTTAATGAGTATTTTAAGAGGGCGTGGGTCTTAGTTCTATATGTGGACGCCTTTTCGAGATATCGCCATAACGGTGGACCAGGGGTGACTCTAGAATTTGTTTGTACGATATGAGTATCAAATGAAAGGTGCTAATGAGTATTTTAAAAGGGAGTAGGCCTTAGTTCTATGGGTGGAAGCCTTTTCGGGATATCGCCATAAACGTGGACCAGGGGTGACTCTAGAATTTGTTTGTACGATATGAGTATCAAATGAAAGGTGCTAATGAGTATTTTAAAAGGGAGTGGGCCTTAGTTCTATAAGTGGATGCCTTTTCGAGATATCGCCATAAATATGGACCAGGGGTGACTCTAGAATTTGTTTGTACGATGTGAGTATCAAATGAAAGGTGTTAATGAGTATTTTAAGAGGGCGTGGGTCTTAGTTCTATATGTGGACGCCTTTTCGAGATATCGCCATAACGGTGGACCAGGGGTGACTCTAGAATTTGTTTGTACTATATGGGTATCAAATGAAAGGTGTTAATGAGTATTTTAAAAGGGAGTGGGCCTTAGTTCTATAGGTGGACGCCTTTTCTGAATAGCGTTATAAAAGTGGACCAGGATTGACTCTAGAATGCGTTTGTACAATAAGGGTATCAAACGAAAGGTGTTAATAAGGGTTTTAAAAGGGAGTAGGCCTTAGTTCTATGGGTGGAAGCCTTTCGGGATATCGCCATAAACGTGGACCAGGGGTGACTCTAGAATTTGTTTGTACGATATGAGTATCAAATGAAAGGTGTTAATAAGGATTTTAAAAGGGAGTGGGCCTTAGTTCTATGGGTGGACGCCTTTTGAGATATCGCCATAAAGGTGGGCCAGGGGTGACTCTAGAATTTTTTTGTACGATATGAGTATCAAATGAAAGGTGTTAATGAGTATTTTAAGGTCGGTTGTAGGTGTCACACCCATTTTACAAAATTTTTTTCTAAAGTTATATTTTGCGTCAATAGGCCAATACAATTACCATGTTTCATCCCTTTTTTCGTATTTGGTATATAATTATGGCATTTTTTTCATTTTTCGTAATTTTCGATATCGAAAAAGTGGGCGTGGTCATTGTTGGATTTCGTCCATTTTTTACACCAATATAAAGTGAGTTCAGATAAGTACGTGAACTGAATTTAGTAAAGATATATCAATTTTTGCTCAAGTTATCGTGTTAACGGCGAGCGGAAGGACAGACGGTCGACTGTGTATAAAAACTGGGCGTGGCTTTAACCGATTTCGCCCTTTTTCACAGAAAACAGTTATAGTCCTAGTGTCTAAGCCTCTACCAAATTTCACAAGGATTGGTAAATTTTTGTTCGACTTATGGCATTAAAAGTATCCTAGACAAATTAAATGGAAAGGGGCGGAGCCACGCCAATTTTGAAATTTTCTTTTATTTTTGTATTTTGTTGCAACATATCATTACTGGAGTTGAATGTTGACATAATTTACTTATATACTGTAAAGATATTAACTTTTCTTTTAAAATTTGAATTAAAAAAATTTTTTTTTAAAAAAGTGCGTGGTCGTTCTCCGATTTTGCTAATTTTTATTAAGCATACATACAGTAATAGGGGTAACGTTGCTGCCAAATTTCATCACGATATCAACTTCAACAACTGCCAAATTACAGCTTGCAAAACTTCTAAATTACCTTCTTTTAAAAGTGTGCGGTGCCACGCCCATTGTCCAAAATTTTACTAGTTTTCTATTCTGCATCATAAGTTCAACTCACCTACCAAGTTTCGTCGCTGAATTATCGCACTTTTTCGATTTTTCGAAATTTCGATATCGAAAAAGTGGGCGTGGTTATTGTCCGATATCGTTCATTTTAAATACCGATCTGAGATGAGTGCCCAGGAACCTACATACCAAATTTCATCAAGATACCTCAAAATTTATTCAAGTTATCGTGTTAACGGACAGACGGACGGACGGACGGACATGGCTCAATCGAATTTTTTTCGATACTGATGATTTTGATATATGGAAGTCTATATCTATCTCCATTCCTTTATACCTGTACAACCAACCGTTATCCAATCAAAATTAATATACTCTGTGAGCTCTGCTCAACTGAGTATAAAAATACTGGATGTAACGTTCCATCAGGATGTAAATTTTAGCGAGCATGCAGCCGCAATCGATCCTAAAGTCCAGAGCCGCAATAAAATCCTTAAGTATATTGCTGTCAGCAATTGGGACATAGATAAGGAAAAGCTCGTAGCCAGCTACAAAGCAATTTGCCGGTCGCGTCCCCAATATGGCAACGAATCTAAAAGAAACACATTTCAGGAACCTTTAGGCCTGTCAAAACACCGCACTTAGAACTGCTACCGGATATCTTCTTATGTCCCCAGAACATCACATACACCGTGAGGCGAGAATACTCCCGATAAAGGAGAGAAACAGTTTTAGAAACCTATCCCAACAGACATTTGATATTAAAGAGTACCCGCCTACCAAGAACTTAAGAAGTCATTTCCGTTAGCACTATGAAGAAATCCGGCATTTAAGAACTCAGCAGTTTGAAAAAGGCAAGGTCTTTTGAAACATCACCACGGATTGCCGGCTTAATCCCGTTCTTAAAGACAGGTAAGCTTAACTCGCTGTTGAGGAAAGCAACCTGCTCTTACTTATCCAGAATCAACCCTTACATACCGAATGTGTGTCCCGCTTGTAATGTGTCCCCACATGACATGAACCGTCGTAATAATTGCAATGCTTCTATCCCTTTTGAAACTGCAAGCTTCCTTGGACTGCTGTCAGAGGAGGATGGGGCGAAGCACTGATCCATCAACAACAACAATAACACTTTGATAACACACCTTGCCTTTATTTTCTGTCTGATTTTACTCATGTCAACTCTACTACATAAAATTTTCCCATAGTAAGGCAGTACCTAGTGTCTTTACTTACACTAACATTCTGTAATCTCCCATATAGCATACGACTATCTTGAGCAAAAATGTTTACACATCAAAAGAATTTAAGTAGCAGACCGCAAAATGGAGACTGACTCGGCCCAAATCAGTTCAGAGACATATAACAACAAATTTTATAAAATATGATTAAGGTAAGATCTTGAGTTAACGCCGCAACTCACAGCATTTTTTGATCATACCTCTTATGCCGCATAGTTCAGTACACGTAACCTAGACCGGGTCGGGCATAAACTTCAAGGCGATTCAGATGCAATAATTTCATTGCCGCCGTGGTTAACATAATAAAGCAACAAAATTTCATTTCTTAATAACCAGACAGCAGCGGGACAACCTAAAGAAATCCAACGAAAGCGTACATTGTATCAAACTCCCCACCAGCACCGTTTTCGTTGTTTTTTTTATACTCAGTTGAGCAGAGCTCACAGAGTATATTAACTTTGATTGGATAACGGTTGGTTGTACAGGTATAAAGGAATCGAGATAGATATAGACTTCCATATATCAAAATCATCAGGATCGAAAAAAAATTTGATTGAGCCATGTCCGTCCGTCCGTCTGCCCGTTAACACGATAACTTGAGCAAATTTTGAGGTATCTTGATGAAATTTGGTATGTAGGTTCCTCAGCACTCATCTCAGATCGCTATTTAAAATGAACAATATCGGATTATAACCACGCCCACTTTTTCGATATCGAAAATTTCGAAAAACAGAAAAAGTGCGATAATTCATTACCAAAGACGAACAAAGCGATGAAACTTGGTAGGTGAGTTGAACTTATGATGCAGAATAGAAAATTAGTAAAATTTTGGACAATGGGCGTGGCACCGCCCACTTTTAAAAGAAGGTAATTTAAAAGTTTTACAAGCTGTAATTTGGCAGTCGTTGAAGATATCATAATGAAATTTGGCAGGAACGTTACTCCTATTACTATATGTATGCTTAATAAAAATTAGCAAAATCGGAGAACGACCACGCGCACTTTTAAAAAAAAAATTTTTTTAGTAAAATTTTAACAAAAAATTTAATATCTTTACAGTATATAAGTAAATTATGTCAACATTCAACTCCAGTAATGATATGGTGAAACCAAATGCAAAAATAAAAGAAAATTTCAAAATGGGCGTGGCTCCGCCCTTTTTCATTTAATTTGTATAGGATACTTTTAATGCCATAAGTCGTTACCAATCCTTGTGAAATTTGATAGGAGCTTAGATTCTGGGACGGTAACATATTTCTGTGAAAAAGGGTGAAATCGGTTAAAGCCACGCCCAGTTTTTATACACAGTCCACCGTCTGTCCTTCCGTTCGGCCGTTAACACGATAACTTGAGCAAAAATCGATATATCTTTCCTAAACTCAGTTCACGTATCTGAACTCACTTTGTATTGGTATAAAAAATGGCCGAAATCGGATATGACCACGCCTACTTTTCCGATATCGAAAATTACGAAAAACGAAGAAATGCCAAAATTCTATACCAAATACGAAAAAAGGGATGAAACATAGTATTTGGATTAGTTTATTGACGCAAAATATAAATTTAGAAAAAACTTTGTAAAATGGGTGTGACACCTACCATATTAAGTAGAACGAAATGAAAAAGTTCTGCAGGGCGAAATAAAAAACCCTTGAAATTTTGGCATGAATACTGTTCGTGGTATTATATACATAAATAAATTAGCGGTATCCAACAGATGATGTTCTGGGTCACCCTGGTCCACATTTTGGTCGATATCTGGAAAACGCCTTCACATATACAACTACCACCACTCCCTTTTAAAAGCCTCATTAATACCTTTAATTTGATACCCATATCGTACAAACAAATTCTAGAGTCAACCCTGATCCACCTTTATGGCGATATACCTAAATGGCGTCCATCTATAGAACTATGGCCCATATACAAATACTCTTTAATACCTTCCATTTGATACACATGTCATACAAGCACATTCCAGGGTTACCCTAGTTTCTTTTTACTACATGGTTATTTTCCCTTATTTTGTCTCCACCGCTCTCAACTGAGTATGTAATGTTCGGTTACACCCGAACTTAGCCTTCCTTACTTGTTTTTTTGTTTCTTAGTTTTTGTTCCTCCAGCCTGCAAATATGCTCATTCGGTGATTTGCTGAATACTTGCTCTTGGCACTTGCTCGCTTCGTCTGGCATTTGGTCAAGTGAAGGTTCGCTCCTCCTTCTCTTATCTACTATTTACTATTATTATTTTAGCTTATTATTATTATTATGGTATTGAATTGGCATGCCAAGCTGTCATTTTCTAGACTCATGGGTACAGTATTTTCTTTTTAACTAATCCTTTTTCTCTTTCACTTTTCTCATATACACGGTATTAGCTGAGGTCACGGTCAGTGGGTTGGCATGTTCGTGATGTTAGATGATAAATGTACTCAAAGGAAAATAATTATATTGTATTAACTGTGCAATATTTACTAAAAAGAAATAACCCTATTGGTAAGTGAGGGGAGTGTTATATGGATAACACAAAACTCCTGGACAAATGGTGAAGGTCAACCGGAATTACAATTTCTCTAATAATCGTAAAGTAACATGGAAGAAACGACAACATTCAGTCGAAAAATACTGTGCGGAGTGAACCAAGGCTATCCCCCGATCGAAATACATGCAATCAGATCGACAACGTTGTGATAGACGGACGGCATGCCTACAGTTTTTTAGATGTGCGCACCATCCGAGGGCTTGCCATCGACTCGGACCATTATGTCGTCGCAGATAAAACCAAGAAACAAAAATCATAAGAAGATCTAGACGTCGAAAGGCTAAAGTCGCAACAGATCGTCAATGATTTTGCAACTTGACGTTCACACCGGCTCTCTGAGAGCAGAAGTCAACCAAAAAACAAGCATATATCAAAAGCCTTTCATACTGCCGCAGAGGAAACAAGTAAGGAAGGTTAAGTTCGGGTGTAACCGAACATTACACACTCAGCTTCCAAATTACAGATTGCAAAACTTTTAAATTACCTTCTTTTAAAAGTGGGTGCTGCCACGCCCATTTTCCAAAAAGATGAGTGCCCAGGAAATATAAACCAAATTTCATTAAAATTCCTCAAAACTTACTCAAGTTATCGTGTTTACGGACAGACAGACGGACGGACGGACATGGCTAAATAAATTCCTTTTATCGCCCAGAAAATTTTGATATACAGAAGTCTATATCTATCTCGATTAGTTTATGCCCTTACGGGGTACCGTCATGCGAACAAAAGTAATATACTCTGTGAGCTCTGCTCAGCCGAGTATAAAAATTGGTTACCGGGAACCACGGAAAAACAACTGGTACGTTGAAAAATTCCGCGTATCAACGCAAGAAAGGGCGCTGCCTACAGGGCAACGTTAAAACCGAGCTCAACATGAAGAGTATGTGAACTCTACTGTGATTTAAAAAGGGAAGCAAGGCCCTTCACAGATATAAAAAAGTAGAAGCAGAAAGGCGTGAGTGCGAGCTGCTATCCACCAGCAATGACCCCCTCAAATTTTTACCAAAAAATACCAAATGAGTCTAGGGGTTGTGTAGAGCAACCCTTTCAAAGCAAAATGTATAGCTTCTCCAACACAATTGTCAACCTCACTCAATCGTGGCGAATCCTGTTGCTTTAGCAGGCGGGGCCTGGCGACCCCAAATTCCTCATGTGGTCATATTAAATCATTCCCGAGATAATCGGGCTTGTGCATATTCGACACAGGACTATCAACAACGACAACACTTCCCAAAACCTTTGTGGAATGTCCGTATCGCAACTAAAAACAACAACAACTTGCCCACTTAAGACCACTCTATAATATAAATACGTCCTTTTTGCTTAAAGCCTCTATATCTCCTAAGTAGGCGGCATTTATACACCGCATGTTGCTGTGCCTGTGATATTACTCGCCGTATTTATTGTTTCTTCAGGCTCCATGGGAAATATTTTAAAGTCTGCAGTGGTGCTATGTAGATTTGACATGAAATGTCTTTCCATTGCCCGTTCACAAAGCAAATGTGAGAACAGCTTCCCAACAGGAATATTTTCTTGCTTTACATCGTGCCTTTTCGTCGCCGATGAGAGACGTGTGAGTACATTTTAATGGTCCGAGTCTATGCACATTTGGGTTGGTAGAGTGAGCACTGCTCATGAATTTCATTTCGCGCTCCTCGATGTTCTACTAGTTAAATTCAACACGTATCTACATACAAAGGTGGTATGTACTAATTTACACTGCATGCATGAAACATTTTATTTACGAAAAAACTGGACTTCTGATCTCCATCTTAATACCGCCATACTAAATTGGTCCAACGCGCTTTCGCAAAATGAAGCAATTCATTCTTTGTCGAAATGACTTATTTTCAGGCCGTCATTTTGAACTCTAGAAAAGCAAATACGAATAAAAATTATATCATTGCAATACGAATAAGAACATTTTCGCCGGCGGCATAAAACGTGACTGGGCGTTACCAGTCGGCTCGTGCTGAATGAAGTTGAACGTGAACGATATGTACGAGAGCACTTGAAGTTGGACGATTGTAAGTAAGAAAACAAAGTCAAGAAAACAACGAAATAAACAAAAACATAAATACTTACTTATTTTTCAAAACAGTTGTTTATATATAAATATTAAGAACAAAAACATCTTTGACCACCAACCGTTGAAACTATAACAGTTGGTAGCAAGCCAACATCTAAAAAACTTTTGAACCAACATTTGCATTTCATAGTTTCAAAAACCTGCTTCGTGACTATACTTTCTGTGTTTTAATAAAAATTGATTCTAAAATTTATAGAGTTATAGACTCCTTAAATTTCTGAAATCAATTTCTCATGCAACTAACAGTTGATCCCAAAATGGATCAATGTCAACTACCCTTAACAGCTAGTTTCACGAAAAAAACTTTAAATGAACAAGTAAGGAAGACTAAGTTCGGGTGTAACCGAACATTACATACTCAGCTGAGAGCTGTGGAGACAAAAAAGGGAAAATCACCATGTAGGAAAGTGAACCTAGGGTAACCCTGGGATGTGTTTGTATGACATGGTATCAAATGGAAGGTATTGAAGAGTATTTTAAAAGGGAGTGGGCCATAGTTCTATAGATGGACGCCATTTCGGGATATCGCCATAAAGGTGGATCAGGGGGACTCTAGAATGTATTTGTACGATATGGGTATTAATGAGGGTTTTTAAAAGGAGTGGCCCTTAGGTTTATATGTGAAGGAGTTTTCGAGATATCGACCAAAATGTGGACCAGGGTGACCCAGAACATCATCTGTCGGGTACCGCTAATTTATTTATATATTTAATACCACGAACAGTATTCCGCCAAGATTCCAAGGGTTTTGATTTCGCCATGCAGAATTTTTTCATGTTCTTCTACTTAATATGGTAGGTGCCACACCCATTTTACAAAGTTTCTTCTAAACTTATATTTTGCGTCAACAAACCAATCCAATTACCATGTTTCAACCCTTTTTTCGTATACGGTATAGAATTATGGCATTTTTCTCATTTATCGTAATTTTCGATATCGAAAATTTATACCAAGATAAAGAGAGTTCAGATAAGTACGTGAACTAAGTTTAGTAAAGATATATAGATTTTTGCTCAAGTTATCGTGTTAACGGTCGAGCGGAAGGACAGGCGGCCGGCTGTGTATAAAAACTGGGCGTGGCTTCAACCGATTTCGCTCATTTTCACAGAAAACAGTTATCGTCATAGAATCTACACCACTTTCACAAGGATTGGTAAATTTTTGTTCGACTTATGGCATTAAAAGTATTCTTGACAAATTAAATGAGAAAGGATGGAGCCACTCCCATTTTGAAATTTCCTTTTATTTTTGTTTTTTTTTTTGCACCATATTATTACTGGGTTTGAATGTTGACATAATTCTTATATACTGTAAAGATATTAAATTTTTTGTTGTAATTTGAATTAAAAAATTTTGTTTGAAAAAGTGGGCGTGTTCGTCATCCGATTTTGCTAATTTTTATTGGGAACACATATAGTAATAGGACTAAAGTTTCTGCCAGATTTCATCATGATATCTTGAACGACTGCCAAATTACATCTTGGAAAACTTTTAAATTAACTTCTTTTAATAGTAGGCGGTGCCACGCCCATTGTCCAAAATTTTACTAATTTTATATTCTGTGTCATAAGGTCATCGCTTTATCCGTCTTTTGTAATAAATTATCGCACTTTTTCGGTTTTTCGAAATTTTCGATATCGAAAACGTGGGCGTGGTTATAGTCCGATTTCGTTCATTTCAAATAGCAATATGAGATGAGTGCCTAGGAACCTACGTACCAAATTTCATCAAGATACCTCAAAATTTACTCAAGTTATGGTGTTCACGGACAGACGGACGGACGGACATGGCTCAATTAATTTTATTTTCGATACTGATAATTTTGATATATGGAAGTCTATATCTATATCGATTCCTTTATACCTGTACAACCAACCGTTATCCAATCAAAGTTAATATACTCTGTGTGGAAAGCAAGCTGAGTATAAAAATATTTTTTTAACGATCTGCAATATACAAAAACTAGGTTTGCTGTTTCAGATCAACAAAACCGCCATCGAACCGTGTCTACTTGATCAACGCTAGCCGATCAGCATAAGTAAGTTATAAATAATAACTGGCAGACGGTAAATCAAAATTATTAATTTCGATGGGCGGCGATTGTAACAACAATGCCTATTGAGCTAAATCGTTACGTTCCACAACGATATTCGTCAGCATAATAGGGAATTATTCATACGAGGTATGTCAGATAAATGTTTTGGAGATCCTCAAAAGTAAGTCTGCACAAACCGTACTGCGTTTTAGGGAACCTTTTCGTAAGATAGCTAGTCGATTTTCTCATTATAAATTTTATTTTCATAATTGAATTTATAGAGCAGTTCTTATGCGGTCCATTCAGTAAACAATACTTAGAAAAGAGACCATCCCAGTTGACCAATGACATGTAAATTTATAACGAAGTTTCCAAGGCGGAATCAATTGTGGGAGACCGAATCTACTCAAAGTAAGCAGGTGCATGTAAGCAATTTATATCGGCGTTAATGGAAAATATAGAAATCCCATTATCTACTTTCTTGTGAGCCTAAAGGAATCGAAGAAAATGGAAGTGCTCATCAATTTTCAAGCAGGGGCTCAGTTGAAGCATGTGAAGGAATAATCAGGGTCTAACAAGGCAAAACAAAAGAACTAAGTAAGCTAATTTCAGCCTGCACTTATCACAAGCTTAATCCATTTCCCAGCGAATTACTTGAGGGTAGTACTGGGGAATTGGTACCTGGACGGCAGAAGGTTTAGTGGTTGGTATTAAAGCCTCACGCTGACTTTGAGGGTTCCGATAAAGCCTCCTCTAAAAATGACTTGAGTACCAAGTACTCGTGAATTTTTATATGTAAACAGCCAGGTCAAAAAAATTAATGTTTTTGAGTTAGCAAGAGTTCGCCCGTTAGTTGGATTTATACGCATTGGTTGAAGTTATCAGTAAGAAATAATTCAGGCTTTTTAAACGGTTTTATTTAGCTTGAGTTGACAGGCAGGCCACACGGCCGTTGTGAACGAATTTTGTAATTGAAATTTAAGTAACTTCCCGATAAGCTACAAGCTTGAAACTTGGAATATAGTTCAGAACCCGATGACAATGCAATAATAAGAAAAAAATCGCCGCTAGGTGGCGCATGGATCGAGATATTCGCAAAATTCGCATTTGTGGTCCGATTTGGCTCATATTTGAAACAACTATTGCATACAGTCCAGTAGAAGTGACATCAAAATATTTTGGAGTTGGAGGAGGGACAAGCATACGTGGCGCAGAGTCGAGTAAAGTCTTTGGAAGGATTATGTATTGAGGAGTTAGGTTGTAACAAATTGTCAGGAAAGAGTCCTTGTAATAATGAGCCACTAAATGAACTAAATAGAATGAGAAATAACAGGCAATTAAATAAAGACTAAAAACTTGAAAATAAAATAATTAAAAAAAAATTTTTAAGTTAAACGGTTTTATTGAAAACAATACTTACATGAAATAATAACAATACGAAAAGCTAGAAAATAATTAGGTGGGTCCTAGGTACTAGTCATCACACTCCTTATCAATCTAGTGCGTTGATCAGACAATTAAATAAAAGCGTTGGACGCATCATATTTCTATTGATAGTCATAAGTAAAACCAACTGAACCTTTATCAGGTTATGCTACGCCTCACATTTTTGGAAATTTCACGCGCCCAATGCTTTTATTTAATTGTCTGATCAACGCCCTAGATTGATAAGGAGTGTGATGACTAGTACCTAGGACCTACCTAATTATTTTCTAGCTTTTCGTATTATTATTATTTCATGTAAGTATTGTTTTCAATAAAACCGTTTAACTTAAAAATTTTTTTTTAATTATTTTATTTTATAATAGCTTTCTCGGCTTCTTATCGGTAAAAAAAGCTACCGACACCTTATGGTTTTAGTATCGTCTTATTACCAACAGCGAATTATTATCGCCTAGCTATAAGTTTATTATCGGTACGTAATCGTGGAGTCATCGACTTCTTCCTGATTTCTTATCGGCTTGTTATCGACGGGTTAGAGATGAGTTATCGATTTTGTATTGATATTTAATCGTTATCACTTTTAGAATAAACCGAAGAGTCGTCGATATCAAATCAATAATACGCCGATTACAAATCGGTAACACTTCCATAAGAAATGGATAGCTTTTCGATATCAAATCTATACATTATCTATAACTAACCGTTAAACTGTGTAGTTCTTCGATAAATTATCAATATATTTTTGTTAATAAATAAAAAACTACTCTCCTATTATATATATCGAAATCTTTTCGATAACACCTCCATATCTATTTAATAGGAAATCATTAATTTTTTGATAATAAACCGATAAATTTACGATTACTGGTCGATGAAAAATTATTAGCCCATTGGAAACCATTCTTGGCCATAGCAAATTTACAACTTGTCGATAACAAATCAATAACTCCACCATACCTCGCCGATAACATAGCTTTTCTTTCCGGCAGCAGCATCTTCGCTCAACCGAGCTAAGCAACGAATTGGAAACGCTGCAGCAGCTTCAGAGATTGCTAGTCTGATAACACTCCCAGGGTGCCAGGGTGTCTTAGCGAGCGTGGCCACCCATAAAAATGGCAAGTGCAACTCTGCCATCTACCGAATCTAGCATACATTAACATTTTAACAATCATGCACGTAAAATTTGTCAATAACACACAAATCTGTACATAAAAACATCGGACAAAAACATAAACTCTACAGTCGTCCTTGAGCGGAACCTAGCTACCTGGTTAATCAACACTGCAATTGCTCAGAAAACATCGCATGAGGATGAAATAGGTCTTCTCCGTGATATAATATACCAAACATTTTGTTTACAACGAAGAGGTCTTTGGTCTTCCAAAGGACACTCCAAGTGTCATCTCATCTGACGCCGATTATGTCAAGACTTAACGTTAAATGTCAGAACGCCAATTCAGCCTGAGCTTAAGAGAGTCTTTCATTGCTTCAAATTTTTTAACTGCAACAGCGGTTGAGCTGGAAAGACCCACTTTCTTACACCGTTTAAGGACCGGGCCTAAAAAGACAAGAGAAGGCGGAACATACTAAGGTACGACTGCTAATAATCTCAATATCAGGAGCGTAGATTAACAGTTGTAAAGTTGTATGTTGGGCACGTCCGAATTTAGTCTGGAATAGTATAACTCATAACAGAACTACTCTGATCCAAATGCACATATTTTGTTCTTTCTATGAGAAATATTCCACGTCAAAATTCTACATGATCCCAAGGATATTGTATAATCCCTTCTTATAACGTATTACTTTCGATCCTCCCTCATATGCCTTTATAACATTGAGCATGGTCCAGTCCCAGCGCAGCGAGGCAGCCTCCAAGTTTATAAAGGCAGCAGTGCGCGCTCAAAAACAACAAACACCTCAAGGGGCATCACCATTTTAGTTTTGTTAAATGCAATTCTCTCTCTACTTCTTTGTTTATGTTGAAACGTTTAATAAAACAAAAATTGCAGCAAGAATTGTAATGTCGAAATTGCCGAGTAAAAAGCAAAAATTATAATTCTGTAGGGCAGCTAAAACTACATTAAGAGGCTACTCAATGAATTTGCGGTATGCTTATACTCACATACATATATGTGTATGTATGTAATGTGTTTATAGATAGACAAGATGAATCCTCTGAACCGCCCGCTTATTATCCTGAGATCACATACTCACATTTATGCAGATTCGCGCCAAAGAGCTTCTAGGCATTGGAGCGTTGCAAACCTGCATGGATGTAAAGAATGATATGTACCTATAGAGATGCATTTTTGAGTATGGGTGCCTCTTATTGTATGTGTGCAATTTATCGTTGTTGCATTTAACGTAATCAAGTTATTTTCCAAATTGAAAAGCGTTTCGGTGATGTTTTTTTTTTTTCAAACTGCTTTACTAGCGAAAGTAATAAAGTTTTGTAGTTGCTTGAAACAAGCCGCTGGCTGTAGTTATAAGGCATACAAACATGCATCGATATTCATATTGTTACTCGATTTCTGTTTTTTATTTCACTCGATCGCGTGTTTCATATTTGGTGCGCATGCGTGGCGCATAATTTTACTTTTAGTTGCCTGCGGCCTCGATCGTGGACTATCACAATGGCGCTTTCTGAGATACTCGTACATCTTGCAACATGCAAGCGTTTCTATGAGATATACTATACTGTATGCTTGCATAGGTACATACATACATATGCCTGTTGCAACGTCCAACACGACGACAACTGCAATGACTTTATAAATGCAACGTCGACCCATGCCACACATCCTAGGCACGTTTACTATCCAGTCGGGTTTGCATAATAAAGATGGAGCCGCTTAAATGACTCATATTCTATTAGGAGATAAAACACACGATGACATGCAAATTATGACAAGATTATTTTACATATAAGGACCTAAGTTGGCGAACGAATGCAACTTTATGCATATGTAGGTATGCACATTAACCTGGGTCGATATGTATGGACGAAAGTTAACCGATATCGAACCATCAATTTTTCAATAGGATTTGGCTCGATATCGTTTAATAAATCGACCCAGTCTAATGTACATATTTGGTCATATGTTGAACAATTGTTAATATGTAAAGAAATTGTTAGCTAAAAATATAATAGAGTTATTGTAAAGTATATGTAACGAATTTACTTCCAATTCCTCTTATTTGCAACCTTCTGCTAAGTTCGAATCACTAAACTGTTCAATAAATAACTCCAATATTTAATAATGCAAAATGGCCTTTTTTCAAGTACTTTAAAAATAACACTTCTATTGCTCGACAGATAGCGTGCTTAATAGAAATTGATTCTCACGCCTCTACGGTTGGTGCTCTTATACTCTGTGATTTCCTCGTGGCATCTTCTGGGCACTTCCAGAATTTACTTAGTTACTGCCATATAATTATAACTACAGATGCACGTGTATAACTTCTCATATGCGCGTGTATTTGTGAGTGACACTTCCACAATTACAATTGCATACTTTTGAGAGCATCTCAGATAAGATATCTGCATGTGTTTGTGCGTTGCTTCTCCGCTGCGTGTACGTACATATGTGTAGACATACTGATTGATTCGTTTACGTAGATCAGGACTATTCAAAACTGAAAGTGCACCTGTATTAGTGAGAGCGCAATCGTAGCGATGATCGTGCGGGTGAATTGAGTTTTCATTTAGTCGCTTACTAGCAAGCAACGAGCTAACAACAGGCATATGTATCGCGCATAATTTTTCATACATATTTTGATACTGATCAGCCAATACCCACCACCGATGTTGCTACGCCAAGTGCCAAGCGACGACTAACTCTATTAACGACGACAGAGCGAATCATATGCATTTGAATTGAGAGAGCACAATTGTGCTATGAAATGAATAGCCCTGATGTAGATACATAATGATTGATTTATGGATGTGCATACAAATCACTCTTAGCATCGGCTTAGAGATGACAGTACCCCTTATTGTTGCTAATATTCGTGACAGTATTTATTATAGATCGAGTCAAGGTCGCATGTACCAATGGAGTTATTCTGTCTATAGCTTCATTTACGTCAGCGTTTGGGCTAGGTTAATTAAAAGCGGTGTATACGGAATTACTCACACTTTAATTTGGAGGAAGTTGCACTCAATCAGTTTCCGGTGGAGTTGACATGTTCCACGAAAAAAATTTCATTCTTTGGTGGGTTGTGTGTGGGCCCTGCAAAGTATGGCGCATGAGTTTAAGTCACCTTATAGTTGATGAAGCAGAAACTCACAAGAAGCGAAATCATGGTCGAGGAGGGCAGACTCAACAAGCGTAATAAAGGTTTTTCCATCGCGAAAGACCAAACATACCTTCCAATTTGATCTTGTTGATGTGCAATGGAGCAATAATGAAGGCAAAATCTGCAATACGAAATTTCGTGGAGCAATAGCATTTAGATTGTCAACGAACCCGTTATGGGAAAACAAACTCACAGCATCAATCTCTAATTGTGAGGAGATATGCCCCGGCTGTAGGTTTCATAAAGGATAGAGTGCTTTCCCACGAGAACTTTTGCAATTTTTTTGATGCTAACATTAGCAACGCGTTTAATGATCCTTCGTTAAAGATCAACCGCTGAAGTTATTTGTAGACTTCCAGGCAGCTATGAGCAAGAATTTTGCGCCCGAATTCCAGCAGGATGAAGACAAACTCCATATACGACAGATCTCAGAAGTGAAACAGCCGTTACTTGCATCTGCTGAAATGCACGAAAGAAAAGAATGATAAGCTTAAAGTTTTAAGACTGACTTGCAGGCGACCGCCATGGTGTGATGGTAGCGTGCTCCGCCAACCACACCGATGGTCTTAAGGTTCAACTACCGGACGAAGTTACATCAGAAATTGAAAAAAAGTTATTTCAATTAGAAAAAAATCTAATTGGGGCGCCCCTCGGCAGTGTTTGGCAAGCATTAGTGTGCAGTGAAAATGCCCAGAGGTGAAAGATTACGGGGCTGCAGAAAAAATGCCATAATTGGCTATATAATCATGCCGAAGGTAAATTAAGGTCTTGTTTACTTTTTAGGAATACTATTCTTAAGACGAAGCAGTAGTCATTATGGAGCTAGGAATGGTGTGGATGCCCAGTTGACACACGATCGGCCAACAACCCTGATTAGGTGAAACAACTCTCGATATCTATAAAAAGCAAGAAGATTGGCATTGTGGGCTGTGGTATGGCAAGAGGGCTTGGGCCTATGTACCAAAACGTCTAAACTAGAAAGAGCTCGGCATTGACTTCGACTACGTTTGTTTTTGCTGTTATTGTAGCTATAAGAACACTGCCTGAAGCCTTGCACTTCTGTAAACAAGCAAGGATGTAGCCGGCAGGCTTTGTTGGAAATTTTCAGACTACTTTAGCTCACAAAGGAATGCCTACATTTTTACCGTGGTGGTTTCCGACCTTTTCGTGCAAGAGTAATAGTAGGCGTTAAAAATGGCATCACACATCTCTACGATGAAGTCTTCTCCTTCAAAGATTTTTAACGTTGAGCTTTGTTCATGGAGCAAAGCTGACTTGTTTTGATCATTTAAACGCGCTTCATTATATTTAAGAGTTAAATGGAACTTTCCATGAGAATCGGGCATAAGTAATGCATTGTATAGAATCTTTTTGAATAAGAGACCTATCTCTTTGAGACCTGTTCCTGAAATCAGCAAATAAGGGGATATCAAACGCAGAAATAAGATACCATTATATCGTTCGAAGACGCGGAGATTTGTCGTTTGAAGACGTCAATGATTTGACCTAATATGGGTACTGATTAAAATATGAATAAAGTTAAAGGCAAATGAAAGCTTCCAGGAACTCGTTGGTGGCAGAATGCACGAACAAATTTGTTTGCGCTCAAGTTCAAAGCTGGTTTAGAACACAGAAATTATTCTTTATGAAAGTAAAGTACTAATCTTGTTCTATTAAATCATTTTTTTACCGATTTCATTTATGTGTGCGGATATTCTATTGACGGTCCCTCAAATACTGTAGATACTCACCATTAGGGAGAGAAAATAGCATAAGAAAAGTACATGGCAACCGATGGTTCAGATAAGGGGGTTTTTTGCAATTTTTATACCTTTCATGAACATGAAATGGTATACTAACTTTGGTCCGATGTTTGTAACGTTGAGAAATATAAAAGATAGACTCACCATTAAGTATACCGAATTGATCAGGGCGACGAACTGAGTTGATATAGCCATGTCCGTCTGTCCGTCCGTTGGTCTGTTTGAACGCAAACTAGTCCCTCAAATTTTGAGATATCTCAATGAAATTTTGCACAAGGATGTATTTTTGTATTATATTAGACATTTGTCGGATCCGGTAGGATCGGACCACTATAACATATATCTCCCTTACAACCGATTGTTCAGATAAGACGATTTTGGTCATTCCTGCCGCAATTTAGAAAGTTTTAACGTGAAACTCTGTGATATATATTCTAATATATCATAGAAGGTATCCTGAAAAAATCACTTTGATCGGAGCTATATATAATATATATCCCATACAACCGATCGTTCAGATAAGGGGGTTTTTGCCATTTTTTATTTTATATTTATCTTAAAAATTGTTTAGGTATGTACATCTGTTCACTATATATTTCTTATCTTATACATCCGATTATTTGGAGATTACGAACGGGATAAGATTGTTGTTCAGCCCAATTCATGAAAGCCGAAGACAGTCTCGTCCTTACTGGTTTATATTAAATTTTAAAATAGTATTAAATGCCAGTTCACATAGTAAAATTCTTTTTCAGTGTGGAGTGGATAGTTTTTAATAATATTATAGAATAATTTCAGAATAATTCAGATAATTAGTTAAGGTTACGATAGAGAAACAATTGATATAGACACAGAAATTAGATATGGTTTACAACAACGTCCTCAGCAAGGCTTCTAGATCGTAGTGGCTAAAACTAATCAGATACATTTTTATTTTCCTTTGAAATAGGTTAAGATTTGAAGAGAGAGTTGAACATTTTGCACGACGTTTATGTATAAAAGCTTCTGAAGTGAGATGTCCTAGCATGCGGAATTTGTACCGCTGGAAGCAGATTTCTCCTAAGGTTGTAGACTTCAGAAGGATAACTTTCTAAGTGCCTCGATCTAATAAAGAAAGTTTTTACGACTTGAAATAAATATAGATGGTGACATGGTAGTATATCTAGTCTCCTAAAAGATATCATAGCGTGAGCCCTGTAGTTTGCGCCACATATACGTCTTATAATTCCCCTTTTGGAGTGTTACAACGGGTGACAACTTACTAGCCGAGGCGCCATCCCAGCAGTTTCTATCTAACCAAACAGTTTCTGTTGAATACCCACAAACTTGGGCATCCCAAAAGACATCTGATTGATGAGGCTATACCGCCCAGGAGCTTAAGGGGTAATCTCTTTTGGCATTATGGGGAAATACGGCACCTGAGAACACAGTCGTATGAAGCAAAAAACCACAAGCAGGTCCTCAGTGATATCCGCAAACAAGCGTCGGACTTCTATGCCAGGAATTGCCCGGAAAATCGGGTACTCAAAGAAAAATACCCAGAACTAGCAGAGGAAGAACGCACTCTCCCTAGGTAAACGCGCGTCACTCTAGCGCAACTTCGATCTGGATACTGTAACAGGTTAAACTCTTACCTATCCAGAAAGAATTCCGACATACGAAATTTATTCCCTGCTTGCAATGTGTCCCCATATGACACCAACAATCTGTTTAATTGTATTGTGGAACCAACGCCTCTAACACCCCTCTCATTACGGTCCTCCCCAATTGAAACAGCAAGTTTCCTCGGACTCCATTAGAGGGCATTGATGACAATTTGTGTTTGGTCGCGCCTATCGGATGTCGCTAAGCTCTGCTACAACAACAACAACTAATTACAATGAATGTGCCGTACACGCATGACTTTGTAACGCAGTATTTCATTTGCTCTACTTGAATAAACCATTAGTTATCATTCCTTTTAAAAGAAATTCAATATTTTAGTCAAGTTAAAAAACATAATTTTCACAGATTTAAGACTTCTGACGATTTTGTCATTTTTAAATAATGAGATCATCGTTTAAAGATAAACTTGCTCTGAGCGTGAGCTCGGAAGAAAGATATGTAGCGAACCAGTAGGGTTTCCTACATTAAGAATAAAAATGTTACAAAAATTGGGTAACGTTTTACAAGACGGTGCACCACCTAATTTTTATCGAAAATTATCAAAGGTGGTATCAAAAGACGCGTCTCAACCTCCGTTTTTAGAATCCGAAAGCGAAAATTTATTTTTATTTCTGTCAAAAGACATAAGCAAAAAATCGGTTGAAATTTTCATGTGTTTGTTGTTTCTTGGCAGATTTTTTGTACACACACACTTACTAATGCAGAAAGGTGTTCTGCGTGCATTTAGTTTTGATCCCCAAACCGGTGTCGGACCCACCGAGGGTAATTTGTCATAAGCGCGGCCGAAGGCCGCCAACGCAAAAAGGTGTTCTATGCAAAAAAACTATGGATCGGGCCCCGTACTTTGGACTCTCTAGGGGCCATTTTACGGTTTTTTGTAAATAACTTTCGACATAAATAAAATTTTTGATTTCTGCTTTCGGATTTTTAAAACGGAAGTCGAGGCGCGTCTTTTGATACCACCTTTGATAATTTTCGATACAAATTAGGTGGTGCACCGTCTTCTAAAACGTTACCAAAAATTGCGCCTTCTCTGTAGCGCTAAATCTCCAAGATCGGTAAATATCACATATCCAAATCTGGAAACTAAAGCGCGTCTATTTTTCCTTAAAATAATCGTGATAAATGCTGTGGGACTAAAACAAGAGCCTGCATTCCATACCATAATTTTGCTTTCATTGCGTATGCAAAAGGGCACTCACTCCCTTGTTTTAGGCGACCAATGGTCTAAAACAGGAGTTCGCATTTCACAACACAATTGTGCTCTCATTGAAAGGAAGGTATACTTGCTATTTTATTATGAAAGAAAGCTGGTAATGCTAAGTGTAAGGGTAAAAGAACAAGTGTGATATGTTATCAGCCAAACTGGCTGACGTTGTGTTCAAAATGGCGTCTGTTAGGGCTTTGTAAGCGATTTCACGGGTTGATAATATAGCAATGTATTCAGCCGGTTATCTTCAGCGAGCCATAAAAATAGACGTTTTTAGTTTGTAACAAACATTTTTCTATATAATCCTGCAACTAATGTCCCACTTAAAAATCGCAGCACCAAACTCAATTTTTGAACCAAAGTGTCTTGATCTAACTCGCTCTGAAGGATGTTTTTCACATCTGACAAATCGAGCCGCTCTACTCACCATGCCAATTTTATAAACCATGATTATCAACCTAATAGATACTATATAAGACTTTAATGATATTCTCTAACCAACACTTTTTGCATAATTATTTTATAATTTATTCATTGAAACCATGGAAAATTCAACAGATTGCATTTTGCATGCCAGGTCAATTATTGTTTAAGCTTTCAGGAAAAATAGCGAATAGTACAATTATATTTTGTATGGAGCAATCACCCTTATACAATATACACAAAGTTAGAAAACTAAACTAATAGTATGAAGCGCTTTCAAAAATACCTAAAGAGAAGGAAGAATATTGTTTAATTATAGTATTTTGAAAATTTAATGGCTGCAGAAGTAAGTTCAGAGGAAAGGGTGGAAATACATACAAGAATATGGGTATAATGTTAATACATAAATTTATATTTGTTGTTGGTATTGAACAGGAAATAAATGGCATAAATAAATGGACAATGAGGCTAACGACAGTTCAACCATTGCCATTACTAAGTAATCGAAGGAAAAATAATACACATTGACGATGCTAGAGCGGCTATTAATAATACTAATGAATTGTTGGCTTTGTGTGTACATTCAATTTCAATATAATATCTTAAATAGAGCGTATCACAAAAGTTCGACAAATAATTGAAACGCTTCTTAATAGTTGCTCATAATTTACGCAAAACATTGGAGGTTACGACATTAAACTACTAATAGTCCTATCTCATTAAGTATCGATGGTGACAACGGATGTTTGAAGTGAGGGTTGAAGGGGGCGACTAGCCACATTAAGGATTTACTTATTAAGAGTAGCATGGTTATCAGACCTAGAAAATACTTAGTATTTTCCAATAGAACAGAATTATTTAATAGCATAAGTCCTTGTACTTAATCGGGGTTTTCAGTTTAGTCCTAAAGCACATTTTAATGGACAAAATTTAAAATGGGTTATTTCATATTGTTACGAATTTTTAGAAAACCTGATCATTTTTCACCTTCTGCTATAGTTCGAATCGCTGAACTGTCAAACAAAATAACTCAAATATTCAATAAAGCAATATCTCCTTTAATTATAACTCTACTGTAGTAATAGTATTTCACAATTGCAATACTCGCGTACTTTGCTAAAAGCGTGTTAAAATCAAAATTGATTCATTATTCCTCAGATTGCGCTGCTTTTCTATTCTCTGTTACCTCGTTCGCATATTTCTCCTAAGGTCTAGACTTTTCACGAACATGCTTTCTGGAACAGTGTTATCTCATACTTGACTATTAAGCTATATGCGTGTGTATATGTGAGTAACAACTTATTCTCTTAGCTCATGGGAACATGATGTGTGATTGTTTCTCTTTCTTCTTATCTGCTGACTACATACATCTATTCATGTCTGCTTCAAGCTGCTGGTTATGTGTATGGAATATTTTTCGTTGCCTTGTACATAGTGCGGCTGCTTGCTTTAATGTGTACATGTACATAATTGTGGCTGCTTGCTTTTTTCTTATTGTTGTGCAGCATAGTGATGTTATAATTGCTAATATTCGCCACAATATTAACTTAGTAAAACTTTTACGAGATATTTCAGTATAAGCAATATAACTTCTCAAGTAAAAAAAATTTACTATTTTCAGTCCAAATAGAAAGCTACATGCTCAATTCAACCACTGATAACAAAGATTACACTCAATTTAATTGGACTAATTCAATGTGGCGGCCACCGTGGTGTGATGGGTAGCGTGCTCCGCCTATCACACCGTATGCCCTGGGTTCAACTCCCGGGCAAAGCAACATCAAAATTTTAGAAATAAGATTTTTCAATTAGAAGAAAATTTTTCTAAGCGGGGTCGCCCCTCGGCAGTGTTTGGCAAGCACTCCGGGTGTATTTCTGCCATGAAAAGCTCTCAGTGAAAACTTATCTGCTTTGCAGATGCCGTTCGGAGTCGGCATAAAACATGTAGGTCCCGTCCGGCCAATTTGTAGGGAAAATCAAGAGGAGCACGACGCAAATTGGAAGAGAAGCTCGGCCTTAGATCTCTTCGGAGGTTATCACGCCTTACATTTATTTTTATTTTTTAATTCAATGTGGATAAAAAGAAAACATTTAATGTAAGGCACGATAACCTCCGAAGAGATCTAAGGCCGAGCTTCTCTTCCAATTTGCGTCGTGCTCCTATTTCTACCTACCTACTTGTTTTATGCCGACTCCGAACGGCATCTGCAAGGCAGATGAGTCTTCACTGAGAACTTTTCATGGCAGAAATACACTCGGAGTGCTTGCCAAACACTGCCGAGGGGCGACCCCGCTTAGAAAAATTTTCTTCTAATTAAAAAAACTTGTTTCTAAAGTTGGTGGTGCTTTTTCCAGGGCGTAAACCCAGGATCTTCGGTGTGTTAGGCGGAGCACGCTACCATAACACCACGGCGGCCGCTAATTCAATGTAGATACAAGTTAAGGAAATAGGACGGGTAACCTCCGACCTTTAAGAGCTATACGATATTTTTCCTCCCGCAAAATTAAGGCTAAGATGAAACTACAAAGTTGACCCACCTACCCTAAAAGGTTGTAAAGTAATGCCTTGAAAAGTAGTTTGACTTCCTACATAGGTTTGACAGAAAACCAAGCGCGATTCACTTACTGTTTCAATGTCACTTGCTGCAGTTAATGTAACTTAACTTATTACATCTGTTATTCTCTAACTTCTATCACCTTTTTACTTCTTTTATATTAAGTCATTATCATGTTTCAATATTCTTATCGACTTTTTCATGAAGAAACTTGTAACATACTTAGTTCAGAACCGAATGACAACACAACATAAGGGGAAAATGCGTCCAATAGGTGGCACGTAAATCGTCATATTTAAAAATTCAGAATATCGGAATTTCGTGGTCGAGTTTGGAGTAACTTCCTTATAATCTAGAGATCTGAATAATATGATGTCAGAGGCCAAAGGCAGTAAAATTCATAGTCATCATGACCATTAATTGGCGATTTGGGGCGTATCGTAACAAGTGATGCCAAAACCTAAGCCACTTGGGAGCACCGGGGTAGATCAAATCTTTCTACACATGCTTTTTCCAACTCAATGGAGGTTGCGCCTTTTCTCTGCCTCCGAATACGGGTATCGATTAAAATACTTTTTAGCCGAAGCCTTTTCGTCCATTCGCATAAGATAAGCTAGCCAGCAAAGCTTTTGGGATTATTCCAAATGGTACCGAAGTGTACCCGAAATAGCGTTGAAATAGTCCGGAAAAATTTAGAACCAATCCCAATAACATCTTGAAATGATACTGAAAACTATCACGAAACAATGTAATGTTGAAATGACAGGTATGATTCCAAAATCTATGAATGATCCAGCAATAGTCGTGGAATTATATTGAAAGTATTTACGAAATGATCAATGAAACGTCAGGAATTGATCCCGAAGCGGAAATGATTAAAAAATCTAGAAATGATGCCGAAATAGTGTTGGAATTATTAAACTACATACGAAATGGTCCGAGAAATGACCGGAATTTATTCCAAATAAATCTTAAAATTTATTCGAAGCAACATGGAATCTATTTCAAAATAGTCCACAACTGATTGAAACTATCTCGAGAATACTCCTGAAAGCAATCTCAAAATGGTGTTGAAATAATTCCAAAATAGACATCAATGAATTATGCACAAACTTCTAGCAATGTTTTCAAAGTATACGGATGCGAATATCTGCATTTCGCCTAGCCATGACCCATTACAGGTCTGCCACCACAAGCATTTAGTTACCAATGACTTCATAAAGTTGCCAGTCTTTTTCATATTATAGCACCGGGTCTGTGATGGGTATATTTCATGAGTATGAAATGATTTTTGCCGAAGTTTTCCCAACAGACTCGGTTTCTGTAAAAAGTTCTAAGTAAAAATCCTTACTGCGATGTCGGGGTTGTGCAGTTTCGAAAGAAGCAAAGTTTCTGGTTATAAATTATACCTTCAAAGCCTCAGGACTAAAGAATGAAAAGTTGGAAAAACTTCCCACAACTATGATAGTATCTCAAAGCTCTCATTATTTTATACATCTACAAAAGTGCTACATATATGATTGGTCTTGAAGAAGTGAATCACGAGATCAAAGGAGTTTCTTAAAATTACTAGTAAAGCCTAAGCCGAACTCTCGTTAGTTCCCATTAGTCAATACATCGGCTTGTGAGTGACATCTAGCAAGGCAAATGGCTTGGAAAACGCAATAAAAATGTATTTAATTTCAAGTGATATCAGAAGGACTAGCAAAAGGGTCAGCAAGAGCGGAAATATCTTCAGAAGAAGAAGAACAACCACAGCGAAAATTAATTGCCAGTGGCGTATGTGTGAATAATTCATTAGGCTACATTTATTTATAATTTTATTAGTGACATTTTATGGTCCTCAAACTTAAAAGTGCGTAAAAACCAACCAACCAACCAAGCACCCATCGGGCCAACACAGCACATAAAAGCAAACGCAGCGCAACAGCCTGTCGAGCAAGTGCAGCGAACAAGTTTGGAAGGGTAAATTTTGTACACTAAGGTAATGAATATAAAGTCCTCTGAATGTAAGTATGTTTGTATGTACTTTTGAATGAAAATATGTAGAAATACTTAATAATAATGCAGCATAGTTAAAGTGCCAAACAAAATGATATTTAATTAGATACAAACAGCGAAGGACACAATGTGACAGCATAAAACAGCAAAAACAACAAAAAATAGTTTCTAAAACATCAACGCTCTTGCACAGTTAACAGTCTGACACCAGCAATTGAAGCGGCGCTCTTGTTGGTGGGGGATTGCACAATTCGATGGTCGTTCGAGTATTTTGACGTGTCTTTGGTTGGTTGTCTGTTTGGTTGGTCAACCACTTGTCTAGAATTTGCTCGTAATTAGTAGTTTTATTGATAATGTTGGACACAAGTTTAAACTTATATATTCTATTACCCTGTCCTGTGTAGCCAGCGCAAATGTTTTTACGCTCACACATATATACATACACATGTCCATTGAAGTGAATAATTAAATTTGTGTGTGCGCGCGCTGGCAATATGGCCGACGCATAGTAGTAAATTCCAACTAACCTTAATGGCCGGTCAAATGGTGGTAGTTGTAATCATGATGGTGCCCTGCCCTGCCCCAAAACGGAAGTGCATGAAACCATTTAACAGCTAAAATTTGAAGTTATGTAAATATTAGCTATGTATGTTACATGTGGGGGTACGCACCAGTGCAGTATTTTAGATGGTTTGGTTAGGTTGGTCCCACGGTCATGGACATATAAGGTAATAAAGCGCTGAACGAACCACAAACGCGTTGGTTAAAGATTCAAAAAATAGGCGCGAGTACCAAGTACTCGTGAAGTTCGATGCGTACATACAGTTTTTCAACACCTTCAACTGTATGTACGCATCGAACTAATGTTTTTAAATTAACGAGTGCTCACCGAGGGACTGAAGTTAAACCACAACAGAGGTAACTTTACCAGAAACAAATAATTTCGGACTATTTGATAAAGGCTTTATCAGCTTCTTATCGTTATCAACCGATATTGGCAGGCTATTGCTTTATTATCAGCTTTTTATCGATCGAGCGAAGTTAACTTCGAGTTATTATTGGTTTGTTATCGCCGAGTCATCGGCTGCTTATTCATTTCTTATCGGCTTGATATCGATGGATTACCATCCATTTAGTTTTAAAGTTTTATCGGTATCTGTTTCATAGTAAGCTGGTAAGTCGTCGATAGCACGCTGATAACGCGTTGGTAACACTCTGCAAACTTTTCGATAGCAAATCAATAACTTTTTGTAAACAAAACGATGACAAATGGATAACAGTTCAATAGCACTCCAATATTAAATATGAATTTTTGATAACATAGCGATAACGTTTGTATAGACAATTTTTAACTTTTCGATAGTGCATCGATAATACGCCAATAAAAAATTTGCAACACTCCGATAACGATTCGATAAATTTTCGGAAATAAATCCATACTTTCCGATAGCAAATTGATAGCTCGCCGAAAAACCGGTAAACCATCGATAACCATTGTTATCAATACCAATACCACTTCCATAATAAATCGATAACTCGTGTATATGGATAACATACCGATAACTCATCGAAAAGAAATGGATAGTATGATAAGAGTTCGACAACTTTTTGCATATTGACACATTTCTTTAGATAATCATTAGCTTTCTGATAACAAGTCAATAATACACCGATAAAAAGTTTGTAAGACTACGATTACAATTCGACGGCTTTTCGAAAACAAACGGATAACTTTTTAAAAACAGAACGCTGGCTCTCAGATAAATAGTCGACAACTTTTCGATAATAAATCCATACTTTTTCAAAAACAAACCGGGAACTCATCGATTAAAGTGTATAGCCCATCGATAAACTTTGTAATCTATAACAAGTTTATAACACTTCAATAACAAATCGATAGCTCGTGTATACCTATTTGACCAATGACTCGTCAGTAAGAAATGGAAAGTAAGCCCATATCCCGTTTATAGCAAACAGATAACTCATCGATGACGAATCGTTAAAACTTCGTTGTAAAATTGATAACGCGCCGTGCAGTTTCGGTTCTAGATTTGAGGTAGACTTCTAATCTTTCCTTTACCCTCCCTCCTTTTCTTTTTGTCTTTCCTTTCCCTTTCTTTTTCGTTGAGTTTACTATTATCATCGACATTATTATCGATATTGTTATTATACTGTTATTTTTCCATCGCTTTTCTGTTTCATCTTCTTTATATTCCCTTCTTCTCCTTTGTCGTTTCACTTTCTCCTTTGCAAGCAGACCCACCAGACGATATCCTGCACGAATTTTTGGATTACCTTTTTATTTGAAACTATTTTCTTATTTTTGCTTTCGCCTTCTCTGTCCCCTTCTCCTCCCTTCTCCCATCCAATCTCCCTCTCCATCTCTATCTTCTTCTGTCTTCACTTCTCCCTCAAAATAACCTTTTCACCTCCTCCGAATTTTTATCTTCGTCAATTACTTTCACTTACTACCCATTGGTAAGGCTCCCTGATATATTTCCTCGAAACGAGTTGACATATCGAAATCAAAAGCCTTCTCCACTAAAGCACTCATCAACAGATCTCATTTGATAGCCATATTGTACAAACCCATTCTAGGGTTACCCGGGTCCAGTTTTTTTATCAATATCTCAAGACCCAGCAGTATTCGCATACCTACCAACTAGACGTTAAAAATGTATGTATTAGTACCCTTGTCAAAACCTTTCATTTGATATGTTCAAAACTCTATATAGGGCTACGCCAGGCCCACATTTGGGTCTATATTTTGGAAGCGGATCGATACATTGCACCCCTTTATGAATGCCCTGATCAACAGCTTCTACAGCATCTACTTATTTCTGGATCGACACATTAAACAGCAGATCCTTCCATTCATTTGATACGTTCCGTATACACATGTATATTATAATCTGCCGTTTTTGCACCCTAGCGCCAACCCTCCGGCTCAATTGTGGCCCCAAGATCGCTTTGGAAGCTCAGGCACGGAAAAATATATTCCGTTTGCTCGATATTAGATGGCGCCATCCTCCTATGGCCATGAGGCATGCACTCAAGCTGCCCCGAGGCCTTGAGCGTTGTTGCAGTTGCTAACGAGATATTTTTGGCCATTAGGCCTGCAGAGGGGATGTATAGAATGGCATGCAATGCTGCTGTCGGGGTAGTTTTTAGGGCTCGAATATTCGTACAGAGTTTTATAAAAATCGCTAGAGAAGCTCCGGAGCCTATTCAAGACAAACAAACAAATATTTCTTCCTTTCAATAGCACTTAAAATTTATCATCGAATTGTTTTTCTGCCTTCCTCAGTTTCCATTAACTGATTTGTTGTCTGATTTCGCTCATATTAGCTATTCCACGTGCATTGTTCCCACATTTCGCTGCAGTAATGTGACTACTTCCATGCTTACTTACTGTATTCCCCCATACAGCATTCCACATCCAAACACTACACCCCAGCGGGTTAGTGGGCTTAGAAGATACCCGCGGTAGGTATGCCTGTCGTAAGAGGCGACCAATATCAAATTGATTCAAGGGGTTGTATAGCGCAACCCTTTCAAGGGGTTGCCAGCGCAATATATAGCTTCTCCAAATCATTTGTCAACCTCACTTACCCGTGGCGAATCCTGTTTCTTTAGCAGCCGAGGCTTTGGCGACCCCACGTTCCTTATGGATCTAGGGATCATGGGAGGACGGGATGCCTTAGAAGGTTTCATGTGGTCATACCAAATCGTTACCCAGATGGCGGGCTAGTACCTTAATGGTGCTTGTTACCGGAACGTACCGAATCTGCAACCGGCAAAGGACCATCAACATCGATAACACTCCCCAAGGCCTTTGGGTAGTGTCCTTATCGCTACAACAACAACAACAACACTAAAGCTTACACTTATCTTACGCTGGCAAGTTTACATCAAAAATCCACTCAGCAAACAAAATTCTCACCTCGCCCTTGTCTTCCTAGTTAATTCTACTGAATTCGATAATTAGTATGCACGCGCGGCATATCACAACATTTTATTATCGCCATCTCCATAGAGTCTACCATACACCCCAATCCCAGCAATTTCGATTTTTGCTTTCTTCACCAAGTTTGGATGTAAGTAAATTATTTACATAGCACAGGGTGTGTACGACCGCCTGCGGGTGGCTTTTACCCTTGCGTGTTTAGTACTTTCTTTTCTTATTCTCTTTGTGTGTTTGTTTGTATTATTGTCCCCAAAAGGTGATGAAACTGTTTTATGTGGGTTGTATGCCGTACGTACGTTGGTCGGTCACGATGGCGTTATGCCAGCAATTTGGCCATAATAAATTTATGAATTTATTAGGCGAGTTTTATGGTAATTTTGGGTTAATTAAATAAATCAAACAGTGTCGGCTGGCTCGTATTTTGTACAGCTGCTTTCTTGATGTCTTTCCTTTTTGGGTTACTCACTGGTGGGTTGGTCATATAACGGCCCAATCATTTCGCCCTTTGAGTTTGTTTGATGGCGTTGTTAGCGCTATGTAATTAATTTGTAATTTGGCATTTGAAAGCATTTTTCGGGCGTATAATTAGTTTGGCAGGCATATTAATTTTCATATTACGCAGCATATTTTAAATTAATATCCATGACAAAGAAAATGTTTATAGCCGGTGCTGTGCAATAGTTGATGTGGGCTTTCTAAAAATACTCGCTTTCACATGAACTTTCAACTGCAAATGAGCGTTAAGAGGTTAATGGTGAATATCACGACTTGATTTACATTTGCTGGAAGTTGGTAATAAAAGCTGAATTTGGGGTGTGAGAGTGCCTATTAAAATAAATTATACTTCATTTGTATAAAATCTTATTTATTTAAGACACTCTCACACCGAAATTGAAAAATGGTACTAACTCGATATGTTCTAGTGCTGAGGATGTATATGTATCAGCCCTCCTAGCTAAGCATGGGGCAGCTGAGGGCGAGCAGTTTAATGTGAGTTATAAGAGAGTAATTTGATGTGCTTGTATGCATATGAGTCGTGGCACAGTGGATGACGTACCCGACTCACACGTTTGGGGTTGCGGGTTCAAAGCCCACTGAAAGTATTTTTTTAAATTTATTATCTTTTTTTTTTTTTATTTTATAAATTACTATTTTAATGGATTGTATGTTATTTTACTTTGTTTATGGTGTATTTAAAATACGGGACGATGCAAAGCATCGGTACACCTTATTTATGATATCTTTATTTTAATGTATTTGTTTGTTATTTTTAAATTTATTTAGAGAGAGGTCACTATGTACCTGTTACACCTTGTATTTATTCATTGAGGCGAGCACTGGGGGCTCCAAGGTATTGGCTGCGGGATGAGCCACCTTGTTTTGCTTTGATAAACCCCTTGTATTTATTCATTGGGGGCGAGCACTGGGGGCTCTGAGGTTTCGCTCTAATGAGCCACCTCATCTTCTATTTGAAGAATCTCTTGTATTTATTCATTGGGAGCGAGCACTGGGAGCTCTGAGGTTTCGCTCTAATGAGCCACCTCATCTTCTATTTGAAGAACCTCTTGTATTTATTCATTGGGGGCGAGCGCTGGGGGCTCTGAGGTTTCGCTCTAATGAGCCACCTCATCTTCTATTTGAAGAACCCTTAAAAAATGTGATATGGAGGCGAGCACTGGGCTCTGATGTATTGGCACCCCATCTTATGCTCGAAGAACCTCAATTTTAAATTAAAAACTAAAACTATATCTTTAGAATATTTCACTAACAAGTTGAGAATTACAAGCACACTCAATGGCTAATGAAACAAACGAAAGAAAAAAAGTCATAGTTTAAGTCGCTTAAACAACTCCTTTCCATGATAAGGCAGTAAAATGTTCCATGGCGTATACCGTCTTGCAATCCTCTCCTTTAGACATTTATTTTATATTTCGACCAATATCCCTCATCCATACGGAGATGCTTGCTTTACCTCAAGCGCATGTTATTGATTTTTTGCGCATATGCAGCTCGACCATCATTCATATGGGTCCGCCGGTCACCACACCTCAGATCCTATGCTGCCATAGTCCCAAATCGACTTCACAAATAATCGTGCTTCCAATTAAAGTGATCTGTGATAAAGGACAGATAAGTATTTCGCTACTGCGCGAATTTATCAGCTTCGTCGTATTTTTCAATTTTATTATCAAACAAATGAAAACAGAAATTTCATACATTTGTTAATGGATTAAGGTTAATCGACTTCGACCCTCACCGAAATAGGCACATACCTAGCTCCAGGTGTAAACATAAAAAGATGCATTAAACTATGTATATGGCTATCGTCCGATCGAAAAACACACAACCAGATCGCCCATATATCGATATGCTAACGACTTCCTACATTTTATTAAATGTTTGCATGATTCGAGATCCTGAGACGATGCGGAACGCTGAAAAAAGTGCGCTTTATACAAATCGCTTTGAAATTGAATGCGCCGAGATGAGTGTATAAATGCTTCCAAAAATTGAAGAGGTGTCCTTTCAAAAAGAACAAAGCATACGCAGAAATACGTGAATATAAAGAGTTTGAGCTACAATCCAACAGAAAACCGCGTAATTTGGTCAGCAAATGCGGCGAAGGAAGAATGATTTCAATCCTGGGGCTGAATTTCAATAGAAGATAGTGACCTCGTAACTCATGTCTAGAGAGTGCTTACATTATGGAGGAAGATGCTGATTCGTAGCCCACAATCTGAGGAGAAATTGCCTGTTAAAAAACTTTTAAGGCGCAATAACCTCCGAAAAGATTTTTAAGGCTTTCATTTTGCTTAGTGCTCCTTTTATTTTTTCCTAAAAATTGGCGGGACGGGGCCTACTTATTTTATGCCGACTCCGAACTGTATCTACAAGGCAGATAAGTTTTCACTGAGAAGCTTTTCATGGCAGAAATACATTGTGCTTGCCAAATACTACTGATAGGGCGATCCTGCTTAGAAAAGTGTTCTTCTAATTGGTAAACCTTGTTTCCAAAATTTTGATGTTGCTGGGGCGTGAACCCAGGCTATTTGGTGTGGTAGGCGGAGCACGCTACCATCACACCACGACGGTATTGCATGTTTAGATATTCAAATATGGCGTCAAACTGTATTAACTAACACGGAATCGGCCTTCCAATTGATACGACCTTGTGAATGTGGATTTAACCCACGTAAATCCACGACGGAGGTGTGTTTTCAAAAAGGTATAGGCAAATTATCTAATCTAATGCTATCGATGAGTTATAGATTTTTTATCGAGTAGCTATCAGTTTTTTATCGGAAAAATATTGAAAATAGCAAAAAAATTATCGAAAGGTTATCGATTTTTTATCAGAAATTTATAAATATGTCATTGAAGTACATATTACTAATCTATAATCGATTTGTGATTGAAAAGTGACCGAATCTTAATAAAAAAGTTATGGTTTTTTATCAAAAAACTGTCGGTATCTTTAAAGAGTGTTCTAGATTTGTTAACGACGAATCTACGGTTTGTTATGAAAAAGATGCCGATACAACTTCAATACAAAATCTATGACACATATGTAATCTTTCGTAACAAGCCGAAAAATCAAAAACGAAGCCGATAACCAACCGATAATTTGAAGAAAATAGGTCGCTATCGATAATAAAACAATAAGTTGTGGGCAACGGCAGTTATCGATAAAAAGCCGACGACCTCTGCTCAAATAGACCCAATTTAAAAGAAAAACTAAAAAGTGGCTCGACGCAAATTCGAAGAGTTGCTCAGCCTAAATCTTCTCGGAGATATTTTGCCCTTGTATTTTTTTTTTCATTTTAATCTCTAGAAGGAGTCATGCCGATTCTTTATTAGGTACAACTGGGCATATATCAAATATATGTGACCCGGACTATGAAAAGGTGGGTTATGACTCAAAAAAGAAATTGCGAGAAACAGCTGTTAAAGATAAGCAATGCATTTCTTCAGTTTCTTAGTATTTTTTTTTTAGTCATAAGCCACCTTTTCATAGGCTGGGTCACATATATGTAAATAACACTGTATAACAGCAATTTTGCGTCAAAATAACCAACTGAATAAACTTATAGTCCAGGGCTTCTAGTTTACTTATACTTTGCATTTATCAGTTAAACTGGTCACAAGGTGGCTTTTGGCCATATATCTATGCAAACTTTTTAAGTGTTTAAGCCTTGGTTCCTAAGGAATATCGGTCGACATAAAATAAGTAACATTTTACTACAAACCTTTGGAAACTCCATCCGTTTCTCCTTTATCCTTTTTCACATTTTCCCGAAGGCACCAAGTACTTCATACGTGTTGATGCAACATGTTGCTTAGGATTTTCTTTTTATTTTCATTTCTGGAGTAAAAATCTACGGAATGACTAAAGAAGAATAGTGAAGATATTCGCATGAAATGAAAGGGCGCATCTCTTGAAGCTTGCCCCGTATACGTTTCAATTAGATTGGACGAGATTACGAGAAGACGATAGGTGCACATGATCGATAGAGCGGGAAGGCGTATGTCCAAGTACGGGGCTGTAAAGTGACGAATATTATGTGTAGGTCTTACAACCTTAGACTAATAATAAAGTTGATTCTATCATTAAAAAGATATGACTTTAGACCCATGGCTTAGGCTTGGTCAGTGATAGCAGATGTATGAAGTGTGGGTTGGAGAGGAAACGATCGAGCAAATTTTGTGCTCGTGCCGTGCGCTTGCCAGGCTAAGACTCCAGCTATTCTGTCACATCTAGAAGCAGCAAATGGCATAGGTCCTAGAAAGCTGCTAGTATTTGCCAAAAGGAATTATTTTATAACATAGGTCCTTATTTTTGATAGAATTTTCCAGTTTAATCGTTAAATAAACTTTTGGTAACACTACGGATTCATTCAGTCTATGTGTGGTTCTCAGAGACCGACCAATTCAACCTAACCTAACCTAACCTAACCTAACCATATGTGCCTTGTGACCGCTTAGTCTTCAAGTGCAAATAAAAACTAACTCAGAAGTGCTGGTCTAAGGGTATATTCAGAAAAAAATTATAGGAACGAAGTGCGTTTTTGAGAAAAATATCATTAGCACTCCGTTGCAAGGAAAATTTCTGATTTTATTTTACTGTGTAATTAGTCCCGCACTAGCATCTTTCGCGTACAAATGAGGGCACACTTCGGGGAAGGCCAGAACAACTATTGGAAGTCATTTATGAAATACTAGCCTTTACCCGCGGCCCCGTCCGCAAGGAGAAAATGAAATATGTGGGCTATTCACGTTAGCCTGCTTATAAAGTTATCTGTTTAAAATTTTTTTTCTGTCTAATGCATTTTATTTTTGTAATTGAGTAAAAAAAAGAACTTTATGAGCTGATAACCTGATAGGATCCCAAAATGATAACGAAATTATCCAGAAAAAGCCACGAAATGACCCCGACGCTATCGCGGACGGATCCCGAAAACCATCCAGAAACGCCCCGGAAGTGTTTCCAAAAGTTCCCGAAGTAGTCCCAAAAAAACCCGAAATGACAACGACACGATTCTAGACTTATCCAGATAACCACACAGAAATGATGCCTGAAGGGTACCAAATTGATCCCGAAATAGTCCCGAAAAAGTTCCGAAATTACCCTGACGGGCTCCCGGACAGATCTCAGAAACCATCCAGAAAATATCCAGGAAGGGTCCCTAAATTATCCCGACTAACTCCAGAAAAAGTTCCGAAATGGCTCCGAGGGGATCCACGATGGATCGCGAAAACCATACAGAAATGATTCCGGAAGGATTCCAAAATGATCCCGAAATAGTCCGGAATTGACCCAGATTGGATCCCGCACAGATCCAGAAATGATCCCGGAAGGGTGCAAAAACTATCCCGGAAAAGTAACAAAAAATCCCGAAATGGCTCCTACGGCATCCCGGACGGATCCAGAAATGATCTCGGAAGGGTCCCAAAATGATCCCAAAATGGTCCCGAAATGACCCTGATGGATTCGGCAAACCATCAAGAAATTATGCCGAAAGGGTCCCAAAATGATCCCGAAATAATACAGAAAAAGTCACGAAACGACCCCTAGAGGATCCCCAAATGATCCCGTATTAGCCCCGAAAAGGTCCCGATATAACCCCAACGGGATCCCGGACAAATCCCGAAAACCATCCAGAAATGATGCCGGAAGGAATCCCAAATGATTCCGTAAAAGTCCCGCATTGATTCCGACGGGATCCCGAACGGATACCGAAAATCATCCAGAAGTGATGCCGGAAAGGTCCTCAAATGATCACCTAACAGTCCCGAAATGACCCTTAAGGGGTCATGGAAGGATCCCATAAACCATCCAGAAATGATCCCCATATATTCCCGAAGAATTCCGGAAATGACCCTGACGGGATCTCGAACGCACCCCTAAATGACCCTGACGGGATCCCGGACAGATCCCGAAATCCATCCAGAAATGATCTTGGGAGGGACCCCAAATGATCCCGAAAAAGTCCCGCAATGATTCCGAGGGGATCCTGATCGGATACCGATAACCATCCAGAAGTGATGCCGGAAAGGTCCTCAAATGATCACCTAATACCAAAATGACCCTGACGGCATCCCGGACTGATCCCAAAATCCATCCAGAAATGATCTTGGGAAGGTCCCAAAATTAGCCCGAAATAGTCTCGGAAAAGTTCAGAAATTACCCTGACGGGTTCCCGGACGAATCCTGAAAGCCATCTCTAAATGATCCCGAAAAAGTCCCGAAATGACCCTGACTGGACCCCGAAAGGATCCCGAAAACTATCCAGAAATGATGCCGGAAATGTCCTCAAATGATCACCTAATAGTTCCGAAAAGAACCTGACGGGATCCCGAACGGATCCCGACAACTATCTAGAAATGATGCCGAAAGGGCCTGCAAATGATCCCGTATTAGTCGAGAAAAAGTCCCGAAATGAACCCGACGGGATGCCGGACGAATCCCAAAAACCAGCCAGAAATGATGCCGGAAGGGACACCAAATGATCCCGAAAAAGTCCCGCAATAATTCCGACGGGATCCTGAGCGGATACCGAAAACCATCCAGAAGTGATGCCGAAAAGGTCCTCAAATGATCACCTAATAGTCCCAAAATGACCCTGACGGCATCCCGGACAGATCCCGAAATCCATCCAGAAATGATCTTGGGAGGGTCCCAAAATTATCCCGAAATAGTCTGGGAAAAGTCCAGAAATTACCCTGACGGATACCGGACGAATCCTGAAAACCAATCTTAAATGATGCCGAAAAAGTCCCGAAATGACCCTGATGGGACCCGGAAAGGATCCCGAAAACTAACCAGAAATGATGCCGGAAAGGTCCTCAAATGATCTCCCAATAGTTCCGAAAAGACCCTGACGGGATCCCGAACGGATCCCGACAACTATCCAGAAATGATACCGAAAGGGCCCGCAAATGATCCCGTATTAGTCGAGAAAAAGTCCCGAAATGACCCCGACGGGATGCCGCACGAATCCCAAAAACCATCCAGAAATGATTTTGGAAGGGACCCCAATGATCCAGAAAAAGTCCCGCAATTATTCCGACGGGAATCTGAACGGATACCGAAAACCATCCAGAAGTGATGCCGGAACGGTCCTCAAATGCTCACCTAATAGTCCCAAAATGACCCTGAGGGCATCCCGGACAAATCCCGAAATCCATCCAGAAATGATCTTGAGAAGGTCCCAAAATGATCCCGAAATAGTCTCGGAAAAGTCCAGAAATTACCCTGACGGGTTCCCGGACGAATCCTGAAAGCCATCCTTAAATGATCCCGAAAAAGCCCCGAAATGACCCTGACGGGATCCCGAAAGGATTCCAAAAACTATCCAGATTTGATGCCGGAAAGGTCCTCAAATGATCCCCTAATAGTTCCGAAATGACCGTGACGGGATCCCGAACGGATCCCGACAACTATCCAGAAATTATGCCGAAAGGGTCCGCAAATGATCACGTATTAGTCGAGAAAAAGTCCCGAAATGACCCCGACGGGATCCCGGACGAATCCCAAAAACCATCCAGAAATGATGCTGGTAGGTATCCCAAATGATCCCGAAATAATCCCGAAATGACCTCGTCGGCATCCCGGACGGATACCGAAAATTATCCAGAAATGATGCCGGAAAGGTCCACAAATGCTCCCCTAATAGTCCCGAAATTACCCTGATGGGATCCCGGACGGATCCCGAAAACCATCCAGAAATGATGCCGGAAGAGCCCCCAAATGATCCCGAAAAAGTCCCCAAATGACCCCGACGAGATCCCGCACGGATCCCGAAAACCATCCAGAAATGATGCCGGAAGAGCCCCAAATGATCCCGAAAAAGTCCCCAAATGACCCCCACATACTCCAGAAAAGGTTCCGAAATGGCTCCGAGGGAATCAACGACGGATCGCGAAAACCATACAGAAATGATTCCGGAAGGATCCCAAAATGATCCCGAAATAGACCGGAAATGACCCAGATGGGATCCCGCACAGATCCAGAAATGATCCCGGAAGGGTCCAAAAACTATCCCGGAAAAGTAACAAAAAATCCCGATATGGCTCCTACGGCATCCCGGACGGATCCAGAAATGATCTCGGAAGGGTCCCCAAATGATCCCAAAATGGTCCCGAAATGACCCTGATGGATCCGGCAAACCATCAAGAAATTATGCCGGAGGGTTTCCCAAATGATCCCGAAATAAAACAGAAAAAGTCACGAAACGACCCCTAGAGGATCCCCAAATGATCCCGTATTAGCCCCAAAAAAGTCCCAAAATGACCCTGACGGGATCCCGAAAGGATTCCGAAAACAATACGGAAATGATGCCGGAAAGGTCCTCAAATTATCCCCTAATAGTCCCGAAATGACCGTGACGGGATCCCGACAACTATCCAGAAATGATGCCGAAAGGGTCCGCAAATGATCCCGTATTAGTCGAAAAAAAGTCACGAAAGGACCACGACGGGATCCCGACCGAATCCCAAAAACCATCCAGAAATGATGCCGGTAGGTATCCCAAATGATCCCGAAATAGTCCCGAAATGACCTCGTCGGCATCCCGGACGGATCCCGAAAATTATTCAGAAATGATGCCGGAAAGGTTCCCAAATGATCCCCTAATAGTCCCGAAATTACCCTAATGGGATCCCGGACGGATCCCGAAAACCATCCAGAAATGATGCCGAAAGGGTTCCGAAATGATCCCGTATTAGTCGCGAAAAAGTCCCGAAATGACCCCGACGGGATCCCGGACGGATCCCGAAAACCATCCAGAAATGATGCCGGATGAGCCCCAAAATGATCCCGAAAAAGTCCCCAAATGACCCCGACGAGATCCCGGACGGATCCCGAAAACCATCCAGAAATGATGCCTGAAGAGCCCCCAAATGATCCCGAAAAAGTCCCCAAATGACCCCGACGATATCCCGGACGGATCCCGAAAACCATCCAGAAATGATGCCGGAAGAGCCCTCAAATGATCCCGAAAGAGTCCTCATATGACCCCGACGAGATCCCGCACGGATCCCGAAAACCATCCAGAAATGATGCCGGAAGGGTCCCCAAATGATTGCGAAATAGTCCCGAAATGATTCCGGAATAGTCCCGAAAATGTTCCAAAATAACCCCGACGGGATCCCGGACGGATCCCGTAAACTATACAGAAATGATCCCGGAAGGGTCCCAAAATGATCCCGAAATAGTCCCGAAAAAGTCCCGAAATTACCCCGGCGTAATCCCGAACCGATCCCGAAAACCATCCAGAAATGATCCCGGAAGGGTCTCGATATGACCCTTACGGGATTACAAATAAGGTGAAGCTAATTATAAAACCATGTTAAAAGGCAGCAGGCGCATTGGAGCGAATAAAAAGTTAGATAGAAACATACAGGTAAAGCTAATAAAAGCGTGCTAATAAAAACAATTGATGGAGGGCGGATGGCGGGAGTAGAGGAGAGGACCACTGATCGTTCCTCCAAAATTGTCTAGATCTCGTTCTGTATGTACCAGATACCAAAAACTATTGATTTAGGAGAAAATTTAGATTGAGTTATAACAATTTATGGATTTTACACCAGAGGGGGAGATAAAGGGGGGCGGGCGGAGGGTGTCACTGCTTACTTTGTAAGCCCTCGACTTATTTGACCCCTTGAGTCTGTGATATTGGTGAAGGCCAGTATACGTAAAGTTATAATGTGTAAAAATTATGAAAAATAATTTCTCGAAGGGTCGTGGGACCCCCACCCCTCTTTCCATGTTCGAAAAAAATTTCGCTAGTAGACTACTGTCTGTGTCCCAAATTTCATCAAAATCCGTGTAGCCATTCTGGCGTGATTCAGTCGCAAAGACGAAAAAATATAATAATTAAATTATAACTGTTCCTAGGGGGCGGGGACCACGCCCCTTTTGAAAAATATATAGCTAGTAGATCCTTCTAGACTATTGGCTATATGTGTGCAAAATTTCATCCAAATCGGTCCAGCCGTTCTTGCGTTATTGAGTCACAAAGACAAACGTCTGGACAAACATCCAAACATCCAAACATCTTAACATCCAAACTTTCCCATTTATAATATATACTAGCCTTTACCCGCGGCCCCGTCCGCAAGGAGAAAATGAAATATGTGGGCTATTCACGTTAGCCTGCTTATAAAGTTATCTGTTTAAAATTTTTTTTCTGTCTAATGCATTTTATTTTTGTAATTGAGTAAAAAAAAGAACTTTATGAGCTGATAACCTGATAGGATCCCAAAATGATAACGAAATTATCCAGAAAAAGACACGAAATGACCCCGACGCTATCGCGGACGGATCCCGAAAACCATCCAGAAACGCCCCGGAAGTGTTTCCAAAAGTTCCCGAAGTAGTCCCAAAAAAACCCGAAATGACAACGACACGATTCTAGACTTATCCAGATAACCACACAGAAATGATGCCTGAAGGGTACCAAATTGATCCCGAAATAGTCCCGAAAAAGTTCCGAAATTACCCTGACGGGCTCCCGGACGGATCTCAGAAACCATCCAGAAAATATCCAGGAAGGGTCCCTAAATTATCCCGACTAACTCCAGAAAAAGTTCCGAAATGGCTCCGAGGGGATCCACGATGGATCGCGAAAACCATACAGAAATTATTCCGGAAGGATTCCAAAATGATCCCGAAATAGTCCGGAATTGACCCAGATGGGATCCCGCACAGATCCAGAAATGATCCCGGAAGGGTGCAAAAACTATCCTGGAAAAGTAACAAAAAATCCCGAAATGGCTCCTACGGCATCCCGGACGGATCCAGAAATGATCTCGGAAGGGTCCCCAAATGATCCCAAAATGGTCTCGAAATGACCCTGATGGATCCGGCAAACCATCAAGAAATTATGCCGAAAGGGTCCCAAAATGATCCCGAAATAATACAGAAAAAGTCACGAAACGACCGCTAGAGGATCCCCAAATGATCCCGTATTAGCCCCGAAAAGGTCCCGAAATAACCCCGACGGGATCCCGGACAAATCCCGAAAAACATCCAGAAATGATGCCGGAAGGAATCCCAAATGATTCCGTAAAAGTCCCGCATTGATTCCGACGGGATCCCGAACGGATACCGAAAATCATCCAGAAGTGACGCCGGAAAGGTCCTCAAATGATCACCTAATAGTCCCGAAATTACCCTTAAGGGGTCATGGACGGATCCCATAAACCATCCAGAAATGATCCCGATATATTCCCGAAGAAGTCCCGAAATGACCCTGACGGGATCTCGAACGCACCCCTAAATGACCCTGACGGGATCCCGGACAGATCCCGAAATCCATCCAGAAATGATCTTGGGAGGGACCCCAAATGATCCCGAAAAAGTCCCGCAATGATTCCGAGGGGATCCTGATCGGATACCGATAACCATCCAGAAGTGATGCCGGAAAGGTCCTCAAATGATCACCTAATACCAAAATGACCCTGACGGCATCCCGGACTGATCCCAAAATCCATCCAGAAATGATCTTGGGAAGGTCCCAAAATTATCCCGAAATAGTCTCGGAAAAGTTCAGAAATTACCCTGACGGGTTCCGGGAGGAATCCTGAAAGCCATCTCTAAATGATCCCGAAAAAGTCCCGAAATGACCCTGACTGGACCCCGAAAGTATCCCGAAAACTATCCAGAAATGATGCCGGAAATGTCCTCAAATGATCACCTAATAGTTCCGAAAAGACCCTGACGGAATCCCGAACGGATCCCGACAACTATCTAGAAATGATGCCGAAAGGGCCCGCAAATGATCCCGTATTAGTCGAGAAAAAGTCCCGAAATGAACCCGACGGGATGCCGGACGAATCCCAAAAACCAGCCAGAAATGATGCCGGAAGGGACACCAAATGATCCCGAAAAAGTCCCGCAATAATTCCGACGGGATCCTGAGCGGATACCGAAAACCATCCAGAAGTGATGCCGAAAAGGTCCTCAAATGATCACCTAATAGTCCCAAAATGACCCTGACGGCATCCCGGACAGATCCCGAAATCCATCCAGAAATGATCTTGGGAGGGTCCCAAAATTATCCCGAAATAGTCTGGGAAAAGTCCAGAAATTACCCTGACGGATACCGGACGAATCCTGAAAACCAATCTTAAATGATGCCGAAAAAGTCCCGAAATGACCCTGATGGGACCCGGAAAGGATCCCGAAAACTAACCAGAAATGATGCCGGAAAGGTCCTCAAATGATCTCCCAATAGTTCCGAAAATACCCTGACGGGATCCCGAACGGATCCCGACAACTATCCAGAAATGATACCGAAAGGGCCCGCAAATGATCCCGTATTAGTCGAGAAAAAGTCCCGAAATGACCCCGACGGGATGCCGGACGAATCCCAAAAACCATCCAGAAATGATTTTGGAAGGGACCCCAATGATCCCGAAAAAGTCCCGCAATTATTCCGGCGGGAATCTGAACGGATACCGAAAACCATCCAGAAGTGATGCCGGAACGGTCCTCAAATGCACACCTAATAGTCCCAAAATGACCCTGAGGGCATCCCGGACAAATCCCGAAATCCATCCAGAAATGATCTTGGGAAAGTCCCAAAATGATCCCGAAATAGTCTCGGAAAAGTCCAGAAATTACCGTGACGGGTTCCCGGACGAATCCTGAAAGCCATCCTTAAATGATCCCGAAAAAGCCCCGAAATGACCCCGACGGGATCCCGGACGAATCCCAAAAACCATCCAGAAATGATGCCGGAAAGGTCCACAAATGATCCCCTAATAGTCCCGAAATTACCCTGATGGGATCCCGGACGGATCCCGAAAACCATCCAAAAATGATGCCGGAAGAGCCCCCAAATGATCCCGAAAAAGTCCCCAAATGACCCCGACGATATGCCGGACGGATCCCGAAAACCATCCAGAAATGATGCCGGAAGAGCCCCCAAATGATCCCGAAAAAGTCCCCAAATGACCCCGAGGAGATCCCGCACGGATCCCGAAAACCATCCAGAAATGATGCCGGAAGAGCCCCAAATGATCCCGAAAAAGTCCCCAAATGACCCCGACATACTCCAGAAAAGGTTCCGAAATGGCTCCGAGGGAATCAACGACGGATCGCGAAAACCATACAGAAATGATTCCGGAAGGATCCCAAAATGATCCCGAAATAATCCGGAAATGACCCAGATGGGATCCCGCACAGATCCAGAAATTATCCCGGAAGGGTCCAAAAACTATCCCGGAAAAGTAACAAAAAATCCCGAAATGGCTCCTACGGCATCCCGGACGGATCCAGAAATGATCTCGGAAGGGTCCCCAAATGATCCCAAAATGGTCCCGAAATGACCCTGATGGATCCGGCAAACCATCAAGAAATTATGCCGGAAGGGTCTCCAAATGATCGCGAAATAAAACAGAAAAAGTCACGAAACGACCCCTAGAGGATCCTCAAATGATCCCGTATTAGCCCCAAAAAAGTCCCAAAATGACCCTGACGGGATCCCGAAAGGATTCCGAAAACAATACAGAAATGATGCCGGAAAGGTCCTCAAATGATCCCCTAATAGTCCCGAAATGACCGTGCCGGGATCCCGACAACTATCCAGAAATAATGCCGAAAGGGTCCGCAAATGATCCCGTATTAGTCGAAAAAAAGTCCCGAAAGGACCACGACGGGATCCCGGACGAATCCCAAAAACCATCCAGAAATGATGCCGGTAGGTATCCCAAATGATCCCGAAATAGTCCCGAAATGACCTCGTCGGCATCCCGGACGGATCCCGAAAATTATCCAGAAATGATGCCGGAAAGGTTCCCAAATGATCCCCTAATAGTCCCGAAATTACCCTAATGGGATCCCAGACGGATCCCGAAAACCATCCAGAAATGATGCCGAAAGGGTTCCCAAATGATCCCGTATTAGTCGCGAAAAAGTCCCGAAATGACCCCGACGGGATCCCGGACGGATCCCGAAAACCATCCAGAAATGATGCCGAAAGGGTTCCCAAATGATCCCGTATTAGTCGCGAAAAAGTCCCGAAATGACCCCGACGGGATCCCGGACGGATCCCGAAAACCATCCAGAAATGATGCCGGATGAGCCCCAAAATGATCCCGAAAAAGTCCCCAAATTACCCCGACGAGATCCCGGACGGATCCCGAAAACCATCCAGAAATGATGCCGGAAGAGCCCCCAAATGATCCCGAAAATGTCCCCAAATGACCCCGACGATATCCCGGACGGATCCCGAAAACCATCCAGAAATGATGCCGAAAGGGTCCCCAAATGATCCGAAATAGTCCCGAAATTACCCCGACGGGATCCCAAAAACTATCCAGAAATGATGCCAGAAGGTACCCCAAATGATCCTGAAAAAGTCGTGAAATTTCGCCGACGGGATCCCGAACGAATCCCGAAAACTATTCAGAAATGATGCCGGAAAGGTCCCTAAACGATCCCCTAATAGTCCCGGAACGTCCCTGACGAGATCCCGGGCGGATCCCGAAATCATCCAGAAATGATGCCGAAAGGGTCCCCAAATGATCCCGTATAAGTCGAGAAAAAGTCCCGAAATGACCCCGACGGGATCCCGAAAACCATCTAGGAATGATGCCGAAAAATACCCCAGATGATCCCGAAATAACCCCGAAAAAGTCCCGAATTTACCCCGTCGTGATCCCAGACGGATCCCGAAAACTATCAAAAAATGATGTCGGAAAGGTCCACAAATGATACCAAAATAGCCCCGAAAAAGTCCCGAAATGACCCCGACGGAATCCCGGACGGATCCCGAAAACCAGCCAGAAATGATGCCGGAAAGGTCCTCAATTGATCCCCTAATATTCCCGAAATTACCCTGACGGAATCCCGGACGGATCCCGAAAACCATCTAGAAATGATGCCGGAAAATACCCAAAATGATCCCGAAATAGTCCCGAAATTACCCCTATGGGTTCCCGTACAGATCCCGAAAACTATCCAGAAATGATGCCGGAAAGGTTCTCAAATGATCCGCCTAATAGTCCCGAAATGACCCTGATATCAAGATATGATGCCGGAAGGCACCCCAAGTGATCCCGAAAAAGTCCCGAAATGACCCCGTCTGGATGCCGAACTGATACAGAAAACCATCCAGAAATGATGTCGGAAAGGTCCTCAAATGATCACCTAATAGTTCCGAAATTACCCTGACGGGATCCCCGACGCATCCCGAAAACCAGCCAGAAATGATGCCGGAAAGGTCCTCAATTGATCCCCTAATATTCCCGAAATTACCCTGACGGGATCCCGGACGGATCCCGAAAACCATACAGAAATGATGTTGAAAGGATCCCAAATGATCCCAAAAAAGTCCCGAAATGATCCCGACGGGATCCCGGACGGATACCGAAAACCATCCAGAAATGATGCCGGTAGGGACCCCAAACGATCCCGAAATAGTCCCGAAATGACCCCGTCGGGATCCCGGACGGATCCAGAAAACTATCCAGAAATGATGTCGGAAAGGTCTCCAAATGATCCCGTATTAGTCGAGAAAAAGTCCAGAAATTACCTCCACGGGATCCCGGACGGATCCAGAAAACCATCTAGAAATGATAACGGAAGGTACCCCAAATGAACCCGAAACAATCCCGAAAACCATCTAGAAATGATCCCGGAATAGTCCCGAAATGACACCGACGGGATCCCGGACGGATCCCGAAAATGTCCAGAAATGATGCCGGAAATTATCCCACGGATCTCCAAAACCATATAGAAATGATGAAGAAAGGTACTCCAAATGATTCCGAAAAAGTCCTGAAATGATCCCGACGGGATCTCGGACGGATCCCGAAAACCATCCAGAAATGATACTGAAAGGATCCCAAAAGAATGATGGTGGAAGGGACCCCAAATGATCCCGAAAAAGTCCCGAAATAACCCCGACGGGATCCCCGACGGATACCGAAAACAATCCAGAAATGATGCCGGAAGGTACCCCAGACGATCCCGAAATAATCCCGAAATGACCCCGATCGGATTCCCCAAATTACCCTGACGAGATCCCGGACGGATCCCGAAAACCATCCAGAAATGATGCCGAAAGGGTCCCCAAATGATCCCGTATTAGTCGCGAAAAAGTCCCGAAATGACCCCGACGGGATGCCGGACGAATCCCGAAGACCATCCAGAAATGATGCCTAAAGGGACTCAAAATAACCCCGAAAAAGTCCCGTAATGATCCCGGAAACCACAAGAATTTATCTCTCGAAGGTACGCAAATGATCCCGAAAGTACCCCGACAGGATCCCGGACTGATCCCGAAAACCATCCAGAAATGATGCCGGAAGGGTCCCCAAATGATCGCGAAATTGTCCCGAAATGATTCCGGAATAGTCCCGAAAATGTCTCAAAATAACCCCGACGGGATCCCGGACGGATCCCGAAAACTATACAGAAATGATCCCGGAAGGGTCCCAAAATGATCCCGAAATAGTCCCGAAAAAGTCCCGAAATTACCCCGGCGTAATCCCGGACCGATCCCGAAAACCATCCAGAAATGATCCCGGAAGGGTCTCGATATGACCCTTACGGGATTACAAATAAGGTGAAGCTAATTATAAAACCATGTTAATAAGGCAGCAGGCGCATTGGAGCGAATAAAAAGTTAGATAGAAACATACAGGTAAAGCTAATAAAAGCGTGCTAATAAAAATAATTGATGGAGGACGGATGGCGGGAGTAGAGGAGAGGACCACTGATCGTTCCTCCAAAATTGTCTAGATCTCGTTCTGTATGTACCAGATACCAAAAACTATTGATTTAGGAGAAAATTTAGATTGAGTTATAACAATTTATGGATTTTACACCAGAGGGGGAGATAAAGGGGGGCGGGCGGAGGGTGTCACTGCTTACTTTGTAAGCCCTCGACTTATTTGACGCCTTGAGTCTGTGATATTGGTGAAGGCCAGTATACGTAAAGTTATAATGTGTAAAAATTATGAAAAATAATTTCTCGAAGGGTCGTGGGACCCCCACCCCTCTTTCCATGTTCGAAAAAAATTTCGCTAGTAGACTACTGTCTGTGTCCCAAATTTCATCAAAATCCGTGTAGCCATTCTGGCGTGATTCAGTCGCAAAGTCGAAAAAATATAACACTTAAATTATAACTGTTCCTAGGGGGCGGGGACCACGTCCCTTTTGAAAAATATATAGCTAGTAGATCCTTCTAGACTATTGGCTATATGTGTGCAAAATTTCATCCAAATCGGTCCAGCCGTTCTTGCGTTATTGAGTCACAAATACAAACGTCTGGACAAACATCCAAACATCCAAACATCCAAACATCTAAACATCCAAACATCCAAACATCTTAACATCCAAACTTTCCCATTTATAATATATATTAGATATTAGATATTAGATAAATACGAATAGGTTTAGATTATGCCCGAACAAAAGGGAGCAGATCATTACAAATAAAACGATGAGTCCCTGCGACTTAGTTATACCGGACTAATCACATTTTTTTCAGTGCGATTTCAATGCGCATACTTATGATACATAGGTGATATTATATTATGCATAGATACATACATACATCCAAGGCCGTAGAGAGCAAATCCGGGCCGGGACTAAATAATTCACGGGCCGCTTATAAAAAATCCACTAATACATTTGACTAAGTTGAATTAATGACGCCTCGCTCATGAATCATTATCGATGGATTTCATAAAAAAAATGTTTGCCACATCAACTAAATGATTTTTGGACTAAGAGCTGAAAATAAAATTAACGCAGAATATTTACTATTTATATTATTTTATTGTAATGCAGAAATTAAATTCTTTCAACAGCTACATATTGTTTCAAATAATTTTTTCTAGTTATTTGGTAACATTTTAATACATTTCTGATAAATTTAATGATGATTATAAATTTTAGTTATTCAATGTAGAAGGTTCGGATATCAAAGAGTCTTTTCTTGCTTTTTGCGCTGCAAAATTTTGTATAATAATATCCAAATTTAACTGTCCTGCCAATGGGATTCAACACAAAGCGTGGCAATTCCTGAAACTCTAAGGATGAATGCGATCTATGAATTTTTTTATTCTTGAAAGGACGCTGAAGGAACGTTCTGCACTAGCTACAGTGACAGGTATAGTGCAAAAGATACGTTTACAATTGTTTCACATTGGTTGCTGCTTAACTTCAAATCAGCTAATAAGGCATCAAGATGTCGGACCTCAACATCTATGGTGGCGTCTCTAGCTTGGAGAACTACGTTTCTTTCATTAATGGTAGTCAGTATTTTGAACAAAATTGAGGACAGCAAGATACGTTCGAACTTGTTAATGTACTTGAGAATGCCAGTAACATCTCCGTATGCTTGCGCAGTCAAATTCGGCTGTTCTGCTTTTGGCTGAAAGACTATGAAGAGAGCTCGGTACAATTTTTTAGGATGTCCCATCGTTGTGGAGTGCTGCTGAAAATAGTAAAACAATTTTGTATAACTCCGAAGAAAGTAATTGCAGTCGTACAACATTCTGCAGCATCAATACCACATAAATTGAAACTGTGGTTTGCACAAGGCGAGTAATCAGCATTCGAGTTTTTGTCGAGAATGTGACGTAGTGCTCCGTTGTAAGCTCCTTTCATATTGGAGCCATTATCGTAACCTTGTGTACGACAATCTTTTAATGGGATTTCATGTTTACCTAGAGTATGACAAATTAGATCAGCGATTTTCTGACCAGTTTTTTGGTTACAATTCACGAAAGCCAAAAACCGTTTTTGAATTGTAAAATTTGTTGCTTTCGAATTGAAATAGAGTTAGCGCAAAATGAACGTACACTCAGAGAAAAATTCGTTCTAAAACGAACGAGGCAAGCTCAAAATTCAGAACATTCGTTGACAAAAGTCTGTTAAGTACGTTTTTTCTTAACTCGTGACCGATGGGCTTGTTTTAAGAACAGTTTTTCCAAGCACACCGTTCGTTTTTTATGACCACTTTGGTATTGATGTGTGAATCTTCTGTGCTCATTTCAAGCACTACTTGGGCTTGATTTAAGATTTTTCGATCTCACGCTTCGAGAACGTTTTGTGGTCGATTTAACAGTTTTCGGTCTCAATTCAAGAACGGTTTGTGCTTGATCAATGGTGGGAGGAAGGTAATTTTTTAACTGCTACCCCTTTATTTATTTATTTTTTTATTAATATAATTTTTTTTATTAATAAAAAATGTTAATAACATAAAAAATTATTATTAAAATTCCAAAAGATTTGAAAAAAAAAGCATAAAATGCATTTTTTCATAAATTTCTCTTATTGAGAAATCATTGTTATTTGATGATGCAATCTGAAAATATATTTTAAACATTGCATAACAAGATTGATAATTACCTGTGCATATGTGAATGGAACTCAACGAAAAATAAGAGCTAAAAAAATAGAATATAAAAGAATTGTTTTAAAAACTTAGAGTCACGGTGATCGAACTCGCGCCACACGATCGCAACCGCAACATCATAGTCGCTGGGCTAATACAACTGCTTGGTAGCTTGTGCCAAAAGTTGTATTTAACATTGTAGTGCACACGAATTGTACCGTTTCTTTTTTCCTGAACTTAATTTAAGAACATCGTTCTCATTAATAGAACATTCGTTCATATTTTATGACCAGCCGTTCTCTTTTCAAGAACATGGTTGTCAGTTCAGGAACAAGGTTATTGTTTTGAGAACAGGTTGTTCGGTTTTCAAGAACAAAAAAGTAAGATCAAGAAAAGCTTGAATTGAGTCCGGTGGTGCTGGATTTTAGAACGGTTTTTTTCTCTGAGTGTAGTCAACGTGGCATAGCATCAACGATAATAGCGAAATATTTAGCTTTATTGCCTTGATCTAATATAGTTTCCCTCACGTGCTTTGCACAAATTTCTATAAATTCGTTCTGAAGGTCTGGGGAAAGATTGTGAACTTGTAAACGTTTGTGCTGCTGTTGGGAAATCCTAACTTTCTCCAAATGATCTCTAAGTATCGGATCATAATGGCTTATGAGATCTTAGATGCCAAAAAAATGTCCATCGTTTCGTTCACCAAGATATATACTTTCGCCTTTGAAAGCTAGGCCCCGTTTCACCCAAAAATAAAATAGTGTCAACGAGGTAGGAAATGCCTCGTCATGACAATCAAGTGAAAAAATAGCAGGACACTTTTGATGACCTCGACGAATTATTTCGTTGATTTCTTCAGATCGTAAAAACTCATTATTCACGGTACCGATATCGAAGTCGTTCAAATAATCTGGACTTTGATACAGAGTTGGTGGTATTGTTGGAAGGCTTTTTGAAGATGAACCTTCATCAGTGTCACCACACGATCTCGGATTCATGTAAACATACATTTTTGTTTGATGGTTTTATTGTCTCCTCACTTTTCGAAGGCCCAGGCAAAAAATCATTATCAATATTCGTTGCTTTTGAAATTCTGCTTAAAATTTGCACATGGAACAACTAACGACTCTCCTGAATTAAAAAAAAAGTGTTATTACCTCTAAATCGCGGGCCCCCTGAGAAACCATGGGTCCGGGGTTCCCCCCATTCCCCCTCCCCTCTCATCGGGCCTGCATACAGCACTTACCAAATGCATGCTGTGCATGCATTACACACAACGTTATTTGATTATTGTGTTGTTTGGTTGGTTAACAAAAATAATTTCATAAATTGTGTAAATTGGCTTTTAAAATGTTCTATGCCACTAATAACAAATGTTGTTTGTAATTTAATATTTATGAGGATAACAGCGGTTAGTCGCCAACCATAAGCCAAATGTTGTGCCGCAAACCAAAATACTTACAAATCGTAAACTATAAGCAATAATATCGCGGTGTAACGTCGACCATGTCGCGCCTGCGCACAAACACGCCAACATTGAACACATAAAAAAAAACCTGAACTACAAATTGAATTAAAGCATTTTTAATATGTATTTTCAAACTGTTATTTTTGTCTGCTCTACAACGATTGGCTGCTGCCTTCCTAATAAACTCGAAATTAATTTCACATAAATTATTTTAAATTGACAGATTATCGTTTTTGTATTAATTCGTAAAATTTTACTGCTTTTGTTTTTCAGATTTCTTTTTCTTCTGCGCTGTCAGCCGCCATACTACAGACTTTGACTAAATTGATTTATGGTGACTATTTGCTTGTAAGGCGATTCAAAAACCTGAAATGCCATTTATACAATTATTGTTTTTTTTTTTTTTGTGATTTTCTCTATTTGAGCATATAATTATGTACTTAAACTTCCATACATACCAACTTACTTTATATGGATTTATACATACCTACATACCTACATATTTATGCTTACAAATAAAATGGTACCCACTTAATTAATTTTAAATTAAATCAACGAGCGAAAATTGAATTTAATTTTTTCATTTAATTTATACATTAACATTTATAAAAACTTGACAGGGGCAAGTGTAAATTTATGAGATCACACAATCGACAGCACAGCAGATATTCAATTTGAGATAAATAATTTTCGAAATATAATCATCTACATTATTTAACATTGAACAAACTAAATAAAGACTCTGCCGAGAAAAAAAGTGCTTACTTTTAATTGATAATTTTTCGAAGTGTATTCTAAGAAGCTGACACTTCACGGATAGAGTTTTCGTGGTTTTCGTTGTATAGCGAATTGCAGAACAAGAGCATGAAAAAAGTTTGCAGTTACCTCAGTAAACAAAGAAAGTTGTATTTAACAGAAAACGAGTAAGGAGTGCTAAGTTCGGGTGTAACCGAACATTACATACTCAGCTGAGTGCTTTAGAGACAAAATAAGGGAAAATCACCATGTAGGAAAATGAACCTAGGGTAACTCTAGAATGTGTTTGTATGACATGTGTATCAAATGAAAGGTATTAAAGAGTATTTTAAAAGGAAGTGGGCCTTAGTTATATAGGTGGACGCCTTTTCGAGATATCGTCATAAAGGTGGAAAAGGGGTGACTCTAGAATATGTACATATGTACGATATGGATATTAAATTAAAAGTATTAATGAGGGTTTTAAACGGGAGTGGCCTTTAGTTGTATATGTGAAGGCGTTTTCGAGATATCGATGAAAATGTGGACCAGGGTGACCCAGAACATCATCTGTTGGATACCGCTAATTTATTTATATATGTAATACCACGAACAGTATTCATGCCGTGATTCCTAGGGCTTTTGATTTCGCCCTGCAGAACTTTTTCATTTCATTTAATATGGTACGTGCCATACCCATTTTACAAAGTTTTTTCTAAAGTTATAGTTTGCTTCAAAAAACCAATCCATTCACCAAGTTTCATCCCTTTTTTCGTATTTGGTGTAGAATTATGGATTTATGGATTTTTTTTCATTTTTCGAAATTTTCGATATCGAAAAAGTGGGCGTGGTCATAGTCGGATTTCGCCCATTTTTAATACAAATATAAAGTGAGTTCAGATAAATAGGTGAACTAAGTTTAGTAAAGATATATCGGTTTCTGCTCAAGCTATTGTGTTAACGGCCGAGCGGACGGTCGACTGTGTATAAAAATTGGACGTGGCTTCAACCGATTTCGTCCGTTTTCACAGAACAGAACAGAGAGCTATGCTGTTACCAAATTTCGCAAGGATTGGAAAATTTTTTCGACTTATGGCACTAAAAGTATTCTAAACAAATTAAATGAAAAAGGGCGGAGCCACGCCCATTTTGAAATTTTCTTTTAGTTTTGTATTTTGTTGCACCATATCATTGCTTGAATTGAATGTAGACATAATTTACTTATATACTGTAAAGATATTAAATTTTTTTTTTAAAGTTTGACTTTTAAAAATTTTTTTAAAATGGGTATGTTCGTCATCTGATTTTACTAATTTTTATTAAGCACACATATAGTAATAGGGGTAACGTTCCTGCCAAATTTCATCATGATATATTCAACAACTGCCAAATTACAGCTTGCAAAACTTTTAAATTACTTAGTTTTAAAAGTGGGCGGTGCCACGCCCATTGTCCAAAATTTTACTAATTTTCTATTTTGTGTCACAAGGTCAACTCGCCTACCAAGCTTCATCGCTTTAGCCGTCTTTGGTAATCAATTATCGCACTTTTTCTTTTTTTCGAAATTTTCGATTTCGAAAATGTGGGCGTGATTATAGTCCCATTTCGTTCATTTTAAATAGCGATATGAGATGAATGCCCAGGAACTTACATACCAAATTTCAATAAGATACCTCAAAAGTTACTCAAGTTAGTGTGTTTAGGGACAGACGGATATGGCTAAATAAATGTCTTTTTTTGCCCAGATCATTTTGATATATAGAAGTCTATATCTATCTCGATTAGTTTATGCCGTTACGGATTACCGTTATGCGAAAAAATTAATATACTCTGTGAGCTCGGCTCAGCTGAGTATAATAAAAAAGAAATACGAGCACAATATATGTGCCATCGAAGATAGTTCAGACCGAGCGTCTCTTCCAATTTGCATCGTGCTCCTTTTAAATTTGTCCTTAAACGCCATCGGCAAGGCAGATGAGTTTTCATTGAAACGCCTTCGATAGCGGAAATACACTCGGATTGTTTGCCAAATCACTACCGATGGGCCACCCCGCCTAAAAATTTGTTTCTATCTGATAAAACTTTTTCCAAAATTTTTGGTGTTGATTTGCCCGGAAGTTGATTGTTTAGTATATAAAAACATAGTAGACTTTAACAATTTAAAGTATTCGTGTAGTTCACTTGTAGCGTTTTAAAATCAAACTGACTGATTATTTCTTTGGCAACGCTGCTGTTATACCTACCTACGCTGCTGTTATACCAGTGGCTAGACTTTTCCTGAACAGCCTTCTCGAATAGTTGTTTATTTACTTCTTATTTTTGTATCTCATACTGGCTTTGGGTATTTACATGTATAACTTATGTAATTTAATATGCGCTCTTTATTGCTGTGGCTATGTGCGAGTAACGTCGTCTGCGCTCTTAGCTGCTGTGCATATTTGTGAGTAATCTGTGCGCTCCATATTTTTATGCGTGTGCTCTTTTATAATGTTTATATGTGTACATATTTGTTTGTTGTCTCATTGGCTTACATCGCTGTTGTTCTTTGCCGCACACAGTATTAATATAGTCCGGAAGACTTGTAAGCGGAAGGTTTTTCAAAAAAGGAAAAAGAATTTTTTCGGAAATAAAGAACATAAAAGAAGACTGGGACCCAAATGAATAGCACTTAAACAATATCAGTAGATACGAAATTTAGCGAAAAGGGCGAGAACTAATGGCACTCTGATAAAATAAGCTAATCAGTTAAATCACTTGGAGTCTTTTAAGAAGAAGGAAGTATCATAACAAAAAGGAGATCGGTTGATATACGCAAAACAAGGAGAACTGAAAATCTACGAACGTTTGATGGTAGAAAATGTTTAGTGAGCTAGAACGGAGAAGAAAAGCTACATAGAAATGAATGAAGAATTGTTTTCTATTTCCAATTTCGCAATATACTGACGGTTCTTACTTACCTTCCAGAGCCACTAATTAGATTAACAAAGCTTTGTAAAAAGCTGCATTTATGGTAAAATGTGTATAACCTGCCAATGTTCCCAAAACCCTCTTTACTTTCATCTACGAGCGTCTGGGTCCTGAATTTATTACATTCTCAAATATCCCCCTGACGTATCTAAGTCTCCTTTTTACATTGCATTCATTGACACCCTTAAAATCGTTTTGACCATATTTCACTATCATTCCGAGATCACTTGCCTGATCATTTTCATATTTCACACATTGTATAAAGGCTTAAGCAAGTTTGTGTATGGTAATGATGTCCTCAAGACGTAGTTGAATATCAAAGGCAAAAATTGTATATTAAAAATATTGCTATATTTAAGAATTCATGAGCTTAACACCGGCTTATAATAATTTGATTTCAATTATTATGTTTTCTAAGAGAAACTGAAAAGAAAGAAACATTTATTGGCATATTGCGATGGAACTATTTCGAAAACCGCCAACGTAATCATCATCAGGCAATTTTGTAATGTTTTCAAAGGTTTCAACGGAATTCGAACCGTGAATCACATGGTGAAATTGCAGTTGCCTTTAACCACTAGGCTATCCTGCTGGTATTTGTGTTCATGCTTAATTCAGCTTTTCTCATTTCTACACTAACAACACAATTGAGACATTTTGTAAACTCGGGCTTAGTTTTACATATTTATGTATGTATCCCGGGAAACCTTTGATAACATTACAAAATTGCCTGATGATGATTACGTTGGCGGTTTTCGAAATGGTTCCATCGCAATATGCCAATAAATGTTTTTTTCTTTTCAGTTTCTCTTAGAAAATATAATAATTGAAATTCAATTATTATAAGCCGGTGTTAAGCTCATGAATTCTTAAATATAAGTATAAACTGAACACACCAATAAACAAAAATACAAAAATATTCCGTTTGATTCATAAAATTATCATTGGCTCTTACTGTGTATCGCAAAGGGAAAGAAATTTCTTTTGCATTTGAAAAAAAAATGTGCATTTGTGAAACATAGAAAGGCCCCTAGGCACAAACTAGTATTTCGGGTAAGTCTCGAATTGATCATGAGTAGTTCCGTAATTATTTCGACGTAGACTACAAAAGACGTCGGAATCAAATCCGTATTGATCCTGAAATAGTCACGAATTAATCATGAAAGCCATCCCGAAATGGATTCGAAGTGATTTAGGAAACAATTGAAAAATGGTGCCAAAGTGACCCTAAGAATTCCTGAAACGCATTCGTATTGTTTTGTTAATTTTCCGACAGGATGAATAATTGATGCATATTGGAACGATTTTCCGTCATTTATTGTCAAATTTGGTTTGGAAACAACCTGGTTTTGGCACTGCGCCATCATTAGTGTCATTTTGCGTTCTAGAAACGACACTCATGTCGTCGCAACGCCGAAACCGGTTTGTCTCCAAACCAAATTTGCCAAGCGATGACGAAAAAACGTTCCAAAATACATCAATACCTGAAACAGTCCTGAAACTCTACCTAAATAAGGCCGAAAAGAAAGGAGAAATGGTGCATGTTACAATCCTAAAACGGTCCAGTAATGACACTAAATTACCCCAAAAACAATTCCGAAATGGTACCGATAAGATGGTAAAAATAATTCAGAATTTTCTCACCTTTATTTCGATGCCCATATTGGTAGTTTAAAAAAATAATTTTTTTATTCGGCTGTTATTCTTTTTTATTCCAGGACATAATTTTTTTCCGACTAACTTTTTAAACTGAAATTATTGAAAATAAATTTTAACCCACTCATCATTTAGGTGATTAAATTTTGAACTTCCCTATATATCAATACAATTTGATTACTCTTTCTGATTAAATAATGAGTTATCAAACAATTGAACAAAAGAAATAATCAAATATGAATACTTTGGATGATCAAACACTGAATATAGTTTTTCAATCACATTTTGGAATCATATTTGAATCAAATGTGTTTACTTAGGTGATGAAAAATCTTAATCACTTTTCATTCAGCTTTCTGAATCTTTTCTGACTATCTTTGTTGACTGAATAATTAATTTTATACTTGTTAAAATTTTACTTTTCAGTGAAGATCTTATTTTTTTCACATACACACATTTTTTCAATCATGAAGTTCGGAAACAGTATATTAAAATTGTATTCTTCAAGACAAGAAATAATGTATGTAAATACTGCTCCTAACAAAAGATGCCCCAACCATTTCTCCACCTTCGGCTTCACGGAAAATCCAAATCCAAACATTAGACAACACAAAGGTTGTTAACTATTTGAACCCAAGGAAAGTGAAACTCTCTTGACATATGTACCTCGATATGACTTCAACATCCCGTATCATATCGTATTTTAAGATGTTGACGATCATAGCTGATGCTGGATGTTGTAGTCGCAGGTGTATAATGGTCTAGTTTGTTTGCGAATTACCTTTGGTTCAAATAGATCACTTCCGCATGCTTTCTTCCCCTGATGAAATAAGATTATCACGTTGTATCTTATTTTGTATGAGATATGAAGAAGAAATGCAAGATAATTGCATTCAAAAATGATTCAAAAATCTCAACCAAAACGATTGAAATATGTTCACGAATATGATCAGCAAATTACTCTGAAAACCATTCAAATATTACTCTAAAATAATTAAAACTCAATTTTACAATGATATCAAATATGAACAAAAAGCGTTTCGAAATATGAATCATAAATGATTATTCAAGAATAATCACGTTAATTTTCGAACAGAAAATGCCTTTAAATTTGAACGTTTTTAATCATCTTGGGGTATATTTGAATATTTTTTGATCTAAATTTTCAAAAAATGGTGGCTGGGAAATATCTACGTTCCGTTACACTGAAAGAAAAAGACTGCTAAAATCAACCGAAATACGGGTCAATTCAACCGAAATTTCTGTCAATTTTTATCCATTGCAACAATATGTTGAATCAACTGCGTACAAATCGTTGATTCGTAATTGACCGTTTTAGTAGTCAAATGAGCAAAAAAAGTTGTTGCGACACTTTGTACGAAAGTACCTATGTTGCGGCATTTGCAAGGCAGATGAGTTTTCACTGATATCTTTTCATGGCAGAAATACACTCGGAGTGCTTTGCCGAACAGTGCCGAGGGGCGACAACGCTTAGGAAATTTTCTTCTAATTTAAAAATCTTATTTCTAAAATTTTTACGTTGCTTTGTCCGGGGTGTGAACACAGGGTCTTGGGTGTGGTAGGCGGAGCACGCTACCACCACACCACGGCGGCCGCCATATACATACGTAAATATGTGCATACATATAGTACACAAGTACAAAGTAGAGAGCGCAGTGAGCGTAAAATTCTCTTTGAAATTTGCTCATGTATTAACTGTTGATTACTGGTGAAATGACCAGTGAGTTCAGTTGTGTTAACAAAAAAATCAGTTAGATTGGTTAGGAATCTGTAAATTATACAGAATTTTGTTAATTTAAGAGCGCCAATTTCTCTTCTGTTGAACTTACTAAACTAATTTGTTCGTTTGACAAAGAATTCGGTCGAATTAACCATAATTCGATCAATTTCACCGAATCTCGGTTAAGTCAAGAACAACAGAACCGATTTGTTGATTTTACCTGCACTATTTCTTTCAGTGTAACAACCGCCAAAATATGACGATAGCCACGCCTACTTTTGCATTATACAAAGAAAGAGGCGTCGCATTGCCTCCTCTTACTACAATATAATTAAACTTTGCTATCAATTTAAAACACGTACATAATATACTCACACACACACAAACACTTAAATACAGATTTGTTAACTACTCCCCACTGGCTACCGGTTTTTATGTCAGTTGTACATCAATCAAGCTCATTGTTGTTCCTAGCTTTGTTTTATTGCATTTGTTAAACGGTGGTTTTTTTTTTTTTTGTAATACTATATTTTTCTCGGCAAGTGAATGAAGTTGTTGTTAATTAGCGTGATTACAGCAATAATCAAATCAAAATGAGGGCAATCACACGCGCTGTCGCCACATCAAAGCTAAGCTTTCACAGCAAAAGACTCAACTTTGTAATCATCAACTTTGTTGGACAATGGCGTAAACACACGAGGCCTTATATTTTTTAATTAACGCAATTTTGTGCGCCAATTGCAATGGCCAATTCCAATTGCTGGCTCAGTTTAGCAAAAACAACAAAAAACCTCATATCTACTAGCACAAATGCTGTCTGTGGGGCAATAAACATTAAGCTATAGAGCATTAATTCATCAGTCGTCATTAATAAGTATGTACATACATACACACATATATGAGTACCAAATAGCGGCCATTTGAAAGCTTTGTATATGCTCCCCTACCTTAACCCCATCCATCTCATTCAAGCTTACATCGGCTCAAACAATTCCATCACACAGTTGCATGCAATTTCTGCTAATGAACATAATTAAAAACTATTAAATCCATAACTTTGTAGATGCCAATCCCTCCTCACACCTCCACGCTTACTAAAGCGCTCGTAATCAACATTCACACGTGAAAAGCGAAAAAAAGTTCCCCACACATTAGCAGCGACAATAACACGCACAGTTCGAGACATGCAACCAAGCGGGCGTACAATCTGCCTATTTATGGCAAGCTTAACGGACGCATTTACAAATTCTATAAATTTTATTTCTCAACTTTGCTTGAATTTTTGCCGCATAATTTTTTTATTTTTTTTTAATTACTTAACTTTTTTTACTCTTAAAATTGTCCATAAGCACTGCTTTATTATTGTAATAATGTAGTTTGTGTGTGCCCGTCCGTTCTTATGTCTGCCCCATCTTCTCCATCAACGGATTAAGAAAATCAAACCAAAAGGGAGTCGCCTTGTATGAATTATCTGATATATCATGGAGGAGACTCGATACTCACGAGCACTCGATACGCACGAACATCCGACCTACAGTTATCCGTGAGAAAAACAAACATCTTTTATGTTTCCCTCCATATTTGGCGGTGTTTCAAAAAATCGCCGTAAACTAATCGAAGTCTTGATATTCCACACAAATATTTTAATTAAAAACCTTAAATGCATAAAAAATAAAAATAAATAAATGTAAGGCGCGATAACCTCCGAAGAGATCTAAAGCCGAGCTTCTCTTCCAATTTGCGTCATGCTCCTCTTGATATTCCCTACAAATTGGCCGGACGGGACCTACATGTTTTAAGCCGACTCCGAACGGCATCTGCAAGGCAGATGGGTTTTCACTGAGAGGTTTTCATGGCAGAAATACACCCGGAGCGCTTGCCAAACACTGCCGAGGGGCGACCCCGCTTAGAAAAATTTTCCTCTAATTTAAAAACCTTATTTCTAAAATTTTGATGTTGCTTTGCCCGGGGTGCGAACCCAGGGCATACGTTTTGGTAGGCGGAGCACGCTACCATCACACCACGGTTTAAATGCATACAAAAGAAAATATTTGTAATTATCAGATATTCCCATAACTGGGCGCAATTAAAATTTGTCATAACAAAGAAGACACGAAAATTCCATTTGCTTTTCAATGAGAAATCCCTTTTGTAATACTAATTTGGTTTTTGGAATAAAAGGTACCCTGTTTGGCAGACTTGTTTGATGAGGTTTAAAAATTAAAATAAATAAATTGAATTGAATATGTCAAAATTTAAAAATCAAAGTTTAGCAAGAATATGTCTTTATATAGGGAGAGATTTTTCGCTGATTTTTGTCCATTTATATAAAGGAAGCGCTTAACATTTTTTTATTTTATTTTTATTTTCTCCTTTTCTTACATTTTCTCGGTGTCTTAAGCTATCTGTTATGTTTTACGCTTGTAGCTCAATAAGAACTTACATAAAAATCAATCTCAAAATTACCTCCGTTCCGTTTGGTTTTTCTAAATATCTCAGGGGCGCACACCCCTACAGAAACTGTTTGTATTGTGTCATTGCTGTCGTCGTCCTCTGAATTAAGCTCTAATTTTTTAGCCTCTAGCTCATCGAGAAGTTACTTAAAACTCGGTTTCAAATTTCCAAATTATTATCTAACTAGCAGACCCGGCAGACGTTGTTCTGCCCTAAATTTGGCCTATCTGCATACATTTTTAAAAGCTTTTTCCGTCTAACTCTGCCCTCCCCCTCTACACTTTTTCCTAATCCTTTTATTCATTCCTCCCTCCGTATTTTCGCTTCATCTATCTCCATCTTCGTCTCATTCTATCTCTCTCTCAGTCTATCTCTTTTGTTCCAGTCCCATTCCCACTCCGAGTCTCAGTCCCAGTCCTAGTCCTAATCCCAGTCCCTGTCCGTCTCTGGTCGGAAAAAAGGATCGTAAACACTAATATAGAAAAATATATATACCAAGTTTCAGGCAAATCGAATAGGACGTATGTAAATAGGTATGTGGGTATTATTAACTCATGTCTCTATTTCGGCTTCGCATGCATATTTGTCAGTTTTGCCAGGTTGATGCGACTAAATCGAATATGACAATGAAAATTAGTTTATAGCTCTCAGCAACAGCTTTCATTTGATATCCATATTACCCACACATTCTAGGGGTATCGGGGTCCACGTTTTGGCCTATATCTCGAGACCCTAGTAACCCAGCGGTATAATATATTACTCTGTACTAAAGCACTCATCAACAGCTTTCATTTGTTATCCATATTCTATAAACACATTCTAGGGGTAACCTGATCCAAGTTTGAACAAAATCGACTGAGCATCTCTTCAAACACCGGCGACCAACTAACACACATTTTAGCCTTTCCTTTTATATTTATAGATTTTTATTTTTCACACTTCACTATAATATTAAAACGAAATGCAGATATTCATTGCTTTTGAAATTTGGCTTAAAAATTGCACATGGAACAACTAAAGACTCTCCTGAATTTAAAAAAATGCCTTAGTACTTCGAAAGCGCGGGCCCCCTCAGAAACCCCGAGTCCGGGGGTAATCCCCCCACCCCTCCCCTCTCTCGACGGGCCTGGTGATGTTCTATACTTGATATCATTCGCTATAATATTTTTTATTGATAAGCAGGTTGTTTAATTAAACACCAAGCAATTACACGGAAGTATATCCGCACCACCTGAAAATATGAGTGCTGCAGCGTATACGTAACATTTTATTATTACGTATACACATTTAAAAAAAATTGCAATAAAATAATATTTCGAATATAAACTGATATATAACCTATCCTATATTTCAAGTTAGATCAAACTACACAAGGAGTGCAAACCAAATTCAAAATCGGTTCAGTATCTTAGGAGTCCATCGCGGACAAATATAGTGACACATGGTTTTTATATATAAAGATTTTTTCGACCCGTGCGTCACCTAACCGAATTTTTCCCCCTTTTGTTCCTTTGTCAAAGTGTATTAACCTTTCTCTGAGGTTTCATGTTTGTAGCTCAATGAAAAGTTACTTTAAAGCCGATCTCAAAACACCAAATTTCCAAATTCTTAAATTTTCTCGGCGTCTTATCCTATCTGTGAAGTTTTACAGTTAGAGTTCAAGGAGAACTTACATAAAAATCAATCCCAAAATTCGTACGATTTTTCTAATTATCTCATCCCGTGCGCCCCTAGCAATTATTTTTGTATCGTGTCATTGGCTGTCATCGACCCCCGGTTAAGTTTGAAATTTCAAAGCTGGTTTGAAAATTTTCGAATTCTTATCTAATTATTTTGATCAGTGCGCCACCTAACGGATTTTTTTCCGTTTTGTTGCATGGTCACTGTGTTCTAACCTATGTGTAAAGTTTCACGTTTGTAGCTCAGTGCGAAGTTACTTAAAAATCGATCGCAAGATTTGTATGAAAAGCGGGCAAACATTCAAACAACCTAACATAAAGGAAGTAATAATTCTCGTTTTATTTTTATAAATTTTTTTTTTTGCATTTCTTTTTTTTTTTTTTTGTGTTACGAGTTAACATAGGATCGAACAGTTTCCTTTATGATAAAGTGAATTAGAATTAAAATCAGGACCAAACACCGAAAAGGTTTATTTAATTTGAAAGTAGTTCTACACTGCTTCAAAAAAAGAGGCTTGAAATGTCTTCACGCTCGTAATGGGACGTTGAAGTTTACTTCGTTCAAAAGAAATGGGATAGAAGTCAATCCATTCAGTAGATTAGCTATAAATAAAATTCTTGGCATTTCTTTACGACTTGCAAGAGTTGGATAAGCAAGAGTTGCAAGCTTAATAAGCTTCAACAGACAAAGACCTTGACAGAAGCTAAAACAGTCATATGCTTCCCTTATATTTGGACCGAGGTAACGACAAAATTTATATGAAATATCTTTGGTATTACCGTTTGCAGGGGTAAGCTTGGAAAATTATTTCATTTCTTATTTTATTTTAAGGACCACCTTAATAATCACATATGTACATACTAGGGCTGTGAACTGCATCCGGATTTTTCAATTATCCGGATAAACCGGATATTCGAATAGCCAGATAGCTAAGCAAAAAATCCGGCTATCCGGATATCCGTATGTCCGGATACTGGAATATAAAAGTTGAATATCTGCATATGTGAATTGAACGAAGCAAACATCGAAAAATTATTCACAAAATATGTTTGTAGATTATTAAATTATCGGTAATAGTCTAGTTGAGGGGTCGACTGCTAATACGCTACCAAAAATATCGAGAGAGGTGTCAAACGACGCGTCTTGACATCAGTATTAATAATCCGATGGCGGAAAATTAAAATTTTAACGCGTTCAAAAGATATTAACGAAAAACCGAAAAAAGACCCACGGGTACCTCCGAAACCGAGGGTCGGATCCATAGTATTTTTGCGCAGAACATCTTTCTGCGTTGGCGGCCTTCGGCCGCGCTTATAAAAAATAACCCTGGGCTACGCCATGCCAAGTCCGGGTGTGTGGTATAACCGTGGCTACCGCCACGGTGATGCACAATTTTTTTTGTGGGTATGAACACAACAACAACCACAGGGAAATCGCCAACTTCAACTGCAAATATCTCCGGACAGGGATAAAATTTTTCTCGAGATTAATACGCGTCTTTTGACACCACACTCGATATTTTTGGTAGCGTATTAGCAGTCGACCCCTCAACTAGACTATTACCAAATTATCGTTAAAAATTAAAAAGCTACAATTTTACAAACATCAACAATTTCACAAAGCGTCAATTTAAACTAATAATGAGAGCTAAAATGGTCAGCAAGAATTGGGATCATTTCCAAAAAAGTGAAAATAAAAACAGTGCCTTTTGTTTATATTGTGAAAAAAAAACGCTACAAAACACAAGATCGACATCAAGTCCATGAACCACTATCGGTTTTTCCATCTTCAAGAGAACGGTATAGACGCAGCTTTTCTATCTGAATCTGCGCCAGAATATAAGCCGAGTAGCAGTTCAACACAAAGTAGTTTTGATCACAATTCGGAATGTTCCGAACACCCAATGAAGAAAGTTCGGACATCAAGCGTAGCTCAAACTGTTCGCAATAAGTATATGTACAAAGAACGTCAAGAGATAATAACACAAGCCTTGGTTAATATGATTGCTGTTGACTTATTGGCTATTTCATTGGTGGATTGTGATGGATTCAAGAAGTTTGTCAATGTCCTCGAACCAGAGTATGTAATTCCTTGTCGCAAAAGAATTTCCGGTAGAATTCAAGCCATGCATAACCGTGAAATGGAGAAAGTTAAGAAAAATCTCAGTTCGGTATCTGATATAGCTTTGACCACTGATTGCTGGACATCAATAGCTACCTGATCCTATGTGGGACTTACAGCGCATTATTTAGATTCTAATTGGACTCCTCGCTCTTTTAATGTGCTCACCGAAGAAATGACTGAAAGCCACACAGCTGAGAATTTAGAAGACTCGTTTGGAGATGGCATGGAAAAATGGAATATCAAAGGATATTGTAAACGACAACACGAAAAATATGACAAATGCTGTTCGGGGTTTGAGCTCTGACATAACCAGTCATCCATGCAGTGCACATACACGTCAATTGAGTGTAAATTTAGGAATGAAACTACCGGAATGTTGTGAAGTTATCCAAAAGGTTTCCAAACTGGTGATGGGTTTCAATCATTCGAATAAACGCAGAAAATCATGTGAAAAAAATGTGCAATAAAATGGGTACTGCTGATATGAGTGCCCAGGAAGGAGCTCCGGAAAACAGTGATCTCACGGCCATGGAGGAAGACGATTTTCAGCGCTACTTTTTCGAAAAACAAATAAACCACAATCTCAGTGCCAGCAGTTGGTTGCAAGAACATGAAAAAATATATCCCAATCTGTCGAAAATCGCCAAAAGATATCTTGCCTTACCTGCCACTTCAACAGCTGCTGAAAGGGTATTTTCAAGTACTGGAACTGTAGTTCGTCCCACACGAAATTGTTTGAGTCGGGAAATGATATCGGCACTTGTTTTCTTACACCAGAACAAGAAGAAAATAGTTTTACATCATATTACATATTTCTCAATACGAGCCTTTTTTGCATTCACTGTTAATTGATTTAAATGCCCCACGAATTTATTGTTATTAATGTTAAATAAACATATATGGTACATCAATTTGGTGCTTTCACTGGATATCCAAAAATACGGTTATTAACCGGATCTTCATAAATCCGGATATCCGGAAAGTCTCAGAAACGAATATTAACCGGATATCTGTTAACACGGATAAAATCCGGACGGATATCCGGATATTCGAATATGCGGATAATCCAAACCCTAGTACATAGGATCAGCGGCCACCGTGATGTGATGGTAGCGTGCTCCGCCTACCACACCGTATGCCCTGGGTTCACACCCCGGGCAAGCAACGTCAAAATTTTAGAAGTAAAGTTTTTCAATTAGAAGAAAATTTCTCTAAGCGGGGTCGCCCCTCGGCAGTGTTTGGCAAGCGCTTCGGGTGTATTTCTGCCATGAAAAGCTCTCAGGGAAAACTCATCTGCCTTGAAGATGCCGTTCGGAGTCGGCATAAAACATGTAGGTCCCTTCCGGCCAATTTGTAGGGAAAATCAAGAGGAGCACGACTCAAATTGGAAGAGAAGCTCGGCCTTAGATCTCTTCTGAGGTTATCGCGCCTTACATTTTTCGGCCATAACCGTATAGACGGTTAAGCGCCAATTAAGTAAGTAAGAAAATACATAGGATCAAGCATAACTACGCTACTTTAATTTTTAAATACCTTTTGAGGATAAATACATACATATATGCATATGTATATATGTTTATATTTATTTGTGTAACTGATTATCGACTAATTAACAAACCCGCTTAAGGCAGCAGCAAATACAATTATTTCGAAATACCAAAGGATATGGCAGGATTTAACGCTATTACACCATAAATGTACAAAACTAGCCAGCTCAACAACAAAAACAATTCCAACAAGAGACTGCATTTAAAAATTAAATACATTTGTTATTTGTATGCCACTGATCATGCTTAACCTAAAGCTATGAAGACAGATTTATGAGCCAATAAGGTGACTGGCGGCTTTTGGTTGCAAAGCAAAAACAAAAACACAACTCGCTGATTGCAATAATTCCTGCGAAACACGCGCAACATGACAATTATATAAAAATGACAGTTGAAAAAAATATTTATAAATACGTGTATGAGTATTTAGTTGTGAATAAAATAGTTAATAACGCTCCGACCATGTCAACGATTGGAACGACTGTAATGACGGCAACTTAATGACAAACTGGACCGATCAACAACAACAAAAAAAAAATAATCCAAACCACAACATACTCAAACTGTCTGCAACATTCTTTCACGTATCCGTCTGCTGAGGAGAAGAGGGTCAGGTAATTACAAACTATGAGGACGGTTCGAGAAGCACCCGATCTGACACTCCTCAGCTTGAAATCAAAAATGCCTTTTAATACGAATTAACAAATATATTATGAAGCAATTCATGAGAGAGTAAGGCCAGGTTTTTAGCTTTAGCGGCTTAAGCTTATTCTGTAGTTTTTTAGGTTACTTACAATAAAGTTTAAGCTGAGCTTAAACGGCCAATCGGGCAGGGTTAAACTCTAGTTTAAAAAATAAATAAATGTAAGGCGCGATAAACTTTTAGGCCGAGTTTATCTAAACTCTAGTTTCCCTGTCCATTATTTGCGTTCGTTATTATTAGAGCTCGTCTTGGTAACTAGCATACTTCTAAAATCTCATGGGATTTTTTCGAAACACTGGCTCAACTTGAGAATTATAGCCTTCTTGGAAAAGGAACATTTTTTATCAAGCAAAAAAATGCTTTTACTTAAGTTGAAAAAATTATAGTTTCCAACTAGAACTTAAGTGTGATTCACTAATTGAACTCAAATATATTACCAGTTTCACACAGAAAGTTAATGAAGTAATTAGTGCAGTTTTCTGCATTAAAGCCGTCTCATTAGTGCTCTATTGAATGCAAATGGAGTCAAAAATCTAGTGCGTTTTGCTTGATGGGTCAGATTTTATTGTCAATGTAACAAATGACAATAATTTACGAAAAATAGAAAAGCACCAAAAAATTAAAAATTTTATTTTCGCTGCATTAGCAGCAAAAGATAATAAGGCCTTATCAAAAATAGGCACATATTTGGTTAGGTGCAACAGCCATGAGTTGTTCCGCATGCATTTTATTTTGATTGCCTTAGTAGTTAACGAGGAAATGGCTGTGATCAATTTTAGCATTTTTTTCTAAAAGCGTAATAATTGTTTTTGTTTTAATCGGCCTATTGATAAATCATTCAAGGTTCGAATCGAGCTCAAGGCCATTCATTAGAAAAAAATTATTGTTATTTTTTAATTTTTCTAAATTTGAAAAATTGTATTTTGTTTTTGGAATAGTAAGTAGAAAATTTCCTACTTACTATTCCAAAAACAAAATAAAATTTTTCAAATTTAGAAAAATTAAAAAATAACAATAATTTTCATTAGAAAAAAATTATTGTTCTGGCCTTGAGCTCGATTCGAACCTTGAATGATTTATCAATAGGCCGATAAAAACAAAAAGAATTGTTAATAAACCATGAGCACTTGGGAATGTCAAACAAAGTAATTGACAATAAACAAAAATCCAACATTATCAGTGATTTGCACCAGATGGCGCAACACTGAATAAATATAGTTGGTAAAAAGGAATAGAAGTAGCAAATTTGCCAGTCAAACAAACCACCGCTGTATAGCTAAATGGTTAGCGCAGCATGCCTAAAGCGTACTGATGATGAAGGCTTAGCACCCTTCGAAATGGATCTATCTGCGCAGCTATGGCAGGTTGTCTGAAAAATTTTCTACTTACTATTCCAAAAACAAAATACAATTTTTCAAATCTAAAAGCGTACTATTTTTTAGGGCTGCTGACAGATGTTAGCTTAATGAAGCAAGTCGCCCTGTGTGAAAAAGAAACCTTAATTATTTCATCAAACAAAATAGTGATTCGATTAAATGTCTGTGTCAAAACGGTACAAGAATCCAATACTACAGTATTTTTACGAAATTCAAATGAAACATGTATAAATTATTTCTAGTTTATAACGCTCCATTGGTGCTACCAACCAGGTGTTTACACTGGAAGAAATGGTGCTAGTAAAATCAACAAATCGGTTATGTTGTTTCTGACTTAACGGAAATTCGGCGAAATTGATCGAATTATGGTTAATTCGACCGAGTTCTTTGTCAAGCGAACAAATTAGTTTATTCATTTCAACAGAAGAGAAATTGTCGCTCTTAAGTTAACAAAATTTTGTAAAATTGACAGATTCCTAATCAATCTAACTGATTTTTCTGTTAACACAATTGATCCCACTGGTCATTTCAACGGCGATCAACTGTCAATCATGAACAAATTTCAAAGAGAATTTTACGCTCACTGCGCTCTCTACTTTGCACTTATGCATGCTGTACTATATGTATGCAGTGCATACACATATGCACATGTTTACGTATGTATATGGCGGCCGCCGTGGTGTGATGGTAGGGTGCTCCGCCTACCACACCGAAAACGCTGGGTTCACACCCCGGGCAAAGCAACATAAAAATTTTAGAAATAAGGTTCTTCAATTAAAAGAAAATTTTCCTAAGCGGGGTCGCCCCTCGGCACTGTTCGGCAAGCACTCCGCGTGTATTTCTGCCAATATAAAATCACAGTAAAAACTCGTCTGCCTTGCAAATGCCGCAACATAGGTACTTTCGTACAAAGCTGTCGCCACAACTTTTTGTGTTCATTTGACTAATAAAACGGTCAATTACGAATCAACAATTTGTGCTCAGTTGATTCAACATCTTGCTGCGGTGGATAAAAATTGACAGAAATTTCGGTTGAATTGACCCATATTCTGGTTGATTTCACCAGTCTATTTCTGTCAGTGTATTTCTCACAAAAAGCAGCTGTTAGCTGTGGTAGTATCACCTTGGAAAAGATTTTTTTTCAACTCCACCTTAACTCGATATCTAATGCACGATATCAACTGCAGAAATGTACTGGATAAATTCATTCGAGAGCTATACATTTCGGAAAATTAACTCTAGAAATAGGTACATATTTCTCTTAGATTGGATAAATATTTTTTCCATGTTTGTTGAGTAAGCAAAATTCAGCCGATGCTGACCTAGATAATAAAAAACCATTGTTGCCGTTCAAAAAGTCAAAGAAAATAAAAAATTTTAAATAAATATACGTATGCCTCGAAAAAATTTCCAAAACAATTTGCTGGTGATGCTTATTAACCGTCTTGTCACGCTTCGGTGCCATAAGCTCTCTCCCCAGATAATCAATCTAGCAAGCGAGTCAAATAATTCTAGCTAAATAGGCTGGATTCAGATATTCGGATATGTTTATGGTCGAAAAAATTTCCAAAGCAATTTGCTGGTGATGATTATTAACCGTCGTGTCACGCTTCGGTGCCATAAGCTCTTTCCCCAGATAATCAATCTAGCAAGCGAGTCAAATAATTCTAGCTAAATTGGGTGGATTCAGATATTCGGATATGTTTATGGTCCCTATTCCTCTGAAAAAAGTTTTCACTCCCAATAGGTGATCAAGCTTGCATTCTAATGCTCCTTATGGCAGATACTCTTATGAATATACATATTTCAGTCGGTGAGAAATTTAAACGAAATTACGTCACCTGCTGGATGAAAGACTCCACTTTAGTTTCCGCATGGAAGCAAGGCTCGCACAACAAGGAAAACAAGCGGTCACGCCTGGGTTCAAATCGAACAAGCCTCAATAATAGGTTATTGCCTTACACCCTGCGTCAGCTTAGGGAAAATTCAACAAGAGCTAGGAGGATGATACCACCCAGCGAATCTATAATCTGTTTAAGTGACTTTAACTCAAGAGTCGTAAAATGGGGAAACATCAACAACTAACCCAAGAAAAATCTGGCTTCGACCATATTTTAGGTCTTCGTCCCGGGGGTGAGATTATTTCCTGACAAATAGAAAACGCAACACACAAGCCATCATCCTGTCGCAATGATCCAGAGCCAGATAAATGATTTTGCATGTAAACGCAACAACGATTTAAGCCAAATAAATCAAAGAAGTCTGGTTCAATTTGTGAGCCGGATAATTTGTTAACATGCATATATCTTATCTGATATGCTCCCAAAAGTAGGCAATTATCTGTGAAGGTATCACTCATATATACACGCGCATATGAGAAACTATAACGTGCATCTGTAGTTATGTTATAGCTGGTAATTTTATAGCTGGTAGCAAATTCTAGAAAGAGAACCGCCTAGAAATATGTCAACGAGGAAACCAAAAAGTATAAAAGCAGCAGCAGCTGAGGCACGACGGAATCAGTTTGATTTAAGCGCGCTATCTGTCGAGAAGTAGAAGTGTAATTGTGAAGTACTTTAATAAAGGCCATTTTGCATTATTGAATAGTGGAGTTATTTATTCAAGAGTTTAGTGATTCGAAAGTTAGTAGAAAGTTGCAAATAAGCAGAATTTCAGTAATTCGTTACAATATTATATGAAAAATGCTGAGTGTACTAGAAGTGCGACAAAAAATCAACAACTTCCTATTAACCGGCTTTATATCAAAAACAGCGGGACCACGACGAAGGAAAAACATAATTCTGATAAAAATAAGAAATAAAGAACGGCACCTCGAAGCAACGCAAAACCGGTATACAGGTGGCCACAAATTCCAAAGAGGGAAGTTTTTTAGTTAACGGACTCACAGTTGCTACGACGTTTGCCATTATGTTATGTTAGGCATTTATTCTTCTCCAACAGCAAAGAAATAAAAATAATTTTTTGTAGTTTGCAGATTTCCTTATGGGAATCTGTTATCAGGTAGACGAAATAAGTAAAGATATGCCCCTATGCGTATTTAATCTCATAATTTTTGTGAATAGTGTGAAGTCATATCTAAACGAATTGGTTTTTTGTTAAAATATTTTGCTCATCAATTTAATTAATAACGAAGTGTTTTAAGATTCGGTTCCCCACCGCCCTTAGTATGTGGCGAAATTCAAAAGCAGTTAGCGGCCCATTTCAGCATTGTCCCGAACAACAAGATCAACTATAGTCCATTTTCAAGACTCGGCGCGAATTTGAGCGATTGATCCATAAAACGCCACTTACGAAAATCACTTGTGCGACGAGATATGACTATCGGACTTCGGCTTACAAGTGGAATAACTCGGTAAATTTTGACATGAGTTTGGACTTGCTATTAACAATATTAATATTTTGAGTCAATTTAAGATAAATATTGTATGTTCTGGATAGATTGTGTTAAAAACCACCGCGAAAGTTCAAAAACCTAGCAGTGAACAACTTTTTCTGGAAAGCACTGGCAAATATCAAGAATTTTCTATTGTATCATATGCTCTATGGGACAAGAACCCATTATCACGTATTTTTACCATCGGCTTTTTGTAGTAGATACTATGTATCGTGTATGTAAAATAAAATAATTTAAAAAAATTGTTAAGTTAAACGGTAGGTCCTAGGTACTATTCATCTATGGCGTTGATTAGAGAATTAAATAAAAGCGTGGGGCACGTGAAATTTCTAAAAATGTGAGTCTTAGCATAACCTGATTAAAGTTCAGTTGGTCTTATATATGACTATCATTAGAAATTTACGCGTCCAACGCTTTTATTTAATTGTCTGATCAACGCACTAGATTGATGAGGAATGTGATGACTAGTACCTAGGACCTACCTAATTATTTTCTAGCTTTTAGTATTATTATTACTTCATGTATGTATTGTTTTCAATAACCCTGTTTAATTTAAAAAAATTTTTTAATTATTTTATTTTCATGTTTTTAGTCTTTATTTAATTGCCTATTATTTCTCAATCTATATAGTTCATTTAGTGACTCATTACTGCAAGGATTTTCCTGACAATTTGTTACAATCTAATTCCTCAATACATAATCCTTCCAAAGACTTTACTCGACTTTGCGCCACGTATGCTTGTCCCTCCTCCAACTCCAAGATATTTTGATGTCATTTCTACCGGATTGTATGTAATATTTGTTCCAAATATGAGCCAAATCGGACATCATAAGTCGCATTCTATTCATGTATGTATTATGTGTTCCAAATATGGACCAAGTCGGACCACAAATACGACTTTTTTGAATATCTCGATCTTTGCGCCACCAAGCGGCGATTTTTTCCATAGGTCGCTTTCTATTCTCGTATTTGTTATGTGTTCCAAATATGAGCCAAATCGGACCACACATAAGATTTTTGTGATTATCTCGATCCTTGCGCCACCTAGCGCGATTTTTTTTCATAGGCGCTTTCTATTCTCGTATTTATTATGTGTTCCAAATATGAGCCAAATCGGTCCACAAATACGATTTTTGTGAATATCTCGATACCTGCGCCACCTAGCGGCGATTTTTTCTTATTATTGCATTGTCATCGGGCTCTGAACTATATTCCAAGTTTCAAGCTTGTAGCGTATCGGGAAGTTACTTAAATTTCAATTACAAAATTCGTGCCAGCCATCCAACCAGTCAACCTAAATAAAACCGTTTAAAAATCCTTGATAATTATATGCATTTTTTTAGAAATAATTGATTAGTTTCTTATAAATAATAGCAGTTTCAACAAAAATGGACCGTAGGGAAGTTGGTGTTAGAAGCGAACGTTCCACTTTACAACTGAAAAGATGGTTGTTGTCATATGAGTACACATCGCATGCAGAACATACATACATCACGTATGTCAAACACTTAAGCAACATCCCTCGTATAATTATGATATTTGATAAAGGCATCATAACCAACCACTTTGCAGATTTACAATCATAATTGTGACGGTGGCGACAATGTGGTTTTGTTATCGTCTGTGGCGACATCGATCACGCCAATCAAGTTAAGTAGCTACTTACTTTTGTTGTTGTCGCCGTTGAACACCATAAATGGCCAATAGCGTTATTGCTTGTGACAACATACATGTAATAATGTTTAAAACGATCCATTCGCATGACAATTGCTAAAGACGATGCTTTGATGTTATTTTTTTTTCATGTTTTTATTATTATTGTTTATGTTCGAAATCATTGACAAGTTGTAATTATGATGATTATATGACCATATTTAATATGTGGCATCATCACTTAAACATCGATTGCATGAACACGCAATTTGCGAAGCGATTGCTGTGACTGCTAAAGTTCAAATGTAATCGATATGTTGATGGAATTGCATTTAAGGGTTGCCAACAGGTTAGGTTAGGTTCACATAGACTGAATGAGTCCGTCGTGTTACCAGAAATTTATTTTAAAAACCAAACTGAAAAACCATGACCTATGTTATAAAATAACTCCGTCCTCTTGGCAAATACTAGAAGCTTTCTAGGACTTAAGCCAATTGCTGCTTCTTGATCTGACAGCTGTATCACTCCTAATAGCTGGAGTCTTAGCCTGGCAAGCGCAGGGCACGAGCACAAAACGTGCTCGATCGTTTCCTCCTCCAACTCGCACTTCCTACATCTACTATCACTGACCAAGCCTAATTTACAGGCATGTGACACCAGAAGGCAATGTCCAGTCAGAATACCCGTCATGAGTCTACAGTCCTCTCTTTTTATAGAATCAACTTAGATAGAAGTAACTTTGTTAGTTTAAAGGATGCGCCCTTTTTAGCTAGTTCATCTGCTTTTTTCCCCCATCTCTTCCCATATGTCCTTGGACTACGTTTACAGCAAAAAAAAGAAAGAACTTTCTTTGATCACTTTCCTGCATTCACAAAATTTTAGTTTTATGATTCCTCAAAAACTCACTACTTGTACAAACTATTTAATTAAGGCGCTTTTTCACGTAATTGTTACGATATCATCTATAAACAATGGCAACCCTATTATTTTTCGCAATAGCTTATCTCAGCGCTTAAATATTTGTATTTACGTCTCTTTCACGCAATGATTTATTAACAATCATTATTTTATTGGCAAGTGACGTTAATTGTCAATATGTCCACAACAACAATCTTGTAACATTTAATAGGTGAAGGTGGTGAGCGGAAACTATAACCGTAACTGTTTTTGTTTACTCTTAACTGACAAGAACGGGTAGTAGTCAATCTTGTAAGCGTTTGGACATTTACGTTTGACAGAACATGCACAAGATGACGTTGCAGCGCTTTTATGGCGACACAAAGTGACAGTCGGTTGCCCATAACAGTTAAAATTGTCCGATCGTGGAAGAAATGGATTTACTCAAATGTTGTGCGTGCTATTGACAACTTCAATTTTTATTTAGTGCTCGATTTGAAAAAAAAAGATGATTATTGCAATTATTCTAGCATTTTCGAACTAATAAAAAAAGTTGGACTAGTAATCTTGTTGTTAAGCAAATGCATTTGAAACTTTACCGACCAATAGTAGGCCTACGTCACGAAAAGTCTTCTACACTTTTTTTAAAAGTAAAAATATGGACATTTGATTCAGTTTTCAATCCAATAATTTGAGTTCTCCCAATAACAATATAAGTATCTTCTTCCTTTCCTGCTAACCTTTTTCTTAGCTACCTCTATGTATTTATTTGCGTTTCCCCACTTCTCTCATTTTCATCGTATCCTACCGCTTGGTCTCTTGTTTAATATGTTATCTTCGCTATTTTCCTCCCTACCTTTTTTGCTGGATTGGCAAACAAGGAGTAAACGAACCAGCACGAAGTATACCAAGGAGAGCTAAGGGGATAGAGAAATCGTTTTAAAATTCAAAGGACCAGTATTTGGAAAATATTGGGTGGAGTTTTATGGATAAGGAGTTATATAGTTCTCCATGGAGAGGCAGTTCCACGCCCCTTTTCTGGAAAACCACGTTTAGGTATTTTCCGAAAATATTTCAAGAAGGTACTCAATTTGTATAAGTGATCTTACATAAGACGGAAAAGTGTTGGAGTTAGTCATTTCAAGTAGTTTAGGTTAGGTTGAACTGGCCGGTCCATGAGGACCTCATATATACTGAATGAGTCCGTAGTATTACCAGAAGTTTGTTTTAATGACCAAACTGAAAAACCGTATCAAAAAGCAGGACCTATGTTATAAAATAATTCCGTCCTCTTGGCAAATACTAGAAGCTTTCTAGGACTTAAGCCACTTGCTGCTTCTAGATTTGACAGCTGTATCACTCCTAACAGCTGGAGTCTTAGACTCGCGAGCGCAGTGCATACGCACAGAACGTGCTCGATCGTTTCCTCCTCCAGCCCGCACTTCCTACATCTGCTATCCCTGACCAAGCATAATTTAAGGACGTGTGATGCAAGAAGCCAGTGTCCAGTCAGAATACCCGTCGTGAGTCTACAGTCCTCTCTTTTTAATGATAGAAGCAACTTTGTTAGTATAAGGTTGTAAGACATACACATAATATTCGACACATTACAGCCCTGCGCATGAACCCACGCCTTTCCCGCTTCGATCACGTGCACCTCTCGCCTTCTCTTAATCTCGCCCAGTCTTACTGGCACGTCTGCGGAGCAAGCTTCAAGGGATGTGCCCTTTTTAGTTAGTTGATCTGCTTTTTCGTTTCCATCTATTCCCATATGGCCTAAATGTATGCTTCCCGCTGTCCCGATTCTCTCCATGGACTGCTTACACTCTAACATGCATTTAGATGCTGTGCTATGCGATATTATTACCTCAATTGCTCCTTGACTGTCAATATAAATGTTAACACGGTTGCAGCTTAAGCTATTCTCTTCCAGTGTTCTAATGCTTTGGTTACGGCTAATATTTCGGCTTGGAAAACGCTGCAGTAATACGGCAGCATGTAGGATCTGTTTATTTCCGGATCAGCACAGTATACCGCAGACCCTACTCCTTCCACTACTTTGGAACCATCTGTGTACACATGTATCATCTCGTCCGCCATTTGAGCACATTTCGCCAACCATCCACCTTTATTGTGGCCTTAAGATCTCCATCGAACCGCAGATAGGGAATCAGGTAGTCTGTTCGTTATTTGCTACCAGGTCTACATTTCAAGTAACGCTTTATAAACATTGGGCACCCGTTAGGAGCGATACACAATATATAGATGCCAATATCACATGATACAAATTTTTCTACCAGAAGCAGCGTTGTTAAATCCTATCGCAGGTTAATTTATTGGAATCTGGAGGCATAGAAGATTTTTTATAAATGGATGACCTTTCAGACACGAAATTCGGATTCGTGAAAATGGTTTCATTGGGGAAAAATACGACGTCAATATGAAAGGAGTGTAGTGATTTCCAAGCTACGGCAGATTACAACCCCAAACTTGATAGGATGCCAAGGTTTGGATACTCGATACGTAAAAATATCGTTATAAAGTATGGAGTAAAATATACGGGTATCGAGCGATAAAAATATGGTCATATTAAATCGGTCCCGAGATGGTCGTGTATCGGCACTAGTACCTTAATGGTTCTTGTTACCAGAACATACCGGATCTATATCCGGCAAAGTACCATTAGCATCGATAGCACATCCCAAAACCTTCAAGGAGTGTCTTTATCGCTACAACAAAAACAACAGAAAAAATTTAGTACTTGGCTCGATTTACCTCCTAGTAGATTTAAGCCGAGGCTCTCGTCCCATTTGCGTAGTGCTCCCAGAAATTAAAGGGACGGGACCTATACGTTTTATGCCGAATTCGAACGGCAGCAGCAGGAAACCGAGAAACTTTAAATGGCAGAATTACACTCTGAGGTTTGCCAAACCACTGTCGAGAGGAGATCCCGCTTTGAGAAATTTGTTTCTAATTGAAAAAACGTTTTTTTCTGAATTTATAACTGGTACTTCAGCCCAGGACCTTTAGTGAAGTGAGCAGAGTACGCAGCCACAACACATCGTGACACGCGAGAATACGGGAGATAATGGTGAAAGAAAAGTAAAATGAGAGGGACAAGAAAAGGGAATAATAAGAAAAGAAAGATGAAGTGGAAAAGTAAGGGAGCAAGAGAAAAACTACATAGTAGAGAAAGAGACAGAGGAAGGAAAATAATAGAGGAAAATAACCGAACGAAACAGAAAATAATTGGAAAAAAAAAAACAAAAAACAAAACTGAAATAAATTTGAAAATGTGAACTCTGAAGCCTGAAAAATATTCGAAACAAATTTTGAAAAACGAAAAAAAATTGGAATCCGAATTGAATCATGGAGCCTTACAGTAGAAGCCAAACGCCTTCAAGAGTTAGGAACCACTGGTCCATCTCCATTCACAGCTGTTCGCCACAAAGCTGCACTGTGATTGGGAATCTGCCGGTGGTTCTCTTTCGAAGTTAGAGTTCACGAATGCTGCGCTCAACTGAAGAGTTTTTAGTCTTCTATTTACGACAGCAGTTGAGACAGCGTTCCAAACAGCATTTTCAAGCTAAGGTAAAATCCTCATTTCCGATAGACTTAATCTACTGTAATTTTACCTTTCTAATTCCTGAATCCGCGTGGGTACATGCCGCTATTTTCTTTAATAAACCTATTTACCTTTATATACAATTAAAATATTAATTACCGTGTTTTTCTTTTACTCTTTTTCGTTTCCTCGAGTTGCCGGGAGTTCGAACCCATGAATCATGGTTCGAACCGGCATACGATTTTGTTTGTATAGACAAACACGTACTATTTGACACAAAAAAAATGGGTAAAGAATAAAACAAGAAATCTGGAAATTGAAGTTTTAAATTTTTCGGGAGAATATGAAAAGCCTTTTAAAATTACGATAATTTTGTAATTAGAATTTTATCTGATTTTCTTTATCAGCTGATTATAAAGTTCCATTTTCCCAGGCTGATTTCTAATTTAATATGTATCTATGTATGTATTTCAGTGTTTGACACAAACAACCATGAAACGGAAATAACTAATTGATAAACTACATTTTCGCACGAAGAAGCGACTTATTACATACAAACAAACATAATCTGTATTGCCAACAACCGCAACCGCAGCCACAATCTGCTTTATCGCAATGACAGGATCAGCACAAAATATATTCGCGCGCATGTTTTTCAATTAACCAGACACTTAATTCAATTAAAATTTCAAGTAGCTTCCACCACTAACCCAACAGCTAATCAGGCTAACGGTGAAGTGCCTGCCACTTGGCTCTGGGTAAACAAACACGAAATGAAACACTTAACAAGGATTAAAAGGTAAATATGGTGGTTGCGATAGGAAAGGAACAAAACGTCAAAGCAACCACCAACGGTTTCATCTTCGTAAACCCAAACAACTTAACGGTAATGGTAGCCGCAAACGCGTAAAGAAAAAAAGTGGAGTGAGAGAGGAGTTAGCATCGTAAGTATCATCAACACCATCAGGTTCATCTTTAACGGTGGCATTATCATATAACCGCAATGCCAATGACAAAAACAACAACAAAATCGAGTTAAAACAGCATCTGCCCTGCAGTTCATACCACCCTTGTCATATCACCAGCAACAGTGTTGGCAACATATGAAAATTCATTAATTTCATTAACGCATTGCACAATGGGCCAAAAGACTAATATTTTCAAACAAAAATTAGCACGTATTAATTAAAATATGATAAATTATAAAATAAGAGTAAGATAAGGATCGTATATGCTGAAGAAAAATTTGCACATTTTCCGAAAGAGACAAAAGAAATTCAAAAAGAGCTAATATAATACAAGTAAGATATCAAATAAAACAAGTAAGGAAGACTAAGTTCGGGTGTAACCGAACATTACATACTCAGCTGCCAAATAACAGCATGCAAAACTTTTAAATTGCCTTCTTCTAAAAGTGGGCGGTGCCACGCCCATTGTCCAAAACTTTAACAATTTTCTATTCTGCGACATAAGGTCAACCCACCCAGCAAGTTTCATCTTTCATCCGTCTTTGGTAAAGAATTATCGTGCTTTTTCGGTTTTTCGAAATTTTCGATATCGAAAAAGTCGGCTAAATGAATTTCTTTTTTCGCCCATATCATTTTAATATATAGAAGTCTATACCTATTTCGATTTGTTTATGCCGTTACTGGATACCGTTATGCGAACAAAATTAATATACTCTATGAGCTCTGCTCAGCTGAGTATAAAAAGAACAAATAAAATTGAGATATCGGCAAACGAAATCCAGAAATGGATAGAGCAAAAACCAGTTTCATTTCAGAAAAAAGTTCCTTTAACTCAGAAAGTGGCAAATTTATTTCAGAAAAGTGCAATTGAAAATCCGAAAACAAAAAAGGTCTAAAACAGTGGTCGGCTGAGAGCGAGAGCACGAGCCTCCCTGCAGGAAATAAAATTTAAAACTGCAACATTTATTACAAACAGTTCTATCAAACTTTTTGGAAAAGAGAAGAGATTTAACCTATGAAAAATTTTTTTTTTTTTTTTGCTCAAAAAAAGTGGATGAAATAGCTACAACCTTAGTTAAAATAACTGACAAAAAAACTCACATTCATTTGAAATGATATTACTCACAACAAATCCTAAGAGGTAGAAACCCAAACCTTAACATGTTTGGAAGATGAGTTAGTTATGGAGAGGGCGTCTTACCAATTGCGTTTCCCCATCATAATATTTCTCACAGGGAATCTTTATATTTGCGCGACAGCCTTACGCAGTGTTTATTCGTTGCTGTCTCGACAACGACTGAACGATGGAGAGTAAAAATGTGTATTAAGCAAGTCTGGCTCAATTGAGCTATGGAGCGCCGACCAAGGCCAAGTAACATTCAAAGAAGATAAAATGAATCAACTACAAAAATTTTTAGAAGTATTTCACACAAGACCAAATAAATTTCGGAACAAGTAAAGACGGGACCCCATACCTTTCAAGAATGGAGCTGAACAATAATCTTATCAAATTTGAAAAATCCATCATATCTGAACAACCAGTTGTATGGGATTATCTTGATTTTGTTTAGGGCAACAATGTACACAATATATGTAAACATCAAATAAAATTTATAGCTCAGCTACAAATAAAAAATTACGAAAATTATCCTCTTATCCCAAAATTCGGTTGTATGGGTGATATATGTCGCTTCTGAAAAATGATCAATCGGACACCCAAATATATGTGCTCAAGTTTGCGTACAGACAGAGGTGGATATGGCTTAATCAAATAAACTTGTCATCCTGATCATTTTCGATGTACTTATTAGTGTGTCTATCTCTTCTTCTTGAAGGACATGCAATTCAGAGACTCGAAACAAACTTAATATAATATTTCATTTTCATGAAAAGTATAAAAAGGCAAATTGAATTCGGAAAGAATGAGTTGTAATTTGGAAAATAATAGAATATATTACATTAAAAATATCGCTTCAGGCTACCGCGGGCAATTTCCCTAAAACGGAAATTGAATTGGCGAAATCAAACTCCTAGTAGAAGGCCTTCTTGTGAAGCAATGTGTTGGTTCCATTGCTGAGCCGTTGTTGCATTTACTCAACTTATCGTTAAGGTCGGGAACTTTCTTAGATGAATAGAAAACTACTTTTATTCAACTTATTCATAAGAGTGGTAGTAAAAATGATGTTACCAATTATCGTCCAATATCGAAGATTCCGGTTATTTCTAAACTTTTTGAGAAAACGGTGATGAGTAAATTATTATCATTGGTTAAGCGTTATATCTGCCCATATCAGCATGGTTTCATTCCAGCACGTTCGACAGTTACCAATCTTGACATTTTTTCAAATTATTATATCTCGGCTTTCACAGATAGCTGTCAAGTTGACTGCATCTGTACAGACATATCTAAAGCTTTTGATAGAGTATCTCAGAGAGCTCTTTTGGCAAAATTACAAAAACTGGGTTTCCATTCCGCATTTTTGCAGTGGATATATTCCTATTTATCTAACAGAGTAAATTTTGTTATCATTGATAATGCAAAATCATCTTGTTTCAAGAAATGCAGTTATCTCCTCTACGCTGATGACTTAAAAATCTTTTAAAAATTAAGAATGAGTCCGATATAATCCGAAATAATTTTAATGGCTGTTGATGTAAAAACATGCTTGCACTTAATGCCAACAAGTGTTACTGCGTAACGTACTCAAAATTATATAATAAGTTGATTTCAATTTATTACGTCAGTGATATGCCTTTAGTTAGGGTGAACAAAATCCGAGATCTGGGTATTGTATTCGTTTCATCGTTTACATTTACTGAGCATCTAAATTTTATAATCCCCAAAGCATATTCCCTATTGGCCTTTATTAAGAGAAATGGATCTGAATTTAAGGACCCATATACTAAAAAGTTATTGTACAATGCCTTTGTACAATCTAGGCTTGAATATGGTTCCATAATATGGAGTCCCTATTATGAGGTACATAAGAAAAAGATTGAACGTGTACAAAAAATATTTATGAAAAACTGTTTATCTGATATAAGATTTGATTTGCCCCTCCTCTCATATATCTCAAGGTGTCGACTAATAAATCTGCATACGTTACAGAGTAGAAGGGTTATCTCATCGATAATATTTATCTACGACATTCACCCCTATTCTGCATTGCGATTACGTTCCCGTTCTACGCTCCGCTTTAATAGAAGTTGGGTATCCTGCACTACGACGGAATTGTAACGAGAAGAGGAAGAGCAAATGATTTTGCGAAATCAGTTGTTTGTACGGAATGTGTGAACATTGGAAGAAAACAAATTAAAGATAATTTGTAAAAAACACTGACACACGTTTATATTTTATTATCCAAGCCATTTTGTACAAAAAAAGCAATAGAATATATTGCCGCAGTATTATATTTTTTTGTTGAGTGAAGTAAGTGCTTTCATAATTGTAAGTGTGTTTTTGTCGTTCTTTTGGCCAATTCCCTGCCGCGGCCAGCAAGTTTTGTTAAAACGGATTCCTGCACGAATATAGTTGTCATTTTCTGAATTTTATTGATTCTAATTTCATTGCACTGGCCTAAAATATTTTATAAAGGTTTATTTATTCTTTCCGCAAAGATTTTTTACGTTTTCGCTTCACCTTCCTCTACTCCGGCAGCATGCTTTGGCATATACCTGGACCCAACGAACAGACACGAATTATAGCTGTCTATTATAATGGAATCAATAGCCGCGGCATTATTTGTGGAGTTGGAAAGCAACGCATACGAAAATGGCCAGGCGAGAATGGAAAGCCAAATTTTGCGAGATGAGTGACGAATTGTAAGAAATTGAACTTAAAAGTGGTAAAGTTTAATGACTTATTTTCTTATATAGGTTCAAAAAAAAACTTTCGACTTAATAAGGATGCTTTCAGGTATGTTTTAAATACTTTTGCGGGGTAAATTCGTCCAGGAACTCCGGCATCGACATCTGCCCTTAATATTGTAGTAGCTGCTTTGAGATATTTTGCAAAAGGCAGTTACCAGCATGGAATAGGGGCGGATTATAATGTAGGAATGGGAGAGTCAACAGTGTCAAAGTCACTGTCTACGTTTCCGGATGTAATTCAACAAAAATTATGCCCTCAGTGGATAACATTTGAACAAAGTGAAGAGGAGAAAATTCAAGCGAAGCCAGAATTTTATGCGAAGGCTGGCTTCCCAGGATTCATCATATCCCGCTTTGTTGCCATTAAATTAGCCAACGTCTCATACTGCACTTGTGTTGGAAACATTTACAAAATAATCACCATCAAGCCTTTTACGTTTCTCAACAAATTTTACTTACATTTTTGTTAAAATTCAGTTATAAATTAATAAAAAAATAAAAAGAAAATATTTTTCCGCCAACAAATTTGCAACTTAGAAAAACGGAACTACGATCGAAATGCAGAATACAAAAAATCGAAAGATTCGAAGTTGAATCGAAAGAGATTGGAACACAGAATACCAAAGTTGCCAAATCGAAAAAATTCCAATCCAAGTCGAAATGCAGAATAGGGGTGATTAATGGCAATATCGATTTTCCCATGCTTTTGGAGTCTTTGAACTTTTAGGTTCCATCACGGAATTTGCGGCAACATAACATGTTTTCTATTCATCAGTTTAAGTCTAGTTATGCTCTAAATGGGCCGATCACACGCGCTCTAATTGCCATTAACTCATTAAATAATGATCATTGTATTGATTTTTCCGTATCACGCTTTTGTTTATAAATGTGTTATTCTCTATATTATGTTAATTTTTTCACCCTTTCTACTTATATATAAGAAATTTTTGTTAATACAGTCTGTAAGATTATTGTAAATCATAGACTGAATAAAGAAAGAAATATGAAATATGAATATGAAAAGAAGATGGAAACTAACTTTATTTACATCACTATGAGTCTTCCCAGTAGGTGATCCGTATTCGCCATTTGAGTGGTCATTATTTTCCTGATTGCTTCCGTTTTTGGGGTTTGATCGTTTAGCCTGTTCTTAAATTTTTCTGAATAATTACATTACAAAAATTGCTCGCCACTTATTCAAAAAATATTATAAACATTCCCGATCCCAGCATGATCACAGTACTACCCCGACAAAATAGTCCGGACTTATGTATGTATATGAATCAAAAAGTGATCCCCGAATAGTTCCGAATTGGTCTCAAAAATTATCCCAATTATACTGCATTGATTTGAAAGGTCGGGAAGATAGTGTACGAAGTTCGCTCAATGTTCTCTAAATCCACATTCAAATGCCTGGATTCACCAAACCTTGACCTATGGCAGGTCAACCTTCACGGTCTTGTTATAGGGCCAATTCTTCCACCTGAGCTGCCACTATATTCCCAATTCTGGGGAAATTGAGCAGCTCTAATGAAAACTTTGTATATATCATAGTGGCTGGTATTTTTCGTATCATAGTACCGAAAATGTGACGTATATCTTTTATTTGTACTCATGAGTCCTTTAGCCTGCAGGGATAATACATATGACTTGTTAGTCCATCCATGTACATATATACACAATTGATAACTTGTAATGATTTTTCGAATTAATTAATAAATAAAAGTACAATCCACTGTACTTAGGAGATCCCGCGCTGCCGGATCCGATTTTGGTTAATAATGAAACAGTTAAGGTGCACTGAAAAAAACTAAATGACTTGAGAGTAAATGACCCCAGAGCTAGAAACTCTGTAGAACTGAGCTGGATTTTTGAAGCCAGAAAATATCAGAAGTTGAAATCGCTGAGGTAAAAAGACTTTAAATGAGATATATGCATAGTGGAACCCTAGCTTTCTGTTTTAGTAGAACAGTTGTGATAACTCATGATACTGAAAGACCGGGTTCTTGTTGGAATGTACGACAAAAGATTTTTTGTGATAAAAAAATCCCACATGTCTATGTATAACTAGGCAACAACTGCACAACGAGTATGCATACTGTCGTCTCAATGTTTTAGGAAAGGCGATGATCAGATGGTGCCAGTAAAATCAACATATCGGTTCTGTTGTTCTTGACTTAACGGAGATTCGGTGAAATTGGTCGAATTATGGTTAATTCGACCGAGTTCTTTGTCAAGCGAACAAATTAGTTTAATCATTTCAACAGAAGAGCAATTGTCGCTCTTAAGTTAACAAAATTCTGTAAAATTGACAGATTCCTAATCAATCTAACTGATTTTTTTGTTAACACAACTGGTCTCACTGGTCATTTCAACAGCGATCAACAGTCAATATATGAGCAAATTTCAAAGAGAATTTTACGCTCACTGCGCTCTCTACTTTTTACTTATGTATGCTCTGTTCTATATGTATGCACATATTTACGTATGTATATGGCGGCCGCCGTGGTGTGATGGTAGCGTGCTCCGCCTACCACACTGAATACCCTGGGTTCACACCGCGGGCAAAGCAACATAAGATTAAGAAATAAGGTTTTTCAATTAGAAGAAAATTTTCCTAAACGGTATCGCCCCTCGGCACTGTTCGGCAAGCACTCCGAGTGTATTTCTGTCATGAAAAGATCTCAGTGAAAACTCATCTGCCTAGCAAATGCCACAACATACGTACTTTCGTACAAAGCTGCCGCAATAACTTTTTTTGTTCATTTGACTACTAAAACGGTCAATTACGAATCAACGATTTGTGCGCAGTTGATTCAACATCTTGTTGCGATGGATAAAAATTGACAGAAATTTCGGTTGGATTTACCCGTATTTCGGTTGATTTTACCAGTATTTTTGTTTCAGTGTATATAATATGCCAGTGCATCTACAATGCTGCCCCTTACCCAAGAAGGTGATAAGATGGACACTGAAAGATTCGATATGATCAAATCCAATTGATCGTACCACAGTTGCACCCGACAGTTGCACCCGCAGTTGCACGATTGTGCTAGAGCCCGAAAGTACTATGTTGTTATATGATGGAGGTCAACGAAACCGATAGCACCTAACCTTCCTAAACTTTCGGTGAACGTTTTTTTTTGTAACACAAAAACTAAGCAAAGCACAACTCTATAATTTAGTATATTAAAGCAGGATTTCTGATTCTGAACACCAGTACACGTCTTGTGTTCCACAGTGCATGGCCCTAACAGTAGTTGGTGTTTGCCTATTTACTGCCACATCTTACCTTCTCATTCGGTTGCTGTTTGGTGGTTGTTTGGTACTACGCATTTACGCAACGTTTTAATATTAGAATTATTGGGTGCATGCATAGTTATTGTTGTTGTAATTTTTGTTATTGCAACAACCATTTGTTGTGTTTCGAATTAATGGCTTTCCTTAGGGTTGGTTATACCTACAAACGTGATGGCAATTTGTTGATGATACACCAGGGAGTGGCCACAATGGCAGTTCACTTCCTTAACAAATAAATACCTCGAATGGTTAAGCTGTTCGCAGTTGTTGTTTTCGTACGAAATAAGCTTAATTTCAACCCCCTATGTATATATTCTAAGGTAGTGAAGTGAACGTTGATGGAATAATAAAAGTCTAACATCTATCTAAGTAAATGGTAGCATAAAGAAGGGGATTATCACAAACTGTAAGCGTAAAAGAAAAAGCTGAGCAGTAAATTTCTGAGCTGAAAAAATACAAAAAGCATTGAAATTCTTAGGAATTATGTGTGTGTGTGCGCGTACTGCGTAAGGATGTGGCCGTAAAATGGAAAGTACTGACTCTGCTTTTTACGCAAATTGGAGTGAATTGACTGAAATTGAATTGAAATACCCAAGAATTTTATGACATGCAAAAGGAAATCGTTTTATTATCCCGTGTAACCAACAATATGGTTAACAGAATATAAAAAGTGGGGTTTGATTGAGTAGCAGCGGCACCGGCTCGAATATATGTGGAGAGGGATTAAGTGGAACAGTTCTGATAAAGAGTTGGAGGATTATACTGCAATAACGGACTTTGTTCGAGTCAAACTCTAGTTATTCCGGTAAGTGGATCTGCTTGCGAAAAAAAAACTACCAAACAGATGTTGTTAAATGGTCGATGCTCTTGTAAGATGATAGCATACCGATAAGTTTTTGGTAACATATCGATAACTTTTCAATAAATAATCGATAAACTTTCGATAATACATCGACAACTTTCCTGTAAAAAACCGATAACTCGTCGATAAAAAATCGAATCTCGTCGAAAAAGTTTGTTACCAATAGCACATTTATATCACTTCGATAATAAATCGACAATTCGTCCATACCTCGTCGCCAAAACACCGACAACTCGTCAAATCAATAACCCTAACGAGGTTTCTCGCTTCACTTTACTGAACGTCCAGGGGTGGAAGTGACATTTTCACTATTGGTCTTAAGTGTCATACGGGCTGTTCGCTGGTGTCTCCCCGGCATATCATAAGCCAACGTCTTGTTTGTCACCGTAATCGTATTGACACAGGATTTTAACCCGGCGGTCGGTTTACCCTGTTGCTCTTTCGGAGCACATCTTCAACTGGGTCTAAGCTTCAAGTCGCTATCTCTACAGAATATACATTCGCCGTTTAAGATTTTTGTCTTTGCATATGAAAGGATGCTCCCGAGGGTTGATTCTTATGAGAGTCTGGGTTCAAAACCGGAAGCCGATGTAAAGCCTGAACTGAACCTGCACCACCAACTTAATTGTGGTGTAGCTTCCAACCTACTCGGAGACTTACCAAGTTTTTAACGGGACAGAGACGATGATGATATTAACTCACCCACCGTTTCTGCAAGGTATCACGCTCCGCAATCAAGATGGCGTGATTTTACTAGATTCGATCCTGAGTGTGATTATATAATTTTTAGTTGTCATTCACTCACCCTGCCAGCAAGATGTGCTGTGTATGCATGGGCTTTTGCGCCACGCCCTCCTCTATGACGGGTCTTGGTCTGGGACTGCTTGTTGGTTATTCGCAGCCAATCTCCTGAAAGCCTTTCACAGTCCACAAGCTTGTGGCTTACTGAGCTCAGCTTCCATATTCAATGAATTTTATGTCATACCGAAAGTTCCATTTACTTTCAAAAATATGTAGTGGTGCCAATCCCACAACACAACTTGTGGGGAGCCTGAATGTAC